>NC_140243.1:9281761-9409261 GCF_949987555.1 Borostomias antarcticus
TTCTGAGGGGCCTGGTTCTGGGGGGTGACGGGGATTTCCTGGGAAACAAACAAAACACATTAAGGTGTGTGTGTGTGTATGTATACACAGATACTAGCATTGAGACCAGAATGCATGATTGTAGACAGACACAGACAGGCAGAAAGCACGCACGCACACACACACACACACACACACACACACACACACACACACACACACACACACACACACACACACACACACACACACACACACACACACACACACAGAGGTTTGACCTGTTTGGGAATGTCCTCAGTGCTAGGGCCAGCCCTGTGAAGTGGACTCTGGTCTACAGTCTTAACGCTGCTCTCCTCCTGCACAGACAGACAGACAGACAGACAGACAGAAAAACAGGACACAGAAACACAGGCACATTACACAAGAGTTACAGCCAAGCCACAGCCCTAATTTCATCCTGGCAGATCTCAGCTCCGCCCTATGTGAAAGGTGACAGTGTTCACTAGTCAGCACAAGAGCCGCCCGAACAGGACGAAATGGCCAGGATAAACTCTTGGGAGTGACAGGATAAAATGTTGTTTGCGTTGAGACGGGGATAAATCAGGCTCCTCCCCCCTGTGGGGAACACAATGTAGCGCTCTCCAGCCACGCCTCCGGGACAGCTGTGATGGATTAACGCTCTTTTTTATTGCATCTCTCTGCTGTGTACCATCCATTACATCTTCATGAGACACACAGTACTGTATATCAACACCTGCTTTCATCCTGGAGGGAAGCTACAATGCACAATTTGTTGAGGTGCTAGCGCGGCCTTAGAGGCCATATTATGTCAGGTCAACAAGATACCAGCATATGAAGGCTGTAAAACAGTGAAATGTTGAGGACGCTCTTAAAATTATTCTGGGAAATAGAAAGAGTGGAATGAAAACAGATTTTACAGTCTGGACCTATTTGTAATGTTACTGCATTACGGCATTTCACATATGTTAACGCTGTATTTAAAAATGTCAAAAAAAACTTGATAGGCCTAGCCTACACCAATTTCCTCAGGCCTGGCAGCCTCCCTTGCGGTGGCAGTTTCAGAAGCAGAGTCTGATGGCTGATGGTAAAAACAGGCACATGGCGGTGCTGTAAATTGGGGCCCGGTAACATAAAAATCTAATTTGCCGACTAGCAGGCAGCCACAAACATACGACTCTAAACTTCTCTACTCTGCAGGATGAAATACGAGCCGTCTGGATACATGTGGAGGTAGAAGTGGCTACAGCAATCATAAACCACAGCTTTCTGGGCACAACGTGCGAGACGGGCCGTAAGTCATGGTCGGAGCTCACCGTGCCTGGCAGCCCGGCAGACTTCACTCTCAACACTGCCATCGGCAACATGGACACAGCTGAACCGAGTGGCCCTCATGCTCCCAGTCAGGTCATGAGACGCGAGTCATTGTCACTGTTCAGGATGACTGGGACCAGAGAGGGAAACAAACACTGACTCGGCTCGATTTGAATCCATCCACGCTTGAATCCATCCATGCTTGAATCCATCCATGCTTGAATCCATCCACGCTTGAATCCATCCACGCTTGAATCCATCCATGCTCAAATCCATCCATGCTTGAATCCATCCACGCTTGAATCCATCCACGCTTGAATCCATCCACGCTTGAATCCATCCATGCTCAAATCCATCCATGCTCGAATCCATCCATGCTTGAATCCATCCATGCTTGAATCCATCCATGCTTGAATCCATCCATGCTTGAATCCATCCATGCTTGAATCCATCCATGCTTGAATCCATCCATGCTTGAATCCAATTCCGAAGTCTGACTGACTGAGGTCACATACACTACAGCGCCATCTGGTGTTAGTGGAGGGACGTCGCACTGGGATGAATCATCCAGCTGCAGCTCCATAAACTGGACAAACTTCTTTTCTCTCTCTCTCTCTCTCTCTCTCTCTCTCTCTCTCTCTCTCTCTCTCTGAGTCTCTCTCTCTCTCTCTCTCTCTCACTCTGTCTCCCTTTCACTCACTCACGCTCAGTCTCTCACCCACTCTCTCTTTCCTGTCCTCACTATGAACAGACATCATGTAGAGTTGAGGAAGACTTCCTCAGCTTCCTTCCCTCTCTCTCTCTCTCTCTCTCTCTCTCTCTCTCTCTCCTCCCTCCCTCCTCCTCCCCTCCTCTCCTCTGTGGTTAGTCTGGATGGTGGTCAGGCTTGGCAAACAGCTCCACTCAGAGGGAGACTGTGTCATGGTGTCAGTCACTGTATGCTCAGTGAGCCTGATCAACATCACTCCCTCAGTCGTGACTGCCTCCAGACTAACCTCTACCTAACCTAGACCTCCACTCTGCCTCCTAACCTAGACCGCCACCCTGCCTCCTATCCTAGACCTCCACTCTGCCTCTTATCCTAGACCACCTCCACCCTGCTTCCTAACATAGACATCCACCCTGCCTCCTAACCTAGACCACCCTGCCTCCTAACATGGACCTCCACCCTGCCTCCTAACCTAGACCTTCGCCCTCCCTCCAATCCTAGACCTCCACCCCTCCTAACCTAGACCACCCTGCCTCCTATCCTAGACCACCTCCACCCTGACTCCTAACCTAGACCACTCTGCCTCCTGACCTAGACCTCCACCCTGTCTCCTATCCTAGACCTCTACCCCTCCTAACCTAGACCTCCATGCTGCCTCCTATCCTAGATCTCCACCTTGCCTCCTAACCTAGACCTCCACCCTGTCTCCTAACCTAGACCTCCACCCCGTCTCCTAACCTAGACCTCCACCCCTCCTAACCTAGATCTTCACCCTGTCTCCTAACCTAGACCTCCACCCCTCCTAACCTAGATCTTCACCCCGTCTCCTAACCTAGACCTCCACCCCTCCTAACCTAGACCTCCACCCTGTCTCTTATCCTAGACCTCCACCCCTCCTAACCTAGAACACCCTGCCTCCTATCCTGCCATCTCCCACAAACTGCAACACAGCCTCTCACCATCCTAGAGAAGGACGTGAACCGGCTGTTCAAGAGACAAAACCCCCGGAAAGCAACCGGACCGGACTCTGTCTCCCCCTCCATGCTGAAGTACTATCCTGATTAGCTGTACCCGGTGTACACTGACCTCACTAGAGACATGCCATGTTCCAGCCTGCTTCAAGACCTCCACCATCATCCCCGTCCCCACGAAATCAAGGACCACTGGCCTCAACGACTACAGACCCGTCTCTCTGACCCCTGTAGCAATTAAGGTTTTGAAGCGCCTTGTTCTGCGGCATCTCAGATCTGTCACAGACCACTGTGGACTCCTTCCACTTCCTGGGCACCACCATCTCCCGGGACCTCAAGTGGGAGCTGTACTGTACATCAGCACCCTCACCAAAAAAGCACAGCAGAAGATGTACTTCCTGAGGTACTCTTCTACACCTCCATCATCGAGTCCATCCTCACCTCTTCCATCACCATCTGGTTCTCAGCCACAACAGACAAGGACAAGGGCAGACTGCAGCGCATCATCCACTCCGCTGAGAAGGTGATTGGCTGTAGACTGCCATCCCTACCTGCATGCCTCCAGGACCCTAAAATGGGCCAGAAAGGTTGAGGCTGACTCCTCCCATCCCGGTCATGGTCTCTTTGACCCAGTCCCCTCTGGCAGGAGACTGCTGTCCTGGGGACCGGGTCCACTGTATGTTTGCACTGTTTTTTGTACTGCATTTGCACTGTCATGTCTTTGCACTGTCATATCCTGCACCCTGTCCTATGTCGTCTGCAACAGCGTATACCCTAACCCTAGGGAAATTCCTAGTGTGTGTGTACACATGCCAATTAAAACAAATCTTGAATCTTGAATCCTAGACCTCCATCCCTCCTAACCTAGACCACCCTGCCTCATAATCTAGAACTCTACTCTAATTACCGATGAGGACGTGTCAACATCTTTCTCCTCTGATTAAACTAGATTCGGTGTCATTTCCCCCCCTATTCTCTCTTTCATTCTAGAGCAACAATAAAGAGTCTGTACTGAGGTATTCTGATCCACCAGTAGACTGCCTCTCCTGTGAGAGTGGGCCGTGCTCGCATCAGTCCTGGCTTGTCTTAGTAGGTCAGAAATAAATACATGTCTGTCTAGCCACCCAGGGGATCTGCCAATCTGATGGCTTTTAATTAAGACTGACTGAGCCAAGTCCCCCTGGGGGACCGGCAGCGGAGAGAGGCCGAGTGTGTGGCAGCAGGCAGGAAAATGAGATAAAGACACGGAGAAGACAAAAGAGCAGAAGAAGAAAAGGTGAAAAAAAAGGAGTTTCATTTCAGGGTTATTCCAGTCAGGACATTACCATGACTCTCCCTAGGAGAAAAAGGGCCTTCTAAGGCAGCCCAGACAACCAATAGGAGAGTGGGATGGAGGAGGGCTAGTGTGCGGGTAGGTTTGTTACAGTTACACCACCACGGGAGGGACTGGGTAAGGTCTGAGGTAGTGGGTCTGACTGGCACAGCAATGGCCAGTCAGGGGTTCCACAAGGGTCTGTCCTGGGTCCTCTTCTTTTTTCCCTCTGCACTACATCTCTGGGTTCTGTCATTCGCTCGCATGGCTTCTCCTATCACTGCCATACCGATGACACCCAGCTAGTCCTGTCATTTCCTCCTTCTGACACATAAGTGGACGCACGCATTGCTGCGTGCTTCGCTGACATCTCGGAGTGGATGGCAACACACCCTCCCAAGCTCAACCTGGACAGGACTGAGCTGCTGTTCCTCCCGGAAGGGCTGCCCACACTGCAAACTGGCCATCACCATTGACGACACAGTGGTCACCAACTAGGACTGTGAGGAATCTGGGTGTGACCCTGGATACCAACTGTCGTTCTTGGCACATATTGCATCCGTCACACGCTCTTGCAGATCCCTGTTCTACAACATCAGGAGGATTTGCCCTTTACTCACTGAGACTCTTGTCATCTCCCGCCTGGACGACTACAACTCCCTCCTTGCTGTAGCCCCGGTGTTGGCCATTAAACCTCTGGAGATTGTTCAGAAAGCTTGCCTGGTGTTCAACCACCCCAAGTTCTCCCACCCAACTTCCCTTCTCCGTTCTCTACACTGGCTCCCTGTAGCAGCTCGCATCCAGTGAAAAAACTGGTACTAGCCTACAGGGCAATGAAAGGAACAGCTCCCTCCGACCTCCAGGCCATGGTCAAGCCCTACATCCCCCTCCAGACCACTACACTCTGCTACCTCAGGGCGACTGGTTGCCCCATCACTCCGAGGCCCCTGTGGTCGACCGGCGTGGTGATGGTTCTTTCGCTGCCCATCTTTTGCCGCAGGCTCAAAACTCACCTCTTCAAGAAGTACTACAAGGATCCTCCTTCTTAAGCACATATTGTATTTTTATTTTACTACTCCTGCACTTTGGCTTCAGCTCTAGACTATGCTCTTAGTCACTTGTTTAGAAAGGAGATGCACTTGTGAGTCTACACTGACTTCCTGCGTTAAATGCAATTATTGTAAGTCGCTTTGGATCAATGCGTCTGCTAAATGACTGTAATGTAATGTAAATGTAATATGATGGTCTCAGACGACGACAGACAACGTGACCTGGCTGCCAGGAGCCAGGGGCCTCATGTGATGCTGGGAGACAGAGCAGGGAGGCGGGCCGTGTTGAGGCCCCTAACAACTCCCCTGAAACCCCTAACAACGCCCCTGAAACACCTTCACTCCAGCACTCATTTTACTCTGCTTTTATGGTCAACGTTTCAGCTTAGACCTTTCTCAAGACCTTTCTATGTTTTTTCTATGAGAATGTTTAAGAGGACCAACTCCCAGCACCATAAAACTTTTTGAGAGAGTGCATGTTGAGAACACTATTTTATCCTAATGACATGTAGCCAGAGACACACAGACTCCCCCTCTGCCAGCCTTCCCAGTGAAGACATAAAGCTCCAGAGCTCTCTATCACATTACAGGCTCTGCTTCTGGATCGGCTCCCTAATCTGTTGTGATTACTGCTGGTGCTGTTCGATCAGCTGCTCCCCCAGGAGACCCCCCCCCCACACACACACACACACAGATGCCAACAGCAGAACAGGACCAGGATAAACAAGGCGTTAGCTCTAGCTGGGGGTTGGGGCAGTGGTGAGGAGTGGATTGGTGGCTGATTCTTGAAAATACGTCAATACTACTATTGTACAGTAGATAATTGAAAGTCTCTTACACACCTGTTCATATCTCAGTGACAGGTGCGTAGGTGGAGCAGAGACTAGACGAGGAAACAAAGTTTTCAACTGAAACGTGTATTTTTATAATACAGTAGATTTTGTTGAGCAAGGGAAGACAGTGTGTCTGTGTTTCTGCGTCATAATACTACCACTGTAAACAGAAGATTGTAGATTGCTATGCCTACCGCGGCGTCACAGAAACGAAACTGTGCAGCAACATCTTAATACACACTCCCACATATCTGGCATAACACGTAATACTGCCGATCAAGAAACCTGAGTTTATTTCCACCGGGTTTTCGATGGGGCATGGCACGGCGACAGCCTTCGACAGCAGAAGAACAACACTTCATGTTTTGGCAGTTCAGTACCGGCCAGTGTGACAAAGCGGCGTGGTCACAGCTGAGGAAGGTGATCATTAACGGTAAAACATCACTAACACAGTCCTCCTTTTCCCATGGCTCATTCGTGACTCCGGGCCATCAGGGGAACAGGAAGGATCAATGAGCCGTGTCATCAACACTAAAGTCGTCACCTGAGACAAAAGGCAGAGGGACGCGGGTCTGATGAAAGACGAAAGAGCTTTTGACAGAGTTCAGTCTTGCATGACCTTAGCTAGGATGACAAATGAATTACATCGGGGTATCAGATTCGGGAGCGTAGTTTCACACTGCTCAGGTTTGAGATTCGGTACAACCCGGAGGGGTGATAAAAAACTGGATCAAGCCCCCCCCCCTCTGGGACGCAGAAATATGACACGGCTAGGCAATTGAGAGGCCCAATCAGAGACATGGAACTGATGAGATCCGATACGGTACGCCTCAAGTCAGGATCGGATCATATGTGTGGCTTCTGTTTCAAGTGTGGGAAAAAAGGGCCCATCATCGATTAGGGTAAACGCTGCATTGTTATATTAGTGTCAGCAAAGCTATAATGGAAAGAAGGCCTCACCAAACTGGAATACAGTACTTGACTCTGTGTTGCTTTGATGCAGCAGTTTGTGCAGAAGCCAGAGAAACATGACCTGGAAAGCCAGAATACAAGTCAAAGTAATCTAATATGACGCCAAACAGGTTGAGTGGCATTGTCTTGAATTCGTGTGCAACACGCTGACAGCTTGGGGAAAAAGAGAACAGCATCAGTCACGCACATGTGTACACAAACACATGCATTCACACACTCACACACACACACACACACAAAACAGAAAGAGTATGCAGTATGAGAATAGGGCATAGTGACGGACAAAGAGAAAGTCAGAGGGTGAACGGTCGAGACTGAAAGCACCTTCCACCATAAATAAACCCTAAATGGATTTCCTGGCCGTGAGTTCCACGGTTCAGCGGGATACGTTGCACCCCTCTGACCCAGCCCCCGGGCCACGACTGTCCTGGAATAGAACATCCCAGAGGTTTTGCAAACATGACCAGGGTGACATGTTTACGGCCTCGCACCTGATCTGACAAGCAGATGGGATGAGAAACGGTGACCGTTCACTGTGGCA
Organism: Borostomias antarcticus; assembly: GCF_949987555.1. NCBI lineage: Eukaryota > Metazoa > Chordata > Actinopteri > Stomiiformes > Stomiidae > Borostomias > Borostomias antarcticus. Next base: position 9,289,463 of record NC_140243.1, read on the forward strand.
TTTCGTTGAAAGAATTTCCCCTGAGACGATTTGGCTGGTGTTACCCTGCAACTTCGCACGACTGAACGAATGAGTGACCTGGCGATGTTTTAATACTCGGCTTTAGAACCGCGACCTTGATATCGATGGAGGACGGACCGCCGTGCTCGGCCGCGTGGCGCTCACCTCTTCCCTGAAGTGGCAGAAGTTGGCGAAGTTTGGCTGCGGTACCTTCTTCTGGGGGGTCTTCTCTACTGCGCCGAGAAAGAGAGGAACCTGGAAAAACATGAGCGTAGGTCAGCGGCTCTCAAACAGCCGGTCAAGCCCGCTACTTCTGGTTTCCTCTGCCCTCCCCTCGGCATCGTGGGTGCCGATAGTGGGCCTTAACGTGAACTGGTGGAGGAATATCGCTGGGTGTACTGTAGTTGAAGGGGGCCTACTGTACCTGGCTGGTTGGTGGTCTCGGGGGGAGCGCAGGAGGAGGGGGCAACCATCCGCTCTTTATTCCTGAAGGAAAAGAGAAAACGATCCTCAGTTTCAACTCAACTGTGGGTTCAACTTTTTCAATAGCCACTTATCAGATAATACCTCTTCACTGTATATTCAGTATTCACGTTACACTTTCCGAAACACAGTATTTGGAGAAATATTTGTAGAAGTGCAATGTCAACATTCCTAGATCTTTATCCACTGTATTTGTCCATCCTAATTGAAGCTCTTACCTATAAAAATAAACAATAGGCACTACCTACACTTCTCCGGTTTCCCCATAGTTACACTAAGAAAAGAGCAGTGTCACAAACAAAATATGAAACCTCAGTTGCAACATAGCTACAGGCCTTTAATGTTCTCTTTGAGAGGAGAAAGAACAACAAAATCCTCCTTCATGAGGAATACTGTTTCAAACCTAACAGTGTATGCTAGGTTTAGCTAAGGGCAGAGGCGTTGCCATGTGTGCTATTTGTACAGTATGTGTGTGTGTGTGTGTGAGTGTGTGTGTGCCTGTGTGTGTGTCCTACCCTGGCTGCCCTGCTGGAAGAGCTTGTTGAGGTCCAGAGAGGAGGCCCTGGAGTGAGTCTTCTGGGGGCGGGGAGGAGGTGTGGGCGGCTCCTCCGTCTTCTTCATGGCGTCATCGATGGAGGTGCTGGAGTAAGACCTGCAGGCACAGAGAGGAGTAGGAGACAGCTCACTGTCAAAGGCACTATTTCACATCATTTTAACTGAGATGACAGAGGCTTGACAGAGGCTACAGCAAATACTAGATTTAATACAGCTATGTTTAAGGTAAAATAATAATAAGTTTGTGGAAGGATAAAAAAAAAAGACAGGACATTGTCCTTGAAATTGAAGACCTAAGTCTTCATTTGACCTCTGCACTAACAGGATGTCCCAGCATGCTCAGCATCGACGGCTTCTTTAGCACTGTGGCCCTGTTGATCTACTGCACTTCCCACGTGTTCTGTTCCCGTCAAGATGGCCGTACACTGCGCTTTACCTTGGCCTGGTCCTGGACTTCATCTGTGGGTCCAGTTCCTGAGGACGCTCTGTGACAGTTGTTAAAAACAGAAACAATGACGGGTCAGACTTCTGCACCGTGGTCTTATCTGAGTTGCAACCAGGAAACGAGGAAATCCTACTTCCTCTCTCACAGGAGAGTATAGTATGTACCGTGTGATGAATCACCTGGTCTCCTGGGGAACGCCCCTGCCCGAACAGTATGGTTCTCTTGAGATGTGATCACGACCCTCTTAGGACTGAACTCTGCAATGGAGAGCATCAACAGAGAGCGCAGCTCGGATCACTGTTGTCAAACTGTACTGGCCAGGAAGTTGTCTCAAGAGAGAAAACACGATGACGTCTTTGACTCGGAAAATAACAAACCAATTAATGTCCATGCAAATATTCACAGACAGCTAGTTCTGAGGGTTGAAGATTGATGGCCAGTCAGGCAGACAATGTTCCCTTTAAGGTGTTTTTTTCGAGGTCTTAATGGTGGAGTGCTATAGATAGGTTGTTTGGTCAGGGAGCTCATGTTACCCTGCTTACGAGGTTCCTCTCTCAGATCCTGCTTTGATGTGGTCCGGCCTGGCCGTGGAGACGAGACTTCTACAGTGCTCTGGTCCTGCAACAGAGAATCACGTCTGTCTGTATTTATGTATGTATTTCATATACCTTATGTATAGAAGGTGTATATCTTTCACATACTTCATGTATCTTATTGTGTCATAAAGCCAAACACATTGATGTAACACAGGGAAGTTGTTAGTTCCTTCACATTGTTTGCTTTGGAAGCAGTGCCATGCTTAGCTCGTGTGCGCCCTCTATATTCAACAACAGGAACTTCCCAGCCAAACTGGTCCTTCCAGAAGATCCCAAATAGTGAGATTAGTGGGGAATCAGTTTACCGGTTGACTGGGCCTGGGTTCTATGTCCTCAAAGACGATAAGGGCCTCTGTGCTCTGCAAAAAAACACATGAAATTCCTTACTGGACTTCTGTCAGGGGAGCAGAAGTAAGACTGTGATAGCATTCTGGGATACATAGATACAGTATTTAATGCATTAGATACTGTACTGCTTATACTGGTAGATATATTGTGTGCAGTAGACACATGGACAGTGTCCTGTATCCAGACTGATACTGTGTTCATCTCACCTCGGGGGTGTCAGGTGTGCCCTCCCCCTGCTCAATTACACCTGGCCGGAGGGTGGGGGGCAGGGTCTCGGGGAGGGGGTAGCCGTTCTTGCGCGCCACGATGAGGTGGAACGCCGTGCAGAACTCAGAGAACGTGAGGGCGCCGTCTCGGTCCACGTCGCTCAGTTCCCTTGAGGAAGAAGCACAGTTCAACATCGTGGAGACAGAAGTGGGAGAAATCGACAGAAATGTAACGCTACAGCGAGACTGGCCAGCCACACTGAGATCTACATCAACATCTACAGCAACAAATATTTGCGGTTACATAACCGCCTGGGTGTCTCGTTTCAGCCCCCCTACGTCTGGGGAGACAAGGAGAGAGTTTACAGGAGATGAGAGACAGAGAGAGAGGGGGAGGGAGAGAGAGAGAGAGAGAGAGAGAGGAGAAATGAGAGAGAACAAAGAAGATAGGAGGGAGAGAGGACAGAGGAGAGGAGAGGCAGAGAGAGAGGGGGAGGAAAAGAGAGAGAGGAGAGAATTGAGAGAGAACAAATAAGATGGGAGAGAGAGAGATAGGGAAGGAAGGAGGAGAGAGAGGGAAAGGGGGGGAGGGAGTCTGCCTGCCCATTGTGCTGCGTCAGTGAAGGTGGTGTCTCTCTCCGTGCCGCTACGCGGTCTCACTGCCAGCATGCTGATGAGCTGTGGCTGACGGCGTCGGCCGGGGCCGACACGGATCGCCGCACTCACCAAATATGGGAAAGTTCTGGAATTGGAAGCTTTGACTTTGTGAAGAAATTCTTCGCGATGGTTCCTGAAAAATATAAACGCTTTTCAGCTAATATGAACACACAGAGCGCGCGGCTAGCAAGTAGCAACCCCATGATTGTCCAGAGGGGGGTGGAGGTCCTACCCAGGATGAGAGCCCCGAGGTCAGGCTGCAGGGTCCGGAACTGGTTGGTGTAGTACTCCCTCTGTTCCTCTGTGATCCTCCAGGGGTCATCAGAGTGGTCATCCGCCCCCTGGCCATCCAGCCTCTCCACTGAGGGGGCCTGGGGAGGAGAGAGGGGGAGGGCGGGGGTGGTAGAGGGCAAGAGGAGGGAGGAGAGGGATGAGGGGTCGCCACCTGTGTCTACTGGTCTCCTTGATTTTGTTATGAAGGTCAATATAGGTACCTCAGACCAGTCACAGACCGGTGCAGTGAGACGGTGGCCTTACCCGGGCGATGGCGGGCTGCTCCAGACAGGGCTTGATGCCGTAATGACCAGGGGACGAGTGCTGCTCCGGCTGGGGGAGGGGCCTCAGTGGGTGCTTACTCTCATAGGCTGAGGGGAGAAGAGGATAGCAGAGGATGATAGGAGGAGAGGAGAGAAGAGGGGAGGACAGAAGAAGAGAGGGGAGGACAGAAGAGGGGAGGAGAGAAGAAGAGAGTGGAGGAGAGGAGAGGGGAGGAGAGAAGAAGAGAGTGGAGGAGAGGAGAGGGGAGGAGAGAAGAAGAGAGTGGAGGAGAGGAGAGTGGAGGAGAGGGAGGGAGAGGAGACATTAGATGGACTAGGACTGAAGACAGATGTCACACTCAGCTTATTGTTGAGTCAGAACATATGAATCTGTTGTGAAAACCTGAAAAACAGGGCCGGATGAGAAAGACACAGAGATGACAGGATACTGCAAGAGATGCAAGAAGACCCTTCTCTTGGGAGGGTAGGTGTTGATGTGTGCTAGTGTTCTCTCGGGAAGGTAGGTGTTGATGTGTGCTAGTGTTCTCTTGGGAGGGTAGGTGGTGATGTGTGCTAGTGTTCTCTTGGGAGCGTAGGTGTTGATGTGTGCTAGTGTTCTCTCGGGAAGGTAGGTGTTGATGTGTGCTAGTGTTCTCTTGGGAGCGTAGGTGTTGATGTGTGCTAGTGTTCTCTTGGGAGCGTAGGTGTTGATGTGTGCTAGTGAAGAGTGTTAATAACATCTACTCTGTGTTCCTCGAAATTCGCTCCCTGCTTTACAGGAGGGAGCACTCCTTTTAATTATTCAAGACACGCTGCAGCACTTACAGGACCCAACTGATAATCAATGAGGAATGTAAGTATGGTCTCAAATCGATCAAGCTCTTGGCTTCCTGTTAGCAAGGCAAGGGACAGATTAAACCTATTCACCAACAACACACTTGTGTTGCATAAACATGACCAATAAAGAGTAATTTCACAATGGAAATGAGGTGAGGTGAAAGTATGTAAGCTGCTCTGGGAGAATCAGCAAGCACAGCTCTCTCTCTCTCTTGTCCCTCTCTCTCTCTGCCTTTTTTACATTTCATTTTATATGACCTTTTATGTGTGTCTTGCACTTTGTCTTGATGCTTTTAATGTCTCATGTAAAGCACTTTGAATTGCCTTGTTGCTCAAATGTGCAATACAAACCAATTTGCCTTGCCTTGCCTTTGGAAGCCACCTTGTGTATCTTTAATGTGCACGTGGGGACCTCTCATTCATTTTCTTGACAGAATAAGGGCTGCCGGATGTCGAAGGCCTCAAATTGATTGTGGGGATAGAGCCTGAGGTTGCTAAGAAACTGATGTGGCTGCCTGTGCTGTGATTCTTCCTTCAGAAGACCGGCCCGCATTCAGATTCACAGCAATGCTGACCAAGTCCTGTATGACTTAGCGCCGTGGGGAGCGTGAGCGGCCGGCAGGTCCCTTACCCACTTGCGTATCGGTTCCGTTTCTCTGCCCGGCGTAGGCGTAGCTGTGATAGGCGGAGGGGGAGCGGCCCGGGGAGCTGCAGGGCGAGCGGGGGGGAGACCAGCGTTCCTGCAGAGATAAAGACCGAGATGGTTCCATCCCTCAGTTCAGCAAGGCCACACGGGGGGAACAAGATGACCACTGCTAGAGGATGAAGAGTCTGGTTGGACACCTGGTTCAAAGACATACAGTGCACTTCAAAGAGAAGAGTTCTGCATAGAACCGTGCATTTGTAATGATAGGGGAACCCCTCTGGAAAAGGGTTCCAGATAGGGAGGAGAGGGTACGTAAAGTTTCATATAGAACACTTTTCACATCTGGAACCTTACAGTAGGTATCTAATCTTTTTCAGAGGATTCTTCTATCGTTACAGAATAACAATTAAAGGGGTAGTTCAGAATTTTGGATATAGAGCCTCATTTATGACAGTCCGTCGGGGGCTCATTTGAATTTTTATACCATAATTTATTTATGTATTTATTCCTTTCTACACCATCCATCCATCCATCCATCCATCCTTGAACCCATTCATTTGTTCAGACCTATATGGTTCTCTCTGTAAATAGGGAGGTGGAGCGTGCCAGCACTATTGTCTTCACAACAACAAGGAACAGAAGAGCTCTTATTATCAACACAACAAGTTGCAGAGGCCACGTTCGAAAGGGATATGTCTGACTATGATGAGGAGTTAAGTTTATCTGGCGATCCTTACTTGTTTGGAGTGTTTATAAGTGAGTTTTCTTTGAATGCTAGCAAGTTCAATTGCGCTAGAATTAGCATGCCGCTAATGCCCAAACGAGAGACAGCATGGAATCAGCTGAAAATCTTCTCCATCAATCAACAGCATTATGGGTAAGTCGTAAATGAGGCTCTATGTCCAAAATTCTGAACTACCCCTTTAAGATTGCCTTGTCAGAACTACTTAAGATAGTATATAAGATATAGTATTGAACAAATATATAATTTAGTTTAGTTCGGTACAATGTGCAGTCTGTGTTTGAACCCTATCACCTTCTTCTCCAGGCTGGCGTCAGGGTGTCTGAGCGTGCTCCTGTCTCCAGTGCCCCAGCGGACAGAGGCGGGGGACGTCCCCAGGACACAGGGCTGTCCCTGGGCCTCCACACCGGGAGGGGGGCCCGAGTACCACAGCTCTGCTTCATTCTTCATCCCAAGGAATCTTGGTAGAGGTAGATCTGACAAGAAAGTCAACCACAGTGACTGGCCAAGCAAAAACGAGAGTAATTGGTCAAATAAACCACAAACAGACGTCAAATTTGAAAAACTCGAATTAGCCATTATTGTTTACCCTATAGGATGAAACCGTATTCTCAACGTTCTGTTAATCACCAGAGTGTAGGCTGCAGTAAGGCCAACTGTATGTTTAGTATGGAGGCTGTCAGTTGTTACTGTAGCAGATTTTTCTCAGGACTTCAGAGGTAGATTTTCAGTTACAGAAGGATGCATCTTCCAGCCCTTCTCTCTACATTTCTCTTCCCAGTCCACTGAGGCATGTACAGTTCACATAGAGAGTGTGTATGTGAAGTCTGATCCAGAGCTTTCTGTGTGCTCGCCTACAGTAGGAACATTTGGCACCAGTAGGATTGTCCTGAAGGTGTCACAATCTTCTGAAGAACCCTGCTCAGTGTTACAGCTCAGCACACCACGCCATGTCTATCCAGCCATCATCAATCAAATTGCGGACAAACTAATGTTTGGTTACCACTGTGTTTCAAGGGGTCTGGGGTCGTGTGAAGATTCTGTGAACTTGTAATCAGGACAGAGCTAAGAGCCGATTCTCACTTAGCACTTTCCACGTGACTCCCCTTTCATCCAGATTAGACCAAAACCATGCATGTTAAAATAAGCCCTTGAACTGGTTCTGTTCTAGCAAGATGGCGGTGGACCTACCGGCCGTAATGGCCTCCAGGCGGACAGGCAGGCCGGACTGGGCCGCAGCCAGGAGCTTCAGGGCTGCGTAGAACTGCCCGGTACCAAAGTAGCCCAGTCTCTTGGCTCCACACACCTCAGTAATCTGAAGAACACAGAGCGCATTATACACAATATCAGTTTCATCATCTGCATCACCGTACAGTATATGTGTTCAGTTTCATAGACAAAGAACGTCATTATCGTAGAGGAATCTACAAGCATTGCCCTTCATGAGGTTAATCTGAGATTTTTAAGTGAAAAGTGTGTTACAAATGTATTACTATGTATTACAAATGTTACAAATGTATTACTATTATTATTATTATTATTAATCCTCCACAGTCCTTTCCCTATGATACATTTTACATTGTGGTGGTGATGACATTTTTGTTGTTGCTTAGAACTATGTCGTATTGTTGTTAAGAACTTTACTTGTAATGTGCATATCACTAGTGTTAGGGTTAGAGTATAAGGGTTATGGTTAGGGTATTCATCATCGGTCCTCCCATCTTTGTCTCCAGTTATCCCGGTTCTCCACACACCTGCATGGTGTTAGGGTATACGTATGTCAATGTAGAGTAATGTGATGGATTCACCAGGGAGGGTTAGGGTTAGTCAGGGCCCACCATCCCAGCAGAACCGCTTATCCAGAAACAAAGAGCTTTAGGACACATGGCTGATTTAGATAAACAGAAGGGTGAAGAAGATTATAATTATCTAGGACAGTCAAGAAGAAATCCCCCTAAACATATAGGCCCACATGGAAGACTAGACAATAGATTTTTAAGAAAGCTAGTACATGAAATAGCTATTTATTAAAATTAAAATACAAAAATAAAAGATTGCAATGTAGAAAGTAAAACCTGGAGTGGTGCAGTCCCTTTACTGGCCCATGACTGTGTAATGAGGGTGACTGGATCAGGACCGGCTTCATGGCTAAGAGGATCAATCCAGACCACAAGCACAGGTGGCTTGGACATGAAACAATGAATTTGTTGTGGCACATTTCAGGCCCGATAATCCACTAGTAGTTCCAGCGAATTAAATGGGTCACTCCATTAGAGGAATCCTACCCAAACCATATGCCTCCTAGCCTGATATCAGATAGAATGTCAACTCGTTGCACTCCGCTGAGGTCTTCAAGGATCAGTTAAATTCGGTGGAGTGGGCGGATTCAAATGTCTGAACCCAGGCTACATACAGTACCTACTCCAAACGAGGGACAAGACAGGCTTAATGGTGCACCAATTACAGGTTTCCAGTTATCATTCTCTTTAAACATCCCACACACTGCTCATGGTGACGAAGAGGGCAAACAGACTGTCCTAATCTACTCTACTGTCCTAACCTAATCTACCCAGAACAATTACCTCTCGTCTTTTTGAGCAATTCAATGAGGAGCAGTCCTGAGTCACTTGTCAGCCCTCTAGCTAAAGTATCGAGGACACACGGACACTATAACGTGCTATACTATTACGTGCATTGAGAGTAACACAGCTTTCTCTGAAAACACACTTTGGCAATTCAGCAAGACTTAACCCTGTGCTGTTCCCTAAAAATCACTGTCCCTGCAGAAGCCCTGTCTGGTGTAGGCCTAGTAGTCAGTCTGACTTGGGACAATACAGAGAGAGAAGACCACGCCCGGCCTCTCCCTGGATTAACATGGGATCGACATGGGACACAGGATTAACATGGGATCGACTATCGCTTGACGAGGCACGCTCAAAACCAAACAGCATCCAGGAATTACAATCCTGTTTGAGCAGAGGCAAGGCGAGGAATTCGTCTACGGAACATTCTCTGCTGTAAGTCTGTATTAGGTGGGGTTTTCCGATCAACGCGGTTCCCTCAGAGACGAGCGCGGCGCGTGAGAGAGTCGGAGGGTCGGAGGGGGGGCCGTTCACCGGTAGGCCAGGGGGGAGATGACAGGGCTAGCGGACAGCGTGACAGCTGTGCCGTTAATACCAGTTGTCTAATGGGACTGTGGAGGTGGGTGGCAGCGTCAGATCGCCCATTAGAAATGAGACGACGTTACTTCTGCTTGACCTGCATTCCTCTTCAACTGCTCTGAGAGACAAAAGAACCAAACGAGTCAGAACAATGTTTCCCTCTGCCTCTACTGCTGAGCCTCAAAACAACTTTCCCCCCTACCTCTACTGCTGAACCTGGAGAGAGCAAGTCCCGAGATTCAAGATTCAAAATCCTCAATTGTACAACAGAATAATGACACAAAGCTGTGAGGAGCACCATCTGGGCTATGACTATGATAGAGAGGGAGAGAGGGGGGAGAATGAGAGAGGGGAGAAAAAGAGAGAGGAAGAAGAAAAACAGAGAGGGAGAGAGGACACAGGATAGAGAGGGAGAGAGGGGAAAGGGAGAGAGAGAGGGAGAGAGAGAAGGGAAGGCTTAGAGGGGACCAGAGGTCAGATATAGCCAGTTCCTCTGAGGTCAGTGAACAAAGGCTCTCAGGCTGTTGTGATTGGAGCCCCAGCTGAAGCCTTGAGCATCCAGACAGGAGGCAGCCATTCCCAGGGGCGGTTGCGCGTATCACTGTAAACAACTCCCACACTGACCACATGACTGTCAAGGTGATAAAACACTGAGCAGCAGTCCTGACACTACAGATCCAGTCAGACACAGCCCTGAGGCAGCTGAGACGCATTTCCTGCAGTAAAAAGTGCTGCAGTGAATTAAAGATTAAAGCCTTGCTTAGGACGCCAGCAGTGCCCTTTCTCACTGATAAGTGGCACGGATACCATCACAGAGGTGATAACACTGAGTGGATCACATGAGTGTGTCAGGACGCAGCATAACAAAGAATCCACTAGGGCTGGGTATCGAGTCGAATTTCAAGAATCGATTCGATTCTGATTCACAAGGTTTGGAATCGATTATCATGATTCAATTCGATTCGATTCAATATCGATTCGGTTAGTGTTACTAAAACCTGTTTTTTTTGGCTGTAACCTTAATAACACAACACATCAATACTAGGGCTGGGTATCGATACTGATTTCCAAAAATGAATGAATGAATGAATCATTGAATGAATTAGTGAACTATTCATTCCTTCATTCATTAAATAAAAGATCGATTTTGGTATTCATGAATCGATTCTGAATCATTTGATTCAGAATCGATTAATCGATTTTTTAAACCCAGCCCTAGAATCCACACTGTGGTTTTACCACGTGATATCACATTCTGTATGTGTGTGTGTGACAGAGAGAGAGAGAGAGAGAGAGCGAGAGAGAGAGAGAGAGAGAAAAGAGATAGCTGAAGCATAATGATATTTTGAGTGTGTGTGTGTGTCTGTGTGTGTGGGAATGACTATAGACGCAGTTGTTAATAAAATACAGTATATTTTCGTTCACCAGAAAGACCCTTCAGATATATGAAGTCTCCGACGCAACTTCAGGCGAGGCACGGACGTCAACGCCGGGCTAATCGGCAGAGGCTAATCAGTCTCACCCCGTAATGACGCAACCTACCAGCTGACTGTCAGCTGTCATAGCATTGGTGCAGCACGCAGAGTGTATGTATTTAAGAGGTCAAAACATGTTATTGTTAGCTCTTGCCATTACTGCTGATCGCTCGTATCTTCGTGCTCGTCCCACCTCCTCCCCTGCTCCACCTGTGTTCTGTCGATGTCATCTCTGTTGTCATCGTTGCTCTCTGTTCCGGGGGTATTGCTGCATTCTTCTGGTATTCCACTATGCGTCGGCTAGCGGAAGCCGGGGAACTTCACTTGCTTAGTCTCTGTGGCTCTCCGTGGTGATCGTGGGCCGAAACATCTCCGAAGGGCCATCCAGCGGTCCCTCCGGTCACCATGGAGGCAGAGGCTTTAGGCTGTACTCCTTCGAAGCGTCGGCCTGTGGAGGCCAGGGACTTGTGTTGTCACGATACCAAAATTATGACTTCGATACAATACCTGCCCAAAATATCTCGATACCGATACCGAAACGATACCACGTGAAAATCTAAAACATAAGGAAAAGTAATGGAATAATAGATGACAGAACAGAACTTTAAATTGTTGGCCTTTTTTAGTGCTCTGTTCAGTCTTTTTGCATCTTTTGAGTCTTTATCATATTTCCTGTAGCTTTCAAACACAGCTGGAAGGGAAGGCTGCCTCGACTGGGTGGTTTGGGATTGTGCTGGCATCTGTTTGTCTGTGTGGGGAGAAATCAATAAATTATGCCTATGTTGTTGCAAACTGTGAGATAATCAGAAGAACTTGAAAAGCGTATTATTATTATTATTATTAATTAACCCAGGCCTATTGAAGCATTTTTGCTATTCCAAATTATCAGAAGAGATAATGGTCTCACGGTTAACAGTTCTCTCGCTCTAGGAGGTCGGAGCAGGTATTGATTTTTTTTGTCACACGTGCGCTAGGCAGAGAGCTAGGCTTGCAGCTAGGCTGCAGCTATGCTAGTAGCCCTTCTCAGTCCTGTTGTCGCATGCTTGCTCATGCCAGACAACAGTCCTTTCCCGCTCCATTCACTTCGCCGTCAAAATAAATAGGAGAGGCGCTCATATTTACAGATACACATGAAACTTAACTTACCTAAGCAAAAGGGTCTATTTAAACAAATGCTGGGTTTTGAAGCCTCAGCGCTACCATTAAATAACTTATTTAGACGCGTTCTGTCCGAGTGAATTTATTTTTCCGAGGTAGTCTTCTTCTGTGGTGGTGGCGGTGCTTTGAAGCTTCAAAGAGAGTTACCTCCGAGCGACTTCCCGATCGCGGCCCACTCTGATCGTCATAAGAGGCAGGGGGCTAAATCGATGCCGTTCCCTCTTCCGGCACTCTGGGCCAAGCTGGCCCAGAAGGGGGGAACATCTAGATTTCGCCTCCCCCTACTATCACACTTTCCACATGCTGTGGAAGGCAGGGGGCCGCCCGAACAGAGCACACAAAATTTAATATGCTGTATTTGCTGCATGCAAAATAAATGGGTCAATTTTGACTAAAGTGATCTCGACTGAAACAGAATACTGCATCATTAGCCCTGTTCAACAGGGCACCCCTCATGATCAAATAACAAACAGGTAAATAAAATGTAAATATGATCAGTTCATCACTCGCAGCCATGGCTGAGGTCCACATCCTGTCTAGACAGACAGGTTTCTAAACAGGATCCCTGTCTGATACACATCTAGCATTCACTGGAGGCACTGCAGCATGCCCAGCAGCAGAGGTGACAGCAACCATGGGAGGTGCTATTAGCAAAAAGGTCACAGAGCAAACACATTTGTTTCATAATTATTATTATAATGTTTTATCATTGTCATTATTGATGATGTTTAATTTCGATCTTCCTCTCTGGGATCAATCATGTGCTACTGTACCTATCTACTGTAATTGGTCCCAGATATTACACCTACAGTACTTATCTACAGCACCTAATTATAACAGGTTAATGGAGATTTATCTCCTCCTGGCAGTGAAGACCATCTCAGCCCTGAACCCCACAACAGCTACTGCACGACCAAACGTCTTTGCTGTGAGCGCCCATAATCAGTCACAGCATTGATTTCACTGTAGACTAACTTGTGGGAATGGGAGGAAGTGCTGGCGTTGGCACAGGGCCTACTGGCTTCACACAGAGCTGTGACACCCCAGCATGAAAGAGCACAATGGCAGCACTACAGTAACTGCAAACACACGTGCACGCACACGCCCGCGCACGCACACGCACGCACGCACGCACGCACGCATACCCAATCACAAAAGTTCACTCTGAAAAATTAGAGCCAAATCTGAAGCAAAGACTCATTTTCAAGGTCTGCAGATAAGTTTGTGTCTGTGTGATAAAATGGTCGATCAATCTTTCAGTGTTTCAGTGTTGTGGCATCCTGCAACCCCAGAGTTCTGAGTAGAGGCCTGTTTGTGTGTGTTTGTGTGTGTGTATGTGTGTGTGTGCAGATGTGTGTACTGAGTGAACATGTACACTGTATGTGCGTATACATGTGTGTGAGTGTATGCGCATGTGTGTGTATGCCTGTGTGTGTGTGTGTGTGTATGTGTGTGTGTATGTGTGTATGTGTGTGTGTGTGCATATGTGCATGTGTGTGCATAAGTGTCAATCAGCCCCGTGCTATGGTGGCCTGCCAGGCCGGAAGGAGAGGAAACAGAGCTACGGCCAAGCTTCCTGACACCACAGTGAGACACAATGGTCAGCTAGTGCTGGAGGGCTCCCCACAGGACTGTGGGTGGTGTGAATGAGACCATTACCTGCTGAGATCATGTGTCCATGGAAAAATCCTATCTCTGTGGTGTGTGACCTGTGTGCTCTTTTATAGTTAGTGTAATAATATACTTTGATGGTACCAGCATGAGTTTCATGTTGGCAATGTACCATTATGCATAACTTAAGTGTAAATATTTGCATTGTGACCATGGAGAGTGCGGGTCTCTGCAATATAGTTTTTCCATTGTTTGGTGGGGGTGAATCTGCTTTCCACAGATGGGTGAGAGGACAGTGAGCAGTCCTGAACATTGAGGCCCATCCCATGGCAGCCTCAGCTGAGTCACTGCCCTTCCTGACATCTGGACAGTTCCCAACAGTCACACACAGCTGCTCACATGCACAGTAGAGCTGCTGGGATATCAACAAAAGCCCAAATGGTCCTGTTGTTCTGGTTTAAGGTGTCAAAACAGTCTGTTCAAATTTGTTTATAAATTCGAATTAGACCTCGGGTGTTGGGAAAATTGGCATTATGAATCATTCGAAGTTGGTTTGATAGTTGTTTCGAGTGTTGAACCTCAATTCTCAGATGCTATCCAATATCATTCGTTATTCGACTCCTTAGACTACTGTAGATGAAGGTAAGGGGTTTTCAGTCAACTGCACTGTAAATTCCCTGCTGATCAAGTTGATTATTGGATAGGCTATACTTAGTAGGCTATGTTACACACCTAGTCGAGTCTGGAGCGGATATAGGAAGCATGTAGGCACGTGACAAGACCCGTGAGAAGACACTATTCCACCTTGAACATCATTAACCTTCTGTAAATGTAAATTCTAAATATCATATATCACGGTCGCCAGGAGACACCGAAGTGGTGCGTCTTTCTACATCATGCAGCCGCAGTTCCCTTCTAAACGCGGCATGTAAATTATGTGACCAATTGCAAGCAAACGCATCGCTACTAGGCTACTGTAGGCTACTCACTTGATGCAAGGTGTCGGCAGGGAGCTGAGACGCCCTGAGGAGCTCTGCGACTTTGCCCGCCGATAGTTTCCCTGAGCTGTCAGCTTGGCACAGAGAGTGCAGCCCTGAGTAACATCTTTGTTCGTTTTCATTTAGGGAAATTAAACTCCCTCCAGTCGCCACGCCAGATTCCTGTTCCATTCCTGGTCGGACTCATGAACATATGAGGCGCCTCGTTCTCAAATGTCCAGATTAGACCACACACGGTCGTTTAGTAGTAGCATAAAGATTACCCTGATCGGATGACGGGTTTAATGATAGGAGGGTAAAATGCCACAGGACACGCACGTTCCCTGTGGAGACCGCTCGCATCCACTACCAGGTGTCGAATGAACCTTCCACAGCGAGCCGCGTGGGGGCGCTAGCAGAGCAGAGAAAGGGAGAAAGGACACAAAGCCACTGTTTGACAGTAGCCTATCTGATTGCGGCAGGTGATTGGGGCCATGCAGGAATGTGTTCCTCTCTGTAAGTCACAGGGTCGAAGAGTAGGTATACAGCGGACATCTTTGCTGTATAAGCACAAAGGTTTTTTTCTTGTGTGGAGTAGCCTATGAAGAAGTTGTCTTAGTCTCCCTATACTGTGAAATTGTCCTTCTGACTTTGTAGTACAACTAGGCCTATGTGTTAACCCAATGTTGTCTATACAGTTATTGTTACAAGTTGGAGAGATGCATTTCCAGCATATTGTTAATGTGTTGATTATACTGTACTACAACAGTGATGTTTTCATCCCATGTGATAATGATTTCTCTTGCTCTTCCATGATCCATACAGGCTACAGATAATTTGATGATGCATGACTACTGCCATCTTGTGTTAGAACCCCCTAACTCACACAACGAAGCCAGGCTGGCACAATGCACTGCTTCTACTGTACATCTCTTCTCTCTTAATATACTAATGTATAATGAGATGATGAGGTCAAATGGTATAGACACTATATAATAGAGGACTCCTCCTATTAAACAGCCCACCAGCAGAAAGACCACACCTTTGTGTGAGAACCTCTTACTGTAATAGTACAGCTACTAAAAGCATAGGACCAAAAGCTCAAGTGTCTTATTGCATTCATACCACATTCCACACCAGTGAGATCATCTAGTCAAGTGTCTCTCAATAAGACAATTAGAGTGTTCTCCCTCCTCTGTGTTATCTGTTTAGCAGAACACTACTCCTAAACATTTTATGGGGGCAAAAGTTAATTTACTGGCAGCCTAGTGAGTAATTGTATCGTTGCACAATCAAACTGAGTTTTCCCCCTGAGGAGTTCAGAGAATAATGTTCAGTCTTTTGCGTCCTTATTTAATTAACTCCTTGAATAGGCTGGCAACCAATTAATTCTATATGAAATAGAGTTTTTTTTTCTCCAGAATAGTCAGCAACACAACATAAGCCGCACATTTTTACTTGGCAATATGTAAACCCCTGTTACCCATGAAAAGTCAATGATTCTAGTGAACCATCCCCAAGTATTCAGGTCAACATGGATGATTAGTCACATGAGTAGTCACAGAGAGAGATATCCTTCACAGGTATATAGCTACTTCCAAGTCATTATTTTACATACTGTATTTGTATTTGGCTACATTATCACTGGTGCATTACAAAGACAGAGACAGGCAAGCTATCAACTGTTAGTATAAGGAGAGCTACTGTACCTTACTGTACTTATCTAACTTGGCCATGACTTGTGTAGCATCACCTACCAACAGTATGTAATAATCTCTAGGGTTGGGATGATTACCATATATCTCATGAGCTCCCACTGTTGCCATGTCTCTCCATGTATCCCCTGGAATATATTGTTGTATCTGCTCTGACAGACCCAGCAGAAGTAAAATGTTGACTGCAGCAGGGACTGTTTCCGCTGAGACGGAAAAACTGCCACAAGGCAAACACAGTAGGTGGCACATAGAAGCAGAGGGCAAACAGCGTCAGCCTGGCTCTGTGTTTACCCCCCCCGTTGGCTGCCTCTCACTCTATCAAACCTACCCCAGTTCTCCTAGGCTTGATCAAACAGTAGTGCACTTTCATTGACACATACAGTAAACACATGACTAATTCAATATCTGTCCAACCTCTGTGCGGACTGGTGTCTTTTTTTGACGCCTGTGACGGGCTGTTATAGGTCGCTCCGAGTGGGCAGGGAGGCTACAGCAGGAGCCGTATCACAGCTTAACCATTAAACACCACTGGCCACATCCCCCCCCTGAGCACCAGGACTTCAACTCAGCTGTTGCTGCAGATTTGGAGTTATTCCTGATCCCACTCTCAGAGATGATGTTGGCACGGCTCATGTTTCTGCTCTGCCTGGCGTCGGCCTTGGCACAAGATCTCTGCCAGCCTGGTAAGTCACCTTGAGAATTCTCATCCGACCCGCTGGGCCTCACGGGTAATGGTTTAACTTGTTTTGTATTCATTATCATGGATTTTGTTTTTTGTTTTTCATGCCTCCTTATATTAGCTAGCTGGTGGAGTGACAGGGTCATAATATATTACTGTGTTTACCCTGGATACTCTGTGTTAGCCAGGTTAACTTTCTCTGCAGCTGTGCAGGAAGTGGAAACGCAGCACAGTTTGTTCTTTTACAAGACATTATGTCCTGACCTTGTTTAAGCCGACTCTTTGTATCAACCAATGTGTACTCAAAGTCATAGATTCATCCATTTTGAAATATGTGTACAGTGGGGATGTGATGGATCTAACGAGAGTTTTCAGATTAAGGGAGGAGAGAAACAATGATTGAGGATAATTGATCATCTCTGCAGGAGCCTCTGATGGGTACAAAGTACGAATCAGCGTGAAAACTGCCCTGGGAGATCATGCTGTATGTACTTTTCTAACTAGTGGTGCATCACACGAAAATGAACTCAAATCTGCGATATGGCGTAATGGCCCAATACTAATCTGTACTGTATACTCACATCATCATGTGTTTGTGATAGATTCAGACACTGCTGTGGTGATGAAGAAATGTCACGTTGTGTTCATCTATATTACAGTATGAATGGGATGAGAGTGAAATGTTTCTTTTCCGAGCGACTATGGCCTTTGCCATGAGGAGGTACTTCAAAACAGAAACTTACAAGTGAGTCAAGTCAACTGTTCTCTGAGGCACATCAACCCAAATCAGATCTATATTGTCGCTGCCATTGTTGCTGTAATTTCTAGGTAGTGCCCCAGTTGTAGTTGTGTAATGTTGTATTTATGGCACCTGTCGTAGTCACTGAGATTGTCTCACAATGAAAAGTGCTTTATAAATAAAATGTATTATTATTTATGTATTACCTCTACAGTGTCTCCAACATCATGGTATGTCATGAGACTGATCGTGTCTCATTCTGGTTCGTGGTGACATCACCAGAGAATCCTTCTGTGCTGGTTGAGAAGACAGAGGTGAAGAAGGCTGTGAGGTAATCACACTTACACCGTACCA
Source organism: Borostomias antarcticus (assembly GCF_949987555.1). NCBI lineage: Eukaryota > Metazoa > Chordata > Actinopteri > Stomiiformes > Stomiidae > Borostomias > Borostomias antarcticus. Next base: position 9,307,383 of record NC_140243.1, read on the forward strand.
ACATCTGACCCTCAAGGGCTGCACTGTGCCCACAATAGCCTAATAAGATAGTCAAACTAAGCGTGTAGCTGTTCAAAGAGTACAAATAACTCTTAATGTAAATGTAGAAAGCCAAATGCCACCAAAAAAGTAACATTTATTCAAGGGTAGGCTACAGTAAATCGGATGCTAAGGAATAGAATGTTAAATCTACTCAAGGGAGTTTTTTTCTACTAAGAAATTACATCTTAACCTGCTCACTAGTAAGAATTAAAAGTATTCCTGACAATAAGTGATTCACTCATCTAGATAAAATGCACAGAGATGGCAACAGCTTCTTGAACATCATTGCTCAATAGCACTGGAATCTGTAGTAAAACACACTTTTACGACCAACAGGATGTCAAGGCATCGCATCAACAGCGCCTTCCTGCTGACAGACAGGACCCTGGAGTTCCTGGGCATCCCGCCTACGTTCGCCACGCCAGTGACGCCCGCCACCCCACCCTGGCTCATCGTGTTTGGGGTGGTCATAGGGCTGGTGTGTGCCGGCATCATTGCCCTGCTGGTTTCATCTCTACTGCAGAAACGGAAAGGGTGAGGCCACACATGTTATCCCGGATTCTGACTTGACTTGATTCCGTGCCCTATGGACCAAGTTCACCATAATATGTTCAGCACATACAACAAATCGAATAAGTTCAGCATCTCTGTGTTCCCTCATGATGTGCAGCTCATGACCATTCAGCTTTGGTTCCTGGTTTCGTTTTCCTACAGCAAAGAGAATGGAATGACAGATGAGGAAGAAGAGAGGCAGGTGAGAGTGGAGAATGGAGTATCTGGCGAGAACCTGGATGATGGCATTCATAACAGAGGATTCACAGACAGCGACCGGTTCACAAAGATGTGATGGCTGCCTTAAAATATGCTGTCAAGAAAGCACAGGAGAGGAGAGGACGACACTCTAAAGGACAGACAGATACATTGGAAAACACTCTAAAGGGACTTTTAATGCACTGTTTAACAAACCTTCTTGGGCTGATATGATGGAGCTGTTTTTAGCATTTCTAATCTGTGAGACCCAGAGTCTAACTTGTTAATCATATTGTTTTTTCAACTCTTAAACGTGTTTTTCACACAGATTGTTATATATTATATTCCCAAAATGCAATGTACATCCTCACATGGAAAACTGACCTTCAGCCAACCTGTATCACACAGTGGCTCGAATCTCACCTTAAGAAATGATTAACTCAAATGTCTTATCAGTATCAGTACTACAGTAGTTAAGAGTTAACTACCTATTAAATCTTTTTACTGATGTGTTTTGCACAGTGCAACTATAGCAACAAAGTAAAGAGCGGGCATTTTCTCTAGAATTGACTACTCTAAAGTTATATTTAAATTAAATTAAATTTTCGATTTTGTGAAACAGGAAATCCGAAGTATTTGACACGTTAGATATGTTGATAGAGAGCTCTCTCTGTCTCCTCTTCCTAAAGTGAAATCCATATACTATTACCCTTTTAAGTGGGACAGGCACACAACACTTTAAACATGTAGAAAAGTCTTCACAATGAGAATAATTAACACCATATTCTGCTCTTCAAGAATACAATGGAAGTTCTCAGCCAGCGCAGTCTCAGGACTCAGCAACTGGGGCAACAGGACCTTCCCTTTAGGGTATAATCTGTTCTAACCTGGCCTCCAGTTCAATAATGCTACTTTAAAAGCACTTTCAATATTTTACCAGAAAGGACATACAGATGGAATCTCCACTGGACCTGAGAGTAGGCTACATACTGTACTGTGCTGTTGCATGATGAACTGCATAGCCACATTCTGTCTTCATCACAAACTGGAAGCTAACAAGCTTTCAAATGCATTCTTCAAAACTGATAGATACTGTATGCTAGTCAAACAGTGACCATAAACTAAATACAGATATAGACCAACAGTAAACCTATTAGGAAAGCCTACTAGAATATCCTGACATCCAGATTTCAGGCCTAAAGAAGCAGAGAGATTGTTAGATTTTATCTTTATGGTCAAGTGGGACCTCTACTGGCCGATTGATGTATAACCAAAATAATTGGATCTTACTTCCGCCAAAATAATGTCATCACAACAATAGCGGTGGTAGAACGTCTGACAGAATCCCTGGAGATGGAGCAGTATTAATTATTCACGGTACACTTCTGCCAGCCATGGCCAAACCAAAACTTGTTGTGTTCGACTTGGGTAAGTATAAGTTACAAAACCCAGATAGACCAGCAGCGTAATAAGTAGTCTAACGTTAGCTAGCTACAATCTCTACTCTGGTTCTGTCGCTTCGCGCTAATGGCAATCATCCCCTCTTGTCTGTTGTCTCCCTAAGATTATACTCTTTGGCCCTTTTGGGTAGATACCCACGTGGAGCCACCGTTTCACAAAGATAAAGGGTAAGAGGGCTTCTTTATGGTCTTACCGTAGAAAGTAATTTAGATCAGATACATATAGACTTAGGCTACTCGATCGCCTGTCACGTCAGTGTTCTAGCAGTAATGTTTGTGTCCATACTACACAGTAGCTAGCTGCTATACTATACCCGTTTGCACATGTCTGCTGTGCTCTGCTTCTCCACACCTCCACGCCTCTCTTTCTGCAGGGGAAGAGTGCTGGATGCACGGAGCCACCCAGTGTCTCTGTACCGGGACACGGTGGAGGTGCTGAACTCGCTCCACAAGCAGGGCATTCAGATAGGGGTGGCTTCACGGTCAGTCCATAGAAAACGCAGGCTGCTTATCTCATAGAGAAAGGTCTACTGTATTATTTAGGCTACAGCCTGAATATGCTACTGTACAGCAGCTTCTGTTTTTAGTTTCTGTTTGATGAAATATTTCTTTTCAGAGGCATCTGAATCTTATCTTTCAGCACTGGAGAGGTGGATGGGGCCAATCAGCTTTTGTCCCTGTTTAATCTCAACCAATACATTTCTTTCAAAGAAATATACCCAGGTTCAAAGGTTCCCCACTTCAACAAGTATGTCTTTGATGTTGGCTTCACACTGTTTACTGATGTTTTTTTACCCACACAACACCACAATTCAGTGTGTGCGTGGGTGTGTGTGTGTGTGTGTGTGTGTGTGTGTGTGCGTGTGTGTGTGTGTGAGAGAGAGAAAGAGAGAGAGAGAGAGAGATGTGTTTGATGTGGAAATGTCATGCTTCTTCTCTCTAGGCTAAGGGCCGATAGTGGATTCCAGTTCAGCGAGATGATGTTCTTTGATGATGAACAGAGAAACATCTCAGACGTCAGTCGACTAGGTACAGTACTGTGTTAACCTTCATGCACTACAGTTCCTTAACTCTCACACTGACACAATGTACAACAAGATATTGTCAGTCATATGAGTATCGGCCGATGTTAGTAATTTTTTAATGGATTGATATCGATCCAATGTGCAAAATTGGTCCGATATGAAAGACCAATGATTATTTCCGTCTAGCTGCTGTTGTGTGTGTTGTTGTTGAGAGGAAACAATGCGGTAAAACTTTGATTTACGGGCTTTTCCAAATGTTTTGGAAATAAAGACTTTACTATTTGAAAATTCACAGTGTTTACATGTGTTTTTCAGTATGTACAAAATTAGATTATCATAGATTTTTTTTAAATACAGATCATATCGACATATGAATAAAAATCGGTTATCGGCCATAACAGCAATGTTAATATTGGTTATCGGTATCGGTCAAAATGTTCATATAGGCGCATCCCTAAAACACACTAATCGTATCTACAGTAGCTTTTTAAGTCCTTAAAGGAGTAGTAAAGGGAAAATAATGTTTAGCCCTGTTTTAAGGTTACTTATGAACAATGGTTCAGATCAAAAAGTTGACAAAACTATCACTTTTGAAAAAGTCTGATAATTGCTCTACCACCGTTTAGGTCATACAATGGATGTGGGTGGGCACCGTGAAAAATCATTCAAAAACATGTTAAACTCTCGATTTCAAAGACAAGAAGCTCACCAAGGGGGTAATTGGTGTCCGTTTGTGTTCTGACATCAAATTCGCCGCAAAGTATGAATCCTGTAGGATTTTATTGATCATTTTATGAAATCCATTGACTTGTATTGAAGCGACCGTTGTAGATGTGTAGATCAATCCGCAGAGGGGATTCAGGAAGCGGAACTACTTACGGTAGCTATTGTTATTGTTTATGTTGCTAGGCTACCTAGTTTGCGGAAGTTTACACACGTACAGTAGCCTATGTGCTGCGACTAAATAGTTCTATGCTAAATATTTAAAAAAGCCTTTCCAGATGAAGTAAGAATCTTACTTTATGGCGAATTATATGTCAGAACGCCAACTAACACCTCGGTGAGTTTCTTGTCTTTGAAATTGAGAGTTTAACATGTTTTTTGAATGATTTTTCAACCCGCATCCATTGTATGACCAAAACAGTGGTAGAGCAATTATCAGACTTTCTCAAAAGTGCTAGTTTTGTCAACGTTTTGATCTGAACCATTGTATATGATCATAAGTAACCTTTTTTTTTTTTGTAACTTAAATTTTTATTGATAGTTTTTCAATTTACATATACTCAGGGATTCACAATAATGAGAACATTTGTGAATTAACAAAAACAACAAAAAAATAAATAAAAGTAATTATATAAATAATAAAGATAATGCAGTGACATGCGGGCTTCCTCTCTCATTCACATGTAGCGTAACACAGTATGTACAATCCTGATGATCTGTGGTGTCTTTCTTTTTTCATTTGTCACATTATTCCTGTTCCTCTTTCTTATACACAGTCCATTTCCCCCATTTCCTATCAAATTTCTCCGCTTGCACCCTCAATATATGTGTGAATCTTTCCATATGGTGTATTTCCTCTACCACACCCAGCCACTGCTCCTTCGTAGGCGGATCAGTCTTGTACCATGCTCTTGTTATAGCTTTCCTACTAGCAGCCAGCAGTACCTTGACCAGATATCTGTCCCCCCCCTTGTATGTTTTCATCTGTCAAATTCCCTAGATATAAAACCAAGCCAGTCTTAGGTACTTCATAACCCAATATCTTTTTCAATACTTCACATACTCCTTCCCAATACTCCTTCATCTTTGGACACTTCCAGAATATGTGTGTGATCCGCCCCAACTTCATTATGCTCCAACAAACATTATGCTCTGGTGCATACTTCCCCTTCACTTGTGGAGTTATGAAGTACCTGATGATATTTTTCCAACTAAACTCCCTCCACACCCTTGAAGCAGTAACTGAGTGCTGGACCCTACACACATTCATCCATTCTTCATCGGTCATCTCTATCCCCAATTCCCTATCCCATTTTTCCTTCACATATTTAGTCGAGTTCCCCCTGTTCTCTATCAGTGATTGATATAAGGCTGATATGGCCCTAACTTTCTTTCCTTTATATGCATTAATCATTATTTTGACCACCTTGTTCTGCTCTATAGACTTGTCCATTCTTATTTCCTTTTCATAATATCTCTCACCTGTATGTACCTATAATAGTCTCCTCCTCCCAAACCAAATCTGTCCCTTAGGTGTTCAAAACTTTGTATATCCCCTTTTTCCACGATTGAGCACAGTGCCGTGATGCCACACCTCTCCCACCTCTTAAAACGAATAATCTTTTCCTGGCCGAAATCCACTGTCGTGTGCTAACCACCTCAGCTAGGTCTCTTTCTCCAATTTGTATGTCTATATTACCGTGTTCCAAATGTCTAAAGTGCCTTTAGTAATCGGATCCAATAATTTCCCCTGCTCCTTAAATAGTTCCCTATCCCCTAGAAGTGTCTGAATTTGATAACCCTCCACATGTCTTTCCATCTAGCTATGTAGGTTTCATCGCACCAACACACCACAGCCCTAAGCTGTGCTGCATAGTAGTAATCCTTAAGACAAGGCACCGCCATTCCTCCTTTCTCTTTGGGCAGCTGCATGGTTGTAAATCTAATCCTAGGCCTCTTACCCCTCCAAATAAATCTAGAGATCAATTTATCCCACTCCAAGAATTGATTATGTGGTATTTGTATGGGTAGAGACTGATAAAGGTAGAGTAATCTCGTCAGTATGTTCATTTTGCTACCTCAATCCTCGAGCTAAAATCCAGGTTGAGCACTGACCATCTTTTCACGTCCTTCTCTTCTTCACGAATACGTATATAATTCGCACCATATAATTTATCCATGCCTTTTGTAATATACACCCCTAAATATTTCATTTCGTCTGAGTCCCATCTAATTTTGAAGTTTTCTTTGATCCCTTTTGAAGGTGTGTAGTTCACCGCCAAAACCTGCGTCTTTGTCACATTAATCTTTCACTAACCTGAATAGTGCCCAAATTCCTCCAGTACCCCCATCAGAGTCGGGAAGCTTATGTCTGGTCGTGTCATGTATGTTATCAGGTTGTCCGCAAAAAGACCCAGCTTGTGTTCTGACCCTCTTATCTCTACTACTTTAATGTCCTGGTTCTGCCTAATCGCCTGGGCCAATGGCTCAATAAAGACGGCGAAGAGCGTAGGAGATAAACAACAACCCTGTCTGGTCGATCGTTCTAACGTGGACCTATCAGTCAGGCTACCATTCACCTTCACTCTCGCGGTTGGTTCATAATACAGTGCTTTAATACATTTAACTGAGTCATCACTAAATCCAAACTTTCCCAAGACAATAAAAAGGTAGGTCCAACCAACACAGTCAAATGCCTTTTCTGCATCTATGCTCACCAGGACTGCACTCTCCCCGCTTCTCTGTGCCTCTTCCACTATATGGATTGTCTTTCTTATGTTATCCTGTGTTTGTCTTCCTTTTATAAAGCCAGCCTGGTCCTCATCTATAATATCGGGAATGAATGTCTCAAATCTTTTCCAAATTATTGAGGTGTATATTTTATAGTCTACATTGAGTATAGATATTGGTCTAAAACTACTGCACAATTCTTTGTTCTTTCCTTCTTTCGGGATTGTAGTAATAATGGCTTCTTTCCAAGAAGGAGGGATTTTGCCCTCCTTCATAGAGTACCTAAGGGATCATAAGTAACCTTAAAACAGGGCTAAACATTGTTAAACAACGTCTAACAACTGCTCTCTGTGGAAGTTCAGTGTCAGCATACCTGTGCCTTTTTCTCATGCATATTTCCTCATACAATAGATCTGGTCAGACCAGTTATCATGAATCATGAAGTTATCATTCTGAATGGGAACAGAGGGAGCTCATATGGCCATACTGACCATGGCTGTGTTCTGACCATGGCTGTGTTCTGACCATGGCTGTGTTCTGACCATTGTACTGACCATGGCGGTGTACTGACTATGGCGGTGTACTGACCATGGCGGTGTACTGACTATGGCGGTGTACTGACCATGGCTGTGTTCTGACCATGGCTGTGTACTGACCATGGCTGTGTACTGACCATGGCTGTGTTCTGACCATGGCTGTGTTGATCCTTAGACGTGCACTGTGTCCTGGTCCCTAAAGGAGTCACCATGAAGTTAGTCACCGAAGAGCTGAAAAGATTCTCCTCTGGCCGTCCTACATGAGGACCATCTCTAGACAAGATCTGCCGATGCAATACTGTACCTCAACTTTGACTTTTGGAGGTAGTGTTGTATTTTCTCTGAAAATGCTGTAGTTACAGCTCTCAGTAGCTACTTCAGTGTTGGAAACTTCACTTCACTGCAAATGAAATTACATAAGTTACTGAAGTCACCATAAGAAAATATAAATAAATGCAAAGTTTTCATGTAATTGACAATAAATGTTACTGTACAGTTTAAAGAGGCACTGATCAAGCCTCCCATTTATCTTGCAAAAAGAGCCGTCTGAAAATGTAATGCGAAATTACATTATCCGTATTGTTCCATGTTATTTAATTACCTTCTGAAACACAAGTATGAATTATGTCAAAACGAATATAAATAATTTTACCTTTTGAGGAATATGGCCTGTTTTGTGTTGTAGTGCGTGCATGTTTTCTAGTTTGTTCTTATGCTACAGTATTAATATTGTTAAACTACAATGTTATTGCACACCAACTAGACAATTATGATAATCACATTGTCTGCTAATTATGTTGCTAAATATCTTGACTTAGTCATTAAATATCTTGAGTGAATTACTTAAGTACTTAACTCAAGTACACGTTGAGGCCCTCCTAATTAAGCCATTAAATATTACTATAATACTCTGTGTGACAGATTAGCATTATTTTACCCAGATTGTAAATGTACACAGCTGATTATTCCAAAAGCCTCTAAAGATGTATTGTCAATTTCTTACTGGAAAATTGAATTCTTAAGATGCTTGGTTGATAAAAGTTTAATTTCCCCCATGATTTAGTAAGGGGCCTGCAACCACCAAACCACATCAGACTCATTAAGTCATCCCATTCTAAAGGGAAATAAAATAACATTGTTATCATTCTAATAGCCCATTCCAAAAGTAATGGGGTTTAGAAATAATGATAGCTTCAATATCAGATTATCTAATATCTAATCAAAGTGAATTCCTTCTTTGTGGGTGTGGTTCATCACAGCTCATTATGGCGCTTTTCTCTGCTTCAGTCTCATTTTGAAGAAATTCTCCGTCTTGCAGTGGAAAGGGATGCGCGTCTTGAACAGATCAGAGAGCAGTCTGATCAGCAGTCTGATCAGAGCAGTGCTCTTTGAGAACAGTGAACTCTTATGATGTATTTTTCCAACAGATACACTGAGAAAAGGAATAACAAAACAAGACACTCTTCATCTGCAGCCATTACGTCACCAAAATCTGACATTTAATTTTCAGTGAATGAATGGATGGGTGGGTGGGGAGTGCATGTTTCTACAAACATTTAAAACAGTACTTCTCCAGATGGTTTGTGAGACATCCACTGAATAATCACCACTCAGGCAGGGACGGATACACTATGTACAGATACTGTATGCACATCCTAGACTTTCACTAGTGGGAAACAAAGCCTATTTAATAACGTCTGTTAGCAATATCATAGTGTTGTATCATCTCTTGCTTAGTGTGCAAACTTGCATAGTGTCTTATAGAGTCGACTACAGTAATTTGAGCTACTTTGGGTTAAAATGCTAAGGAAATAATTCTGTGGTGGTCCACATGGCATGTGCACTGTTACGACCAGGGCTATGATCAGGGCAATTTCTGTTCAACTGTGAATGTGTGCAGGTATAGTCCCCACACTGTGTTCAGAAAAGCTACTGGTGTGTGCATGTGTCCAAGTTCAGCATTTACAGTATGTGGGGCTTTTCAGAATTGGTTTGATCCAGAATCTCTAATTCTAATTCACCTCTAAATGTTGCATTTGAGGGCAAGACTGTGCCTAGTGTGAGTGCCCCTATTAAACTATCAATATTAAACATAAATCCCCTTCAATATTTTAAGAGGCCTATCTTCCAACAATGCAGCTCTCAGTGCCCTTGAATCAATATTTCAGAAATTGAATTTTTCATAACTTAAGCATAGAAAGCCTAAGTGCATTATTCATATCAGTTACAAGGAGAGTGTAAAAGTGACAGATTCCACATTCACTTTATAAACACAGCGGAGGTGAGTGGAGGAAAGGTGTGCATGGATCCTCCCGCGTGGCTCGACTGCTCATAGCCAAGACGTGGATGCTACGTGATTGAAATGAAAACAACATACAAAAGTTCCTCTCAGTTGTTGTGCACGTTGGACCCATATTGCTTTTAAATTGAATCAGTCACAGTGTTGTTCCCTCCTCCGATACACTTCCTCATGGCCGGCGGGTCTCTAAAAATCCCACCTGTTCTCTTCGTTCTGTCTCTCCACGCGCTGTTTTTCATTTGTCTGACTGGCAACTTCATCCTCGCTTCTCCCTCCCGCTGGTGTCCCTTCTAATAACACTTTCTCCTTAATCTCACCCCTCTCTTTCTCTTTCTCCCGATCTCTCTCTTTGATGATCTCCACCAGCCTGTCGAACTTCTGGCCAAACTCATCCATTCTCTCCGCCGTCTTCTCCTCTCTCTCTCCGTCGCTCTCCAGCGAGCTCAGCGACTCCGCCCTCGAGTCCCCGCCCTCGAACTCGTAGGTCTGCAGCGAGTCGTAGGGCGGCTGCGAGAGGTCAAAGGTCACCTGGTCCAGACGGAACTTGAGGAACTCCTCCATCCTCAGCGGCAGGGAGTTAGGGCCCGCCCCCTCTGACGCCAGGACCCGCCCACACGCCCAGGCCGGGCCGTATCCCAGCATGCCTCCTGGGAGTGGGAGGAGCTGGGGCGTCAGGTCCCTTCTACCCAGCCCGTAGATATTCAGTAGCTCCGCTCCTCCTGGATACAAAGTAGCCCCGGTCACTGGTATCCCTCCGCCGCCTTGGTTCAGTGAGCCAACGATACTATACGAGTCCCCCGGCAGGCTGGCCTGGTTCTTGGAACTATCTTTCGGACTAATGCCGCTTTCGTTCTTCTCCGACAACGAGGGGGCGGACGACTCCGTGTCGGTCTCGACCAGAGCCGAGTTGGAAGCCGCGGTGTTGGTCTGCGTCGGAGAGGCCCCCTGCTGGCTCTCCAGCTGGCTCGACGAAGAGCTGCTCTCACTGTGGGATGAAGATGCGCTGGGGCCGCAGTCGATCCGGATCACAGCCTCGCCGGTCAGCGCAGACCCAGGCTGCTTCTAGAGGGGACGGTCAATAAAAAGACCAAGGAAGTGAGCGCAACACAAGAACGCCGTGCCTAATAACAACATTGTATTGTAATGAAGAGTGAGCTGTATTTTCCAATCAAGTTACTATCTGACCTCCTTAGGTTCCTGGTTCTGCTGACTCTCGGAGCTGGCCTCCTGTCTCTCTGTGGGCGGGCCACCGCGCGCTGCGTGTTCCGGTCCCTCCGTGCCGGAGCCCGCGTGTGTGACAGAGCTGATGCGAGCCGCTCCAGGCCCCGGTGCGTCAACGGTGCCCTGGTTCTGCACGATCAGAGACCCGCCCCCCAGATGTCCGGGAAGCCCATAGGTCAGTTTGGTGAGCTGCAGCGCTCCAGCCTGCAGCGGTCCCTCCTGACACCCCCTCCTGACGGGCAAGGTGTGGAGGCCGTAGCAGAGGCGCCCATAGAGAGGGGCGGAGCCTGGACGGCAGGGGTTAAGAGCCGATGGAGTGTTCCGGCTGCAGCTGTACGTTCTGGCCCGGGGCGGATTCCGCTGGGTGAACCATCTGTGTACGGAGAAGAAAAAGTCAGACAGAGGAACACACTCACATGCACAGATACAGTACACACACACACACACACAAATAAAGTACACACTCACAAAAAAGAACTCACATACACAAACAAGAACGCACCCACAAACAGCAGAATGTATGCACACACACACACACACACACGTGGATAATGATCTAATAGTACAAAGCTCACATGTTCCTGCTGTCTTGAATACGCTGCACTCTCTGCATGCTCTGGAGCGCCGTGATGTCGAAGGCTGCGGTGTCCGCCTCCCCTCCCCCCTCATCGTCATAGGTGATGATGTTCTCCCTCACGTCGTCCTCCTCGAAGGAGGAGAGGGAGTCCCGCTTCTGATGGCGCAGGGAGAGGGAGAGGGCACACACCACTAGGAGAGAGACAACGAGGGAGAGAGAGATAAGTGGACAAACAGGCAGGCGGATTTAAATGGTCTGCACTTCTATAGCGCTTCTATCCAAATCCTCTCATTCACCCATTCACACGCCAATGGCGGCAGCTGCCATGCAAGGTGCTAGCCAGCTCATTAGGAGCAATTTGGGGTTTAGTGTCTTGCCCAAGGACACTTCGACATATGGAAAGGAGGAGCCGGGATTCGAACCTCCGACCTCACGATCATTGGATCGACCTGCTCTACCTCCTGAGCCACAGCCGCCCCATTAACAATTTGGTCGCTTTGGCGGATGCTTTTAACCGAAGCGACTTAGAATGTTTTGAGTTGGGGTTGGGGTACTTTGCTCATGGGCACAACGGACAACAGACAGGTGGCAGGACAGACAGACAAGACTACATTCAGGCAGCAGGATAGACAGACAGACAGGCAGCAGGACAGACAGACAGACAGGCAGGCAGGGAGACAGACAGGCAGATAGACAGACAGGCAGGCAGACAGACAGACAGGCAGGCAGCAGGACAGGCAGACAGACAGGCAGACAGACAGACAGACAGACAGACAGGCAGACAGACAGACTGACAGGCAGGCAGCAGGACAGACAGACAGACAGACAGACAGACAGGCAGGCAGACAAACAGACAGACAGGCAGACAGACAGACAGGCAGGCAGGCAGCAGGACAGACAGGCAGACAAACAGACAGACAGACAGACAGACAGACAGACAGACAGGCAGGCAGGCAGGCAGACAGACAGACAGGCAGGCAGGCAGGCAGGCAGGCAGCAGGACCCCCGAGGCCTGCGGAGATCCGTACCCAGCAGCGTGGCGGCGCCGGCCAGCAGCGCCAGCAGCGTGACCACACTGAAGACGAGCGACGGCGAGTCCGCGGGCAGCGGCAGGCACACGGCGTGTCTCTCCCAGCCGCCGCCGGCGCCGTCCCTCTGGCGACCCCTCTCCTCGGCCCGCATGCCCCCGCCCAGACAGGGGCACACGGTGACCGTGACGGTCCCCGTGTTGGTCAGGCCGGACGCCCCGTCGCGCAGGACCACAGGGACGAGGAGGGTGAGCAGAGAGGGGGAGGAGCCAGACAGAGGCCGCAGGGCGGACCGCAGCACCAGGCTGGCGGTGGCACCTGGAGGGAGGGACAGGACGCAGGGACGCTGAGTCATCGGACCGAGGGCACCGGCGCCGTATGCGGCTGCATTTTCCAGCTACCGCGGGAGAGGTGGTCGAACCTTGGATTTTGGACGTGTTGTGAAGTACAGTAGAGGCAGGTACAGAGCAGGAGACCAACAGGTCCATTGTACATGCATTAAGGGGGGGGGGGGGGTTCATGTAGTTGTGAGGGGGAGATACTGTACATAAACAAGGGGGAGAGTTTGGGTCTGGGGTTGGGGGGGTTAGACAGTCACCTCCACTCTCCCTGATGGTCAGGTTGCGGGCAGAGCCGGACTCTGGGGGGATGCTGAAGTGGATGGGGGCGTCCTGTCCCCCCGGGTCCTTGTCCACCGCACGCAGGATCTGGACCACCTTCATGGACACACAGACGCAGGTGGAAAGAGGAACATCATCACTTTGTTGTTGTTGTCATCGTTGTTGTTGTTGTTCTTCTTCTTCTTCAGTAAAGCGCAGAAGCTGATGTGTCACAGAGCTCACCGTGTCGCTTGTCAGTGTCGCTTCCACCCTCGCTTGCCCGCGCTGGGTTCTATTTCAGATCCTCTGACTTACGAGCAAACGTGACCACCTCTCATATAGCCAGCTACGCCACCGAAAAGCTAACGATTCGGTGGTGCGGTTGAGCGGTATTTATACATTACATTACAGTCATCTAACTGACGCTTTTATCCAAAGCGACTTACTTAAATTGCATTTAACCAGGCCAGCCTGGCCAGTCAAGCCTGGCTTATGTGCGTGGCTGGCTTGTTTCTGTTCAGGACTGGTAGGACAGAAGGGTAACACTTTACAATAAGGGTACATTAATAAGCATTAGTTAATGCATTATTAAGCATTAAGTAACAGTTAACTAATGTCTCTATTAACCATTTACTAATGTTATTTATGTTAACTAAGGTTAACTCACCTAACCCTAACCCTAACCTTAACTAAGTTATTAATTAACATTAGTAACCTAACCTAACCCTAAATAAGCATTAGTTAACAGTTAACTAATGTTTTTTGTGACCCTTATTGGAAAGTGTGACCGACGGAAGCTAGTCATGCCACTGACATAGCTGTGAATTGAAATGACATGACATAATGTCTGATAAATTCAAATAGGTCTTGTCGCCTGGACACATCAGTTCCAATGCTTCCAATGTTAATCCTGCACAATACCTCAATAACAATTCAATAACTGTGTTTTTATTTTGGTGTGCTGGGACCACTGCCTCTTGTGGTGGCAACATAGAAATGCAGGTCAACAACGGGACGGAGGGATTTACAACCCGACATTTGCTATCTATGGTGCGTTGCCACGCACAAAAACCAATGTACTACTACTTGCCAGAACTTACAAATGCATCTCCTTTCTCAAACAAGTGACTAAGAGCATAATCTAGTGCTGAAGGCAAAGTGCAAGAATAGAAATCTAAAAATACAATAGGTGCTTAAGATGCAGGATTGAGGTAGTACTTCTTGAAGAGATTCGTTTTGAGCCTGCGGCGAAAGATGGGTAGTGAGTCTGCTATCCCGACATCGTGGGCAGTTCATTCCATCACTGCAGGGCCAGGTCAGAGAAGAGCCGTGACCGCGTCGATCGACTGCCGGGGCCTCGGAGTGACGGGGCAACCAGTCGCCCTGAGGTAGCAGAGTGTAGTGGTCGGGAGAGTGTGTAGGGTTTGACCATGGCCTGGAGGTCGGAGGGAGCTGTTCCTTTCATTGCCCTGTAGGCTAGTACCAGAGTTTTAACTGGATGCGAGCTGCTACAGGGAGACAGTGTAGGGAACGGAGAAGGGAAGATAGGGTTAGGAGGGAGAACTTGGGGTGGTTGAATACCAGGCTAGCAGCAGCTTTCTGGACAAGTTCCAGGGGTTTAATGGTTGACACCGGGGCCCCAGCAAGGAGGGAGTTGCAGTAGTCCAGGCGGTTGATGACCAGGGCCTGGGTGAGCACCTGTTTTGTCAATGAGGAAAGGGTGAATCCTCCTGATGTTGTAGAGCAGGAATCTGCAAGAGCGTGTGATGGATGTGATATGTGCAGAGAATAACAGTTGGTCATCCAGGGTCACACCCAGATTCCTCGCAGTCCGAGTCAGTGTCACCACGGTGACTTCAATGGCGATGGCCAGGTCCCGGTGCGGGAAGCCCTTCCCGTGAGGAAGTGAGTTTAACCAATTCAGCTCAGTTACAGATGCACACCCAAAACTTGTAAGTGGAGGTGCTGACTAAGTAGGTAAGATGTAGGTGAGCAATATAAAACAATACAAATCTGACATTAGCTATCAACACTTGCTATTTTGGTGGTGCTGCTGTTCAGTAAAGGGCAGAGGTTGGTGCACCCAAAAATGTCAGAGGGGGTGCTGACTAATGGAATAACAACAACGACTAATGGAAAAACTGTACAGTTGTTGTTGCTGCTGCTGATATCTCTTGTGTGTTATGATGCGGAGTCACAAAGAACAAGCACCAAAAGAGCTACTTAACACCTGCATCTCTGAACTCTGTGCATTTAGAAAATAGACATCCTCCTGTATAGAAGACTACTGACTACTTTTGCTGAGACACCAAGCATAGTTTTTTATGTACAAAGTAGGACTGTCAAAGTTAACACGTTAATGCTTGCAATTAATCTGGAAACTTTAACTCGCAAAAAAATAAATAACACAAATGAATCGTATTACCAAATTTGAACCCAGCTTTCTCCCATAAATCCAAACACCGGTGTTTATCTGTCTGAATTATTGAGGCATGTGAAAAGCGGATAAATTATATGAGCGTTTCATGCCTTTCAGTAATTCAGTCAAAAATATTTGCTGAAATAACACGACTCAGGAGACATCCCCATGATTAATCACAGCCTATTATTGTGATTAAGTCAATTACATTTTTAATTGATTGACAGTGCAAAGCAAAATGTACTTGGCAATAGACTATTTCAATGGAATTTTCAGTCACTAGGGAAACCGGCCCAAACAAACTTACTGTTTTGACTAAGAACTCCATGTAATGGTAAGTCAATTTCATGGAATGTTCTTAGTCAAAACTGGAAGTTTGTTTGGACCAGTTTTCCTAGGGAGCAAAAATTCCATAGAAATGGTCTATAGGAAAAATTCATTCTGGCGGGCTGTATGAATGCACGCATGAATGCACACAGGCACTATCAAACAGCAAGCTCTAGCATACAGTATGCACCAGTAGCGGTTGGTGACTCAAAAAACTGAGGAGGACTGTCCTCCCCTACCTCAATGGACGAGCCTCCTCTGGTATGCATACCATACACACTTTGACACACAAGTGTGTCAAAGGGGGCCAAATTAATATCCCTCCTCGATTTGGTGGGTGGGGGACAATAATATAATTGGATTTAGTTGAATTAAATTGGAGCAGTGTAATGACCTTGAGTCTGTTTGATTCTGATAAAGAGAGAGAGAGGGAAAAGGAGAGAGAGACAGAGAGAGAGGGAAAAGGAGAGAGAGGCAGAGAGAGACATAAAAGTAGAGAAAATAAGATGGAAAATAAAACGATAAACAATTTTTTTTTAAAGATAAAAGAAATGTAAAATACCTTTGAAAAATTCAAATCATAGGATGGAAATAATATCCTACTAAAACCGACACCTACTGCAATCTGTCTCCAATAGATAGCTGTTCTCCCCAATAGCGTGGCTATTTTCCAATAGCATTTAGTTTCTAGTTAAAAGCTAAAGTGAAGAGATGTTTTTAGCTTCCTTTTAAAAGTAGTGGCTGATCGCAGAGTTCTTGAAGGCACATACAGTACTTGACAAGCGAGTTAGCAATGCAGTTTGGTCCTCGCCCATTAAGGGCTTTGTATATAAGGAAGAGGACTATAAAATCAATCAAATGTAGCTTGGACTAATGTGCTCTCTCCTCTTGGTTCTAGTTAATAGTTGAGCTGCAGTTCTGAATGAACTGAAGTTTTGAATGAACTGAAGTCTCTCAGTGGGGTTGATTTTTGGGGGTGGGGGGCATTGAAGAGTGCATTATACTGTAGTAATCGAGTTGGCCTGAAATAAAAGCATGAATCAGTTTTTCTGCATCTGTTGGATCTACAGTTTGATTTGTAGAGTTTTAGTACTTCGGCCTGCTGCCAAGGCACCGTCCACAGATTGGGGGAGAACTAAAGGGGCCCCTCCCCCCACGTCTGCGGAGGCTAGTCCCAGAAGCCGTCTTGACCAATACCGTGACTCTGGCAGGAGGAAGAGGAATATCCATCTGCTGCACACTGACCTGTCCTGGCGAGCTGGAGTCACACACAGACGTGGCGTACTGCCTGTCCAGCTCGGGCGCATTGTCATTCTGGTCCAGGGTTTCTATGGCAACCACCACCCTTGTCACCAGATTGGGATTGTCTGGGGGAAGGAAAGGAAATGAGCCCCTGTGTTAATGGAAGTTCCCCGTCAACTTCATCATATTGTGGCGTTCCCTGTCTATCCCCCCGGGGCAACAATGTTATCAGTAATGTATGACTCTTGCTAAGCCGCAGTGAGGGCTGTGCCGGTGGGCAGATAGAAGGATCGTATACCTCTCTGGGTGGCGATGACAGTGATATTATGCCACTGCTCTCGCTCGCGGTCCAACTCCATCACAGTGGTGATAAAACCGCTGTCAGAGGCAATACGGAACAGTGCCTCCGGGTCTGACTGGGGATCAATGGAGTACCTGAGATAGAAAGACGGGGCAGAGAGAGAGAGAAAGGGAGGGAGTGAAAAAGAGACAGAGAAAGGGAGTGAGTGAAACAGGGAGAGAGAGAGAGAGAGAGAGAGAGAGAGAGAGAGAGAGAGAGAGACAGACAGAGACAGCAGGTCGATTTTTTATGATTGTAGTAGTGAGTGAGATAGTGTGTGTGTATGTGTTCAAGAGAGGAAGTAGGCGAGTAAGAGTGTGTGTGTGTGTGTGTGTGTGTGTGTGTGTGTGTGTGTGTGAGTATTCGCTCCAGCGAGGGAGTGAAAAAAAGCGTGTTTACACGTATGTTCGAGTAAAGAAAACGTGCACTGAAGGGAGACAGTGACTGACTGACAGACCGAGCCGATGTACCTGATGTTGGAGCTCTGTCCCGTGTCGGGGTCCACGGCGGAGACACGCCCAACGGAGCAGACCGGGGGGCAGTTCTCCGACACGTCCAGCCGGTAGCGGGACCGGGAGAACCGCGGGGGTTCATCGGCGTTGAGCACCATGACCCGCACGGTGGCCCGGTCCTTGAAGGGCCCGCGTCGGATGAACTGGGCGTCTACCACCGGGTTGGTGACCTCCACAGAGAAAGAGAAGGAGCTCTGGGACTCATAGTCCAACAGCTGGAAGGATGGAAACCAAGAGCCCAGACAATATTTTATTAATTCATCTCTGTATATATTTATGCGCAATGCTAAGAGGTGGCCTTCACACTTTTCTCGCCCCTTCTCTTCTCTCGATCTCCCTCTTTCTCCGCCTCTCTCTTCCTCATGCCCTTTGCTACTCTCGCTGCATAATTAATTATCTCATCACTCATTTCCTTAACCTCGTCTCACGCGCTTTGCTTAATGAAGCGCTGGAGAGCGGCTTCAAATACCAAACGCCGCGGAGATGAAAAAATCTTCACGCTCCAGTGCATTCATTTCCATTCTATCCTGGAATCTTTCACTTTTCAATTATTGGAGGATACAGGGAATTGAGATCTGTTTAGGCTTCCTCCAGCCAACCAAGGTGACTGAGCCTTTTGCTAAGAGCTAATTGATCTATAGGCAGAAAGGGACTCACTTTATCAGAACGCTGGAAAACAACACTCAAAATGAGGCGTACGGCCAAGTTTTCGCCAGTAGCCTACTACAAGGCGGTAGTAGCCAGGCTGAGGAGAGCACAGCTCTGGACCGATCACGTGTTGACGTACAGCACAGCAGCCTATCATCAGGCCTGATGAAAACTGATTGGAGCCACTCCACGCTGGCAGTAATGTGTGTGTGGCGTCAGTCTACTGCAGCTGCAGATAGCTGGAAAGAGGAGGCAGGACAGTAGGGACTCACTTAATCAGAACGCTGGAAAACAACACTCTAAACGAGGCATGTGGCCAGTTTTTCCCCGTCCATTTTCAACTCTGTCGACGTGCGGCGAGTAGCCTTCTAAAAGACTAGCTCTGGTGTATCTGGCCTCGCGTCTTGTTCCTTCACCAGTGCAGCAAAGGTAGTTTGGAACGGTGCCCGCGTGACGAGCTGCCCTGCATGTGCGCGACAATATATCTGAATATATACTAGCCTATATAAATACTCATCGCTGGCTGACACGACCTCCTGCCTTCTCTCCCCGTCCCTGTCCCATCTCATCGTCGCTATTCACCTTGTTCAGCACGATCACGGCCTCCTGGTCTCTCCCGCTGACGTTGAACGTGGCCGCCTCCTCCGCCTCCAGGATGGCGAACTCCAGCGCGGCGTTCTCTCCCAGGTCGGCGTCCGTCGCCGAGAGGCGGCCCACCTCCACTCCTGGCGCCGCCAGCTCGGACACGGAGAAAGACCAGGCACCTGGAGGGGACAGGAGAGGGAGGGGGAGGGAGAGGAGAAGAAGGGAGCGGTGCCAGGGAAAGAGAGAGAGAGAGGTTATTGAATGCCCGGGGATGGATCACACAGAAGAAACCGTCCAAACTAAGAATGTGCTATAGCCTGGGAAATGACAGGGGCAGGGATATGATCTGTGGCTCAGTTTGGCAGTTGCTTCGCTTAAGGTGATGAATCTTTGCATCTGCGTGTGTGTGTGTGTGATGCTGCAACTAACTGCACACACGCAAAGCTCCCTCTCAGCAGACTGCATGTCTCAATGTCTAATGATGCATCTTAATAATTCAGGAACTGAGGAATTCAACATATAAAAAACACACATCTCTCTCTGTCTCTCTCCCTCTCCCCATCTCTATCTCCCTCTAAGGCACATCCCTCTCTCCATTTCTCTCTTATCTCCCTCCCCATTTCTCTTTCTCTCTCTCTCTGTGGGATGGGATTGTATATTATTTTGCTTGTTTGGATTGACTCTGTGTTGGTGAAAGATAAAAAATATATATAATAAAACACTGAGATATTGCAGGAGGAAAGATTTAGTAATACATCTGCAAATAAATAATACCTCTGGTGCATTTGGAAATATTAAATTGCTTCAATACAGACACACATAACAGCCCTGTATATCATCACTGTAGCAAAAGAGAGAGGGAGGGAGAAAGAGAGGGAAAGAAAAAAGGGGGAGGAGACAGGAGAGAGTGAGAGAAAGTGGGTGAGGGAGGGAGAGGAGAGGTGGGGGGAGAGAGAGACAGAGAAAGGCATTGTATGTCTGAAAGCATTACGTACATTCTGCAGTGATTTTTTTTCATTGAAGCAGAAAGATTAGATTAAATATTAATAGAATTGAAAAGCTTGGATAAGAAAATATGGATAATAATGCAAGCGGTATTTCAGGGAAATTTAAACCGGAACAATTAAAAACTTGTATATCAGTGCCTCAGGATTATCAGCCTCTATTCTAATTAAAAAATAAAAAAGTATTTTAGGAATTAATGTTGGACAATATTCATAAACACATGATGATATTGATGTTCATGAGGAGAACATCGATACAAGTTGCGGAGGGGGATGGCAGACTAAGGCGTCACTTACTTTATGGTATATAGAGCATTCTAACGCAATGGAGCGAAAGGATCCTCAGGGCATGTACGTATATAAGCACACCCCAAAAACAGAACAGTGTGTAACATCACTGGTTAGAGTAGGAGAGATGGGCTGATGTTCACGGGTAAGAAACGTTTCCCACTAGAGCACAATCTCCACAGTGACAACCCTGATGGCGAGCCTAAAATGGGTTCATCCTAGTGGACAAAGATCAGTCTACCGTCACGTTACAAGACATTTCATCACACGCACACGCACACACACACACACACACACTCTCTCCTTCCCATTGAATAGGAATGAGGGCTAAGTGATCTGACAGTTAGTGAGTACCATCATATCTGACACAGTGAGTAGCGTCATGTCAGTGCGGTCACTGCACTCACTCTTCCTGAAGCGCGGCGGGCTGTCGTTGACGTCACTCAGCCGCACGGTGACCGTGGTCGTCCCCGACAACCCGCCCAGGTGCCCGCCCATGTCTTTGGCCTCGAGGACGACCTGGTACTCGTCCTGGGTCTCCCTGTCCAGGTCCGGCACGGCCGTGCGCAGAACACCTGGGTGGACGTCAGGGAGGAGGATGAGGGCGGGAGGATGAGGGCGGGGGTGGGGCAAGGGGGGGGGGGTCGAGGGACAGCCAGCTGACTGACAACACATCACAGGAATTGTAAATCAAAGCTGGTTTTCCTCTGGAGACCACAGTTGGACCAGATGATGCACGGGCAGGCATCCAAGCCTCGCTTGGCGCACGCAGGGTATAATATGAAGGGTGTTTAGAAACGTTGGCATACAACAAAGCTCCAACACATGGCGCATTGTGCAGATCAAGGTAGCTGAGTTATGCGCCGCTCCCTTTGTCAGCGAGGCGTGCAGCCAGCACCGCCTGAACGCACCCTGACAGGAATGTGGAATGTGCTGGCGTTCCGGAAGGTTCCATACCTGTCTGCGGGTCCACAGAGAAGTGCTGCTGGCCTTGGGTGATGGCGTACACCAGCCTGGCACTGTTCCCGTAGGTGGGGTCATCCGCGTCGCTGGCCGTCACCTGGATTATGGAGGTACCTGTCGGGGACAGGCAGGGAGGGGCTCTACAGAGACACGTACTCATGCAGGCCCTGAGGCAGACTTCTGTCACTATAAAGGTTAATGACACACTAGCTAGAGCTGTTCTCTCTCTCTCTCTCTCTCTCTCGCAGTACCTATGTTGGCCATCTCGGGCACGGTGGCGCTGTAGGGCCCATCCTTGAAGACGGGCGGGTTGTCGTTGATGTCCTGGACCTTGATGAGGAACTGGGACGAGGGCTCCAGGGCCCGTCCGGTCTGCCGGTCGGTTGCCGTGGCGACGAGGCGGTACTCGTCCTTCTCCTCCCGGTCGAGCGCCTTGGTGACGTGGATGTTGCCCGTCTGCTCGTCAATGACAAACACAGACCCCACCCCCTCGCCCTCCAGCACGTACCTGATCAGCCCGTCGCCCCTGTCCATATCCGTGTGCAGCTGCAGGAGGCGAGACACAATGTTACTGGGGATTGTGACTTCAGTTCTATGAGTGGAGGCTGTAGAAAGGTGGCTGCTGTACGCACATCTTAATAGCTTAGCCTGGGGCGCGGTCCAAGAGCAGAGCATGAAATAAATACCACCAGCACACTGGAATACTGGATGCTCTCTTGTGGTTTCGGACCAAAAACCTTGGCTTTGTCGGGTATTTTTTATGACCAAAAAGGTCTCCGTCAGGCATAAGTATTTCGACCAAAAAGGTCTTTATTAGAGAAGGAGCTAAGTCAGCACTCATTAGGGGTAGTCCATCAGTATGTGAACAGGACAGCGGGATGTGACACAGATGATTTATATCATAACTCAAGATAGAATCTACAGGGCGTCCGAACTGAGCAGCACCGGGTGTGGGGGTGCATACGGGCCCAGGATGGGTACTGACGCATACAGCTCATGAGCTCACTGGACCAGGCAAGCTACTGGGGGATTGCTGTGGTCCGTGGTTCCTGGACAATACTCTGTGTGCATATTATGCATGGTTAAACAGCCCCGCTGTCCATCTGTGCGTCTCTCATCCCGTCTCCCCTGTGCGTCTGTCTCTTTCTTTACCTTGCAAATCCATCTGTCTGCCCGTCTCTTTTCCGTACTATAGCTCTCCTTCAACTTTCTCTTCCGTCTCTCTTTCTCTCTCTCTCCCCCTCTCCTCTCTCCCTCTGACAACAAGCATCCTTTCTTTCTGTCTCTCTCTCTCTGACAAGCCACAGTACCTCTCTCCTCTCTTTCTGACTGCCCATCTGTTTTGTTTTTTTAAAGATATATTTTTTAGGGCTTTTCAGCTTTAATGGGACAGGACAGTTTGAGAGAGACAGGAAACGTGGGAGAGAGAGAGAGGGGGGAGGACATGCGGCACAGGACCCGAGCCGGGAATCGAGCCCGGGTCCGCCGCGCGAAGGACTAGCCTTCATATGGGGCGCGCCTTACCCGGTGAGCTACCGGGGCGCCCGCCCCCTGACTGTCCTGCGTTCTGCCCGGTGGACTTTGCGGTGCAGAGTGCTTGTTCAGTGTTTAACGGCGGTGGTGGGATGTAACTGTGAGGTAGCTGGCTAAAAGGCCAGACACACAGAAATGGAAATCTAAAGAGATTACTCAGCCTTCATCACACAGGCCTCTCTGACCAGAAACCTTTACTTCTCTCTACCCTTGAGTCACATCTGTACCTGTTCATAGTCCACTGGGTTTACTCATCCAGCTGTGGGGCTGGGTTAGCATATACACATAGCCAAACCAACCAGAACCTATTACTCTACCAATACTGTACACTATAACAGAATATTGATGGTTCAAAATTTACAGTGCAATATACATCGATTTTTTACAACAGTGATTCATTCGTTTTCTGTCTATTTATGGTAGGAGAGAGACAGAGATAATATTTAGTCTGTTATTGACCTGGAGTGAGATAGATTAAAGCATGGCTCTCAGACAGATGCACATTCATCCTGCTTAAATGTGCTCCAAGTAGTTGCATGTACAGCAGGAATATGCCCATGCCAACTCTAAATCACACACTCCGGGCTTGGACCAGAAAAAAATTAATGTAAAAATGAATTTTAATTTGTGTGCGTGTGTGTGTGCGTGCGTGTGTGTGTGTTTGTACGTGCGTATGCGCGTGTGCGCAAGTGGCCGAATGCAAGGTTTGAATTGTGTGTGTGATTGAAGGTGAAGATGGAGGGGATTATAGCAACCCCTTATATCCCACAGTATAAGGTGCTATAAGAATAGCTAGGGGGTTTACTCAGCTCAGCAAACACCCCCCCCCCCCGCCAACTCCCCCCCCCTGCCACCCCCCCCCACTCTCCACTTTAGAGCTACAGTAGTTTTGATCCCGTACTTCAGCATGAGAGACCATGAGAGACATCTTTGTCAGTGTCTGTACCCTTCTTCCTCCTAACAAACTCATCCCTAACTCCCCCCCTCTGCCTCCCTCGCTCTCTCCCTGCCCCCCGCCCGCCACCCCCACCCCCCCTTCTCTCAGTTTAATTGCCTGCTCAGTGCTGCTGTGCGCCAGCCAGCGCGGCAAAACATTTTCTCTGTAGGGATGAAATGTATCCAATCCGCCAAGACAAAACAGTTGAGGAGGAAAATACATTTGAAACGATCTCTGATGGAATTCCCAGAGGGGCCCCCTCCGCCCCCCTCCACCTCCCTCCACCCCCCTCCACCCCGTTCCTCCACCTCCCTCCCCTATCGTCACTTATTCCCGACTCGCTTTCATCTCAATTTCTCTTCTCCTCTCGCCTCTCTTTCTGAAACCGCTGCCCTTCATACTGGTCACAGTGCTGCCTGTTTATAAATGCCGTTAAATCCCGCATAAGCTAACACGGCCTTGGGTGGTGAGATAACACGTACAGTACGGTATCTACATTGAGGCCGACCAGAGCGACAGTTCACCTAGGGTATGACAATGAACAGCGGGCTGCAGCATCCGTCTTCTACCTTGTCTTATTGCATTCAATCGAGCTGTGCTGTCCCACTCCTCGCACTTACCGCGGCAACAGCCAGTGGAACCTCGTGTCTGTGGCGCCTTCCGCCAGCATCCCCCCGCCTGACTTTATCAATAACACAGTCAGATTAAACATTTATGAGGTGTACACAATGTTGGTGAGAATCCAAACTGCGGTGCCAGTATGAAATATGTGCTGCTAGCTACAGCGGCTGGCTGTGTTCCCTGCTAGTGTTACTGCTAATATAACCTACACTGCTCATAAAGCTGCCATGTGGCTGCATTAGTGCAGGGCATTCCTGCTTGCCTGTGAAGAGCTACAAGTAACCTCCAGGGGGTGGTTCAGGTTGAGTAACTCATACACGTCTCATCCTGACATTTCGTCGTGGTTTAACATCCCCTGAGCACCCTGGGGTGCTGTTAGGGTGCAATATGACCGTGACCGTACACCCGTTCAACCTCACATCATCAGGCACACACCACCCTACATGTAAGCCGCAAATATTTGCAGTTTCACATGGTCGGATGAATCACATACCTGCTATTTTGGTTGTTACAAGTTTCTACCAATGGTCTTACCCGTCCGATGAGCACAGGCTCTGGCCCTCGGTACTCCTCGATCACGAAGAACTGGTTCCAGAGCCAGCTCCGCCTACGGCGAGACCGAGGGCCCGCCCCGCGCAGGCGAAGGCTCCGCCCGCTGCCCTCAGACGGCAGGTCAGGACCAGGACCGCTCTTCCTCATCCTCTCTGGGGGACCGCCGGGTGCCAACGGGTTCTCGCTCTGCAGTTTTAGGCTGCTGTCTGTGGAGGCCAGGGCAGTGATTGGCTGTTGGGTTACAGCTCCGCCCTCAGATGAGACTGTTCTCCTCATTGGTCCAAGAGGTGTCAGCGTCAGAGGAAACTCTGTGGGAACACTTGCTCCTATCACAGCCATGGAGGTATGCATTGCTGCTATGGAGCTTTGCATAATGGCCGTGCCATTTTTGGCATTCTCTTTCAAT
This sequence comes from Borostomias antarcticus, assembly GCF_949987555.1. Taxonomy (NCBI): domain Eukaryota; kingdom Metazoa; phylum Chordata; class Actinopteri; order Stomiiformes; family Stomiidae; genus Borostomias; species Borostomias antarcticus. The sequence goes on from NC_140243.1 coordinate 9,332,750, forward strand.
TCAGGAAGCAGAGGTGGAGTTCCCGTCTGACCCTCAATATTCTGACCATGATCTTCCATCTCTCTGATTCCCTCCACAGAAGCAGCGTTCTCTCCGGACATGGCCTCTGACCGGCCACCCTGACTTCCTCTCAGTGTCGTTAGCGGTGGAGAGCTAACGGCTACCGAGCTCCCTGTGCTCAGCTCTTCCCCTACGCAGAGTAACAGAAAAAGTAGCGCCATCTGGCTCTGCATGGTTGAGTCTCGCTGGTTAACTTCTTTCCTTCACGGGAGGCTTTGAGGACGCCAAATCAGAGTTGCGTTCTCGTCCTTTTCCGTCCACTCTTTTAATCTTCTTCCTCCATCACAGGTTTTCCGGCCATTCCCCAGGCATCCCCAGGGCGAGTCATCATCCTGCTGTCCTTTTCTGTCTCCCACTTGGCCATGCAGAGCACGCGCCGCAGTCCTCCCACTGACAGAGTGGAATTACCTGGGTGGAGACATGATTAGGGTATAATCTCTACCGCCTTAATTAAAATTTAAGCAAACAGAGCTGTGAGGTAGGAGAATGGAGACGCAGATGTTGACATAATTCTCATAAACTCATCAGGACTCGAGCGGGCCTGCCATTTGTCAAGTCGAGATTGTGGAGAATACTGGACTGCTGAACAGGCAGTCCAGACAATAAGGGGCCCCATGTCAAGGATGCCCCCGAAGGGCAGAGTGAGAAGACCAAAAACCTCTCACATAATAAAATGTGTGAAGGATTTATTCATGGACGCTTATCTATGAGCTTTTAGAGTTGTCGAAATACAGTAATACTTTCTATAGTACACATTGTGCATATTTATTTCTATGTTATAGCTGTTAATTTGTTCACTGTGAATGATGCAGCATGAACCCAGGTGGATCTCTGCCTAGGGACCCCCCAATGATCTGTGCTTTAGTCTGTGACGTATGCTAGTCACACAGCACATACAGTATGCTAGTCACACAGCCTATACAGTATGTTAGTCACACAGCACATACAGTATGCTAGAGACAACAGCACATACAGTATGCTAGTCACACAGCACATACAGTATGCTAGTCACACAGCCTATACAGTATGTTAGTCACACAACACATACAGTATGCTAGTCACACAGCCTATACAGTATGCTAGAGACAACAGCACATACAGTATGCTAGTCACACAGCACATACAGTATGCTAGAGACACAGCACATACAGTATGTTAGTCACACAGCACATACAGTATGCTACTGACACAGCACATACAGTATGCTAGTCACACAGCACATACAGTATGCTAGTCACACAGCACATACAGTATGCTAGTGACACAGCACATACAGTATGTTAGTCACACAACACATACAGTATGCTAGTCACACAGCACATACAGTATGCTAGTGACAGCCTATACAGTATGCTAGTCATACAGCATATACAGTATGCTAGTCACACAGCACATACAGTATGCTAGTGACTGCCTATACAGTATGCTAGTCATACAGCATATACAGTATGCTAGTCACACAGCACATACAGTATGCTAGTCACCACAGCATATACAGTATGCTAGTCACACAGCACATACAGTATGCTAGTGACAGCATATACAGTATGCTAGTGACAGCGTATACAGAATGCTAGTTACAGCGTATACAGTATGCTAGTCACACAGTGTATACAGAATGCTAGTCACAGCGTATAGAATATGCTAGTCACAGAGTATACAGAATGCTAGTTACAGCATATAGAATATGCTAGTCACAGTGTATACAGTATGCTCGCTGATGATCGACCTGCAGTGTACTGTTATGATTACGGTAACTGCTGAGGGACGACCTTCATGCAGCACATAATAGGAGTCATGCTTGACAGAACTGGCCTTGACAAGAGACACAAGGGTGACACTGACAGGTACATTCATGTTCAGGGGAAGTGATTCAGAGATCCTAGCCTCCTACAGAGCTCTGTGAAGAGAACATGGGTTCCACAGGGCGAGGCAGAACAGCAGTACTTTAGTATGTCCTGTCAGACTCAATAGCCAGACTGTCAGGTGATTGATGTCGTTCCTAACGATGGCCATCTCATGCCTCAATGCCCTATAGTAAAATAAGTTCCCCTTTGGAGATTAATTGGAATCATAAATAATGTAATCAATTTCTCTCCTCATTTCCCAAAAGTTTAACGATCTGAGTTTGGTTAGTATTAAAGTCAGATCCCAGCCATCGATCTCTGGGGTTTGGTGCACGGACAACTGTCACCAGCGTAACAGGAGAGAAAATGTGCAATCAGTCTGTCTGTCTGTCTCTGCTCCTTCTACCTGTGAGTGCAGCACTCTGACTTACTTTATCTGACTGTCACTCCTTACCTTATACACTACACACACGCACGCACGCACACACACACACACACACACACACACACACACACACACACACACACACACACACACACACAGTCTCTCTCTCTTTCACTATCTATGTCTCCTTGTCTGCCATACACAATCACTGGGACATTATTCTCTTTTAGGAAAGAACTTCTTCCTGTCCATGATTCTATAATTTCACTCCGCTAAATTCTCTTATAGTGGACCATGCCTTAATGGTGGTTCATCTTATAGTGCCCAGCAGTACTATTAAAATGTAAAATTTCTCCACAAAACAGTCATTTAGATGCAAATGAGCACAGGGCCTATGTTAAGGCACCATTAACCATAAATGACTTTGTGCAATATACATTTTTACGCTCTTTAATTTACACAAATTGGAGTGTTTACAAAAATAATACAGAACAACACTAATACTTATTGATTTTGACATTGCAAATTGGCTGACTTATTAAAAAAAAAGTACGCTTGAGAACAAAGACATAATTTGAGCTTTTGATCATAAGAAATATTGATGACTTTGTTCTAGCCCTCTGCCTTCTTCACATCCTTCCTCCTCAAGAAAAATGACTTGTTAAAAAGAATGATGCACTTAAGAAAAAACATTTTGCAAACATAATACCATCTCATCAATATTAATGCCAGAGGTACCCCGGCCTCATCAACCCCAGCTCCAGTGCTTTCAATGAGTCTGAACATCAACAGCACTATTACTCAACACTAGTTCATTTCAAGGTTAGTTAGTTAAAGTGATTCATTGCATTTTCAAAACTTCACCACGACCCCACAATTACAAGGAGGGCTTTTCATTTAATACTGTTCTTCAAGCTGCTGAGACAGAGGTGTTCGTGAGGTGTGTGTGTGTGAGAGAGAGAGAGAGAGAGAGAGAGAGAGAGAGAGAGAAAAAGAGAGAGAGAGACAGAGAGAAAGAATAGAGAGAACAGGGAGAGGGAATAGCAGGAGAGGGAAATACAAAGGATTAACGTGAGTGGGGATGGGGGCTGAGTGGGGTGGGGAGGGGGGGGGGCTGTTGCTGGCTCAGACAGGGGCGATGAGTGGTGACACAGCCCTAAATTGCAAAACGCTGTTTCAGTCTCCCTTCACTCTGTGCAGAGTCGCTTCACTGCAACAGGGCTGTTTCATTTTCATTAAAAATAGCCTGTGCATGTCAGGCCTTCATACAGAGAGAGGGGTGGGGTGGGGGGGTTGAGGAACGGGTCTAAAAAGAGAGGGCGAGGGGGGGGGGGGGTATGGGGAGTCTACTGGAAAGCTTAGCTGGTTGAAGCGACTAAGACAGGAAAGTCTCCGCTTCATCCATGCATTTCGCTGACAATCTCTTCTTCCTTCCATTCATCTGAGTGATTTCTCACTCTCTCTCTCCCTTCTCTCCTTCTCCTTCTCAGTTCTCATGTGGTGAATGTTCAGTCTCTCCAAATCATACTGATGAGGAATGAGGAGATGCCCACTGCACCCAGCACATCAATCACTGGGTCATTGTCAACCTCTGACATCCAGGCAGCCAATCAAAACCTAAGTGGTAGGACAATCAACCAATCAGAGCCTGTGTTTTATTAGACATTTGCAGAGTCAGTGGTTAGGAAGCAGTCTATCTTCACAAATGTGCTTAACAAAGACTTCTGAGAAGGAAGGATGTGACGGAGTGTGTGTACAGTATGTGTGTGTGTGTGTGTGTGTGTGTGTGTGCTGAGTGTAACTGTTGTGGCTGATATCAATATCTTCTCCTTTACTTTGATCAGTGATGTTGCCATATAAATGCATTCTCAATCATGTACACGCACGCACGTGCACCCACACCCACACCCACACACACACACACACACACACACACACACACACACACACACACACACACACACACACACACAAATGCACATGCATGCCTCAAAGTGGTTCATTAGCACAGAGTGAACAGCCTGGAGCATAACCTTGTCTTGTTAGAGCGCGGTGGAGCTGTGACCTCTCTGACGCATGTAATGCGATTTATACACATGGACAAACTATTATAATGAATGTGATGATGCCAAACATAGGTAAACCACTGTCCCACTGACGACCATGATTAAAACGCATCCTTTTCCTAAGAGCGCGAATAAGCCGCGTGGAACCAGTGTAGGCTGCTGTCACTTCACCCCTCACCTCCCTACACACACACACACACACGCGCACACCTACGTGCACGCACGCACACCTATATGTACACGCACGCACACACACACACACACATACACACACACGCGCATACACAAAGCCTACATACACACACACACACACACACACACACACAAACACACACACACACACACACACACAACACACCTAGAGGTAGGCTTTATGGCCAAAAAAGGGGCTCACTATCACGTTGGTGCCATCTGTCAGAGCTTCCCGCTTAATTCAGTCGTGCGCTGCATCTTTTGCTCTTTCATGGTTTCTCTTGGATAATTCTGACTATTTACGTTTCGCCTGCCGTTGCATGATATCTGACATCTGTTCCCAAATCTGAAAGCAATTGCTAGCTTGCACATTGCGTTATGATCGCACGCTGATGATGAGACTGAGATCCACAATAAACATGCATTTTTAGGACATGATATAACAGCCTACATTTGGCGGCACAAATAAAAGGTCAGTCGGCAATAAACTGTTAACTTAAGCTAACAATGAATCATTCAACATGAAAGTGTGAATAAACAACTCTACACGGACGAAACATTTTTTGGCAATACCACATGCAGCGCACTCATAATCTTACCTTTCAAAATATAACGCACTGACCAGTGGTTCAAGTGAACGCGGGATTGAAACACAACCGTCCAGCATGGGCGACGATGCCGGTGTTCCTGTGAACGCTGGTGCGCTCTCTCGCTCCTCTTTCTGTACAAGCCCCCCACCCCTCTCTCTCTCTCTCGCTCGCTCCCCCCCCGGCCTCTCTCTCTCTACACTTATTACACACACACACGCCAAACACACAGTGTCGCCCGGGATCCCTTCTACTCTCTAATTATTCCTCATGTCGCTTGCCACGCTATGGTTTAGGCTATCCTACTGAAGAAGAATTAAATGATTGTCCATTCAATCTAACATTTTCCAGCTTTTCCCCAAAATCGTGTGGAGGCCCGCATATTGGATACGCCATGTTCCAGCATATTCCCTGATATTCCGTTCTTTTTGGCAAGTCCGCCATGCGGTTGCCTCTAAAAAACGTTTGACTCTATAATTGTTTTCTGTTTGTTTGTGTGTGTGTGTGTGTGTGTGTGTGTGTGTGTGTATGTGTGTGTGTATGTGTGTGTGTGTGTGTGTGTGTGTGTGTGTGTGTGTGTGTGTGTGTATGTGTGTGCTAGTGTGTCAGTGCACAATCAAGAACAATACTGCCCGCTACCAATAATTGTAGCCTATGCATCCGCTGAGCATTCTTCTCCCACACTGTTACCCTGAAGAATCGCTCTTCCCCAATGATATGCTCCACTGATGAGCTGAAGACTTCGCTATACCCCTCACCTCCTCTAATTCTTTATGAAAGTAATGGTCCCTTGAGTGATTACTGGAACTCGGTCCACTACAAGTCTGCTTCTAACACAAGCACAAGCTGGCCACGAGAGGAGAATGAGATCATTATGAAAAATGTGAGCAGTCACAAAGAAACTTTTCAACAAAAAAGCCAGTCAGCAAAATCTCATTTGCCATTAAATATCTGCCCGGTTATCCGTTGCACAATAGGAACAGTGTAGAGCGACAAGTTAATATTTTAACAGGTTATGTTTAATGGCTCCCTTCTTACAGTTTTACCCAGGCCCCCGACATTCTCCCTCCCTCCTCTCTCCTATAAGTTGGCCTTTTCTCCCCATTAATTGCATCCCTCCATGGAGAGTCCAACACAGTTTTATTTTTTTTTATTTTTTTTAAATCAAAGACTAGGCCTACTGTGAAGTAGCCTATGAAATATAATTTTCCATCATACAGTATATAATTGGGGAGCTAGGATCCTTCTTAAACAACATAGCCTACAGTTCCCTATAATTGGATTCAGTCATTTAGGTTATGTGCTCGAAGTTATTCGCATGCATGTGAAAGGCCTAGTTAATAAAATCGCTTCCAAACATTCAACTGAATGTAAGGCTCAACGTTTTAATATAGCCTAGCTCCCTAGTTTTTCCACTAAATGCAAACAACTACTGATGTTAACATGTTAAATTATTCCTATCATATACAACTTAGATTACAATCAATTTTGAGCTAAATAGTAGTCCCAACATCCTACAGTAGGCTATTAATCTACTCCTGAGCCGCTAACTCTCTTTCTCCCTCACCCTTACAGCTTAATATCTGTGGGCTATGGTCACAATAAATCCCCATCATTGCGTCCCTTCTCTCCTTCAGTTTCTCTCTGTCTCTCTCCTTTTCTCTATAGTACTCCTCCTTCAGCTCCTCTCTCGGCCTGCGCCTCCAGCCCCGCGAGGTCACATGGTAAAGGTCCACAAAGTTGCCCGAGTAGGCGTCCCTGTGCGTGGCCCTGTACACAGCCTCCCGGGCCACTGCCACGGCCTCCTCCACGCTCAGCCCCCAACGCACTCCTCCGTCCAGCACGGAATAGGCATAGGGCGACCCTGAGCCCACGGAGAAGAGCTCTCCCTGGAGGCGGGCGCCGTCGCTGCACACGTAGTACAGGCTGGGGCCAGAGAAGCCCTGTCTGCCTCCAGCGGGGCACTTGCGCCCACTGCTGCCCGGGGAGAGACACTGGCTCTTTCTCCAGGCCACAGGTGGCGGAGGGGCGGCCGGTCCGCTGGCCTTCACCGAGTCGAGCTCCTCGTTTTCGCTCTCCTTCGTCGGTCTGCCGTCTTCCTCCAGATCCTCCCCGGGGCTGCCTGCATGGTCGGGGCAGGTCGCCTCCACTTCTCCCCCGTCCCAACCACACAGCGTGGCAGCCACGCACAGCTCCGTGCCCTTGAACGGGTGGAGCATGTGGGAGAGCAGCTTGGCGGCGCCGGCCGTGGACAGCCTGCGGCCGTGGCGGAGCTGGTAGAGGCGCAACTCCCGGGACAGGATCCTCTTCCAGAGGGCGCAGTCCGCCGAGGTGCCCGAGGTGGTGCCCACCAGGTGGGAGTGGACGGGCAGGATCTTCTGGGAGGCGGGGCACGCCACCAGCCCGGAGCAGCTGGAGCGGGTGTCGGCGGCGGCGATCACGCCGCCCTGGAACAGGAAGGCCAGGGTGGTGGTGCCGTGAGAGAGAGGGAAAGGCAGGGGGGCGGAGGGAGAGGAGGAGAGGAGGGAGAGGATGGAGTCCGGGAGGGAGGCAGCGGTGGGGCCGGCTGCGACGCTGGGTCTGATTTGGCCAAACTGTATGGGGCTCTCGTGGAGGTACTCTGCTACTGGCACATAGAAGTTTAATGGATTTCCAGGGTTGGCCCAGGAACCACCAGATGAGTTATTCCTGCTCCTTGTTCCAAGAAGCATGAAGGAACCGTCTTGGGACATGCCAGGCCCGGTTTGAAGATCCCACTTGGAGTCTAGAGAATCCTGGAAACCACATAGATCCTGCAAAGCCATGGATGACCTAGATTATGTCAGAAAATGTCTTTAAAGTGTAAATTCTTCATAAATATGTTCTTTCTTGTGTAGATGTTTGGGTTTATGTATTTTAATCAAAAATATAAAACATTCGAATTCTCAGTGTGAGGATGCAATAGCCCATTTACCCACTGCCATGGGATGCACCCTTTTTAAAGGATTCTCCTCACAGAGAAGCTAGTGTTAAAGAAAGAGAAAGCGCTACATCAAATACGGATCATTAGCATTGCTGGGGGGCAGAAAAGAAGGGTAAACACATTTAAAAAAAGTTTTGGAGTCTTGGAATATGATATCTAATACGAATATGATAGCATATAATATGATGCTCCACTTGCCTTGTGTTGTGGTGTGGAATGATGTAGTCTTGTCCAGTCATCAGGAAAAATAATCGTACTCTACCTAAAGGCAGACTCAGCAGTGGTGATTGGCCTCATACCAATGTGCATAAAAAGAGTCCAATGAAAGCAAAATATAAATATTAACTAACTTATACTTTTAATAATTAACATAGGCCTATTGCATTCTATTATAGTGGTGGAGTAGTTCACAATGTGCCTTGATGATTTAATAAATTCGGGGGTGGGGTAGAAAGCAATAGTCTATCTACTCTGCACCAGCTTTGTGGATGTATTCTTTTTTTCTTTCTTTTTTTCTTCATTACATACTTTTTAAATCTATTATGACCTAGGCCTGAGGTAGCCTATTTCATGTTTACCATAGATGTAACGCCAGTTCCTGGGGGTGGACGCTCCCTGCGCAAGGTATAATCCCTCAAAAGGCGACAGCGACTGACTGACTACATGCGAACACAACATGCTCAGAGTAATTGGTTATGTTATCGTTACTGTTCTACTGTCGCAGGTAAGAAACTTGTCCTAGCCTACTATAATTTAAACTTATTATCGGTAGCCTGGCTGTGACGGAAACCGACGTAAAAGTAAGCTTTTGCGTTCAGTCTATTTGAGAGAAAATACATCGAATGAGTGAGTGAGTGAGTGAGCTTCACAGGCTTGCAGTCAAGTAGGCTGGCCTGGCTGTTTGATGTAACTGAAGATTTTTCAAAATGAATGTCAAAACATAGGCTACTGTAGCCTACCCCCCCCCCACACACACACTCTTGTGTCGGTAGTCATAATAAAAGGATAATTGTAGGAGTTGGCTACCAATACAAGTTAGTTTCGGTTATCTTGGACTTTGAATAGCCTAATAGTTGGTCTGTAAACGGTGCACAGAATGTACAAAACGGTACATTTTAAGAACCGTAATAATGCTGTGGATATAATACACAACCAACTAACTGAATTTCTCTTATCTTCCCAATAGGGAGGATGTGCCTCCCAGGCCATTTTTACCTCACCTCTCCAGTTTGGTGAGAACTCGTTGGGCGACTTCATCCAGTTCGCCACTGCCCCAGACCGAGTGGTGGATGGCTCTGTAGTGGGAGTGCGTTACCAGTGCTCCAGGGCGTGTAAGCTGAGGGTGGAGGTGGTGGTCTCCACCCCGCGGAGGACCGGAGTACCGGTCTTCAGGAGGAGCTGGTCCAACCGCAGGCACCTCCGCGTCCGCAGACTCCGCCTGGTGGAGCTCAGCTTCCCCCCGGCCATGGCCTACAGACCGGACTTCTTCCTCAGGCGCAGGCTGGAGGCCCGGGAGGTGGTGGTCCGAGCCTGGCTGGAGCACTCCGACGGCGGCCGGGAGACGAGCAGCTACCTTGGCTCCCTGGTGAGGACGTCAGCAGAGCTGCAGATGGTCCCGACCTGGGAACGGCCGGCTAGACCTCCCACTGGGTGTCCCTCGTGGTTGGCAGAGCTCCTGTGGCAGCTCACCAGACACAGTGGCTATCAGTGCCCGCATGAGTCAGGTCAGCTCTGCCAACCAATCATGTTTTTGTACATTACATCCATTGCATCCCTATTATGACAATACAATATCTCACTCATTTAACCACTAGCGATGTATCGATAGATATGTATTGCAAACATAAGAGCTAATTTCAGAAATTTTATTTTCCTTTGATTTTCAGTCTCTGTGGACGTGCTGAAATTCGCTCTGGTGAGCACTGGAGAGAGGTTCGGAATGGTCCGCAAGTTCCAACCTTTCACCTCCAGAGAGCTGGAGAGAGCTCGCATCCAAGCTGTGGAGCAGCCCAGGTCAGGGTTATACTGTAGACCTCCCCAAACCTCCATGGCAGCTTACAATACCTGTTTATATACCTTAATCTCATCATAACTACAATCACCACAGCACTCTGGCTGTGTTTGCACATTAATTTAGTGAGGTCTATAGTATAACCCTAATGACAATGTAACGCCTATGGAATAAGTCAGAGACGAAAATGAGTTGCGACGATGAACCGCTTGCTTAGTACATTGGCTTCTCTATGACAGAACAGCAGCCAGATCATATTCACGCTGTTGTTTTCTAGATGATAGCTTCAGTAGATTGTGTCAGTGCTTGCAGCGTTTACAGGTCACCTCACTCCCATTTTCACTTCGGCGACGATGCACACCATCGAACAACATATACCGCTGTTCACAGAGAGTGGTTTCGAAACGATTACGATAACTAAATTGACCTCATCCCGAGCTAACTACAGCAATAATAAGCTCATTGTACATCCATCTGTCCCTATGTGCAGGAGCACACTGTCTGTGTGGATCTATCTGCTGAGGCAGTGCGTCTCAGAGCGCTGTGGTATCATCCATCATGTTGACAGGAACAATAATTTCGACTCTCCCCTGATTCAGCTGACCAGTACAGGTGAGGCGTGACATCTTGGGGATGGGATTGGCTGGTTGGTCTGGAAGTTTTGGTCTCGGTTGTCGTTGTGAAGCCGTCTTTGTGTCTGGGCCCCGGAGCAGATACAATATGCACCGTCATGGGCAAATTTGTTGGGTCACGTGTGATAGATGTTGGCAGCAGCAGTGTGTTTTACTTCTCTGCTTGTACATGTCAATATCCCAGAAATCTACATTATAATCCAGGTTCTTCATGCCTGTTATGTCTGCTGTATGGAGGACATTTTAATACAAGCCTGTTACTGAATGTCTCCTGTGTTCCAGCTTTCACATGCATTTATTTATTTATTAATTGGTTAATGGGTTTATTTATTTATGAATGGGTTGCAATGAGTGTTCGTGAATGTGTTTATGTTACAGTATGTCTGTATCACATGTGTGATATGTCTAACGGCACTATTTTACAAATGAAATTCCTTAAGGGAAATAAAGTAATTCAAATTTGAAATGAATTGTACAGGGGACATTATAATCCAGGTGCTTAATGGCTGTCATCTCTCCTGTTTAGGTGACCTTCAAGTCCAGATGCGCTTGGTCTCTGGGCGAGATGAAGCGTTCAGAAGCAACAACGCTCTGCCCCTGAGAACCTGGATCAGACTAGACGTCTACATACAAGGCCCCAAGGTACAGTCCCTTAACCTGACGCGCCAGATGGTTTGCTTCGAATGACCTTTTGGGAACTCTCCGTTGGAAACTGTTTGGAAAAGGACAGGCACTTTCAAAAATACTTGGCAGGTGGATTGGAGCTTCCCTCACTCACATCCTCTCTTATCACAAGAGAGGACTAGAATATAATATATATTATATTCTAGTAATATTAGATTCTATATTCTTTCCGGTCCATGAGCTCATACTCTGTGTGGCATTTCAGGTGACATTGAAAGTTAGGCCTGAGGCTCCTTCAGGGAACAACGCAGGGCACATAATTTCATATGAGTAAGTCACTGGAACTAAACATTCACTTATTCATGTTTGGAAGTTACAGTATAATTACACTGGCTGATATCTTTGACTTGTATTTTATATTTTACAGATATCAGAATAGTATCCATTATAATGACACAAATGGCTACTTTGTGATTGGAGGAGACAGGTTTTTGCCTGGTATCCATGGCTACTTTGGACCAATCAAATACTATCGTTTTGGGACAGATGAGGTATAGTATATATACTATATGTAAAGATGGTGAGGTTCAACAACAATGGCCATTTCTAAATCCTAGGTGTCTGAATCGTTATCCAGGAGTCAGGACTTATTTTTTTATAAGGCTGTGTTTGTTCATTTTCCAGGTGCTGAACCCTCTGTCTCCTGAGAGGACCTTAGTGAGTCTGGATAAGGCATACGGGGAGTGTGAGGGGATCAAAGGCCTCACAGCAACAGTCCTCCAGGCTCTGTCGGATCAGATATTAAAGAAAGGCGAGATAGCCTATTCTATTCTGTGTAATTGTAAATTCATGACCCTGCATCAGTTGGTCAAGGGGGATGCAGCAGCTGCCTTACTGTAGTTCCTATGAGCAGAGCGGTGTAAAGAACCGACCTTGCACAGCTTACTGTCAGCCGGAGATACTTTTCAGGCATTCGCTTAAAGAATAGTGTATGTTTTTCAGGTACCTCCCATGCTCACTATGTGAGTTTACAGAACAGGTTTGGGCAGAATACCTGCTCACAGGCGTGGACGTGGGAAACGCAAAAAAAGCACCAAGCCCTTTTCAGCTTCCTGAAGATGCATGGAGAGGATTTGACCACAGGTACCTTACTCACACAGAGCCCAACCAACAACAAGTTACTGTAGCAGGCACCTGGTTATGTGTAAATACTCTATGCAGTTATTGGCAGCTAACCTCGGGTATCTGCAGGATCTGGGAGCAGAAGCCGTTCTCCCCGCCTCCGGACGCAGCTATTTGAGCATGTGATCAGTAGACTGTCTGACGGAGGGAGCGCGCAGATGGTGACCCTCCCTGATGGTGACCCTGTGACCCCGTCCTCCCTGACGAGCCTCCTACAGGTGTCCTCCTGCCGTGGTCACCACCAGGCCTCTCTCCTGCTGGCCACCGTCCACCTGGCTGGCCTGGGGGTCCCTGTGGACCAAGTGCAGGTAGAGGCGCCAAACACCTGACCCCAGTCTGCGCAGCAGCGCCACCCAAGCCCTGAGCTGTGCGTATATTTACAGCTTAGTCATTCAGCTTCTATATCTGAGTCTGGGATGACCTCTCGAGGCCTCTGTGTTTTCAGGGTCACGTTTACAGTTTAATGGCTGCTGCCGAGGACGACCGACTAGCTCTCATGCATTTGGGCTACAAACACACGTATGGCATAGATGGCTTCCCTCAGGACTTCGACATGGCGTACGCATACTACTCCAACGTCGGCGCACAGACCGTTGTGGACCAAGGGAGGATACTGGAGAGTCAGGTGACTTTGCTTAGCACCACAGCTTAAGAAGAACCTGAATGGAATTGTTTGATTTCTACAAATATTGACTGTCCATACTGTACGTCGTCTCCCACAGCAATACCCCACCGAGCCTGTTCACCTGACCGAACCGGAGGAACTCAACAGCCTGACACATGAGACAAGCGACAGCTTTCAGTTTCTGAAATTTCAAGCAGAGAGTGGAGACGTGGAATCTCAGGTACATACATTATACTAACTCTTAACTTAAATGTCTCGCAAGATAGCGTCCATTTACAGTAGAAGTTGGCTCAACATTTGTTGACTATCTGCAGAAACTTTTGGCCCGAATTCTGATGGGACAAAATGGAGCCACTAGGAACGTTGCGAGCGCAGTGCAGTGGTATGAGAGAAGCGCGTTGCAGATGCAGGATCCCACGTCCATGTATGAATATTCCATCCTACTGCTCCAGGTGAGACTTTGAGAAAGGCCGAAACGTTTTCTCAGTAAATCACCTTTTTCCTCAACCTGTGCCTCTTTATGCATGCATGGCATTGGGGAGACAGACAAAACTTATCTAGCTGAATTTAAATGTTTGTGTGTGTGTGTGTGTGTGTGTGTGCTTGGCTGATTGGTTTCTCCAGGGACAGGGAGTGAAGAGAAACAGGACCCTAGGCCTAAAGCTGATGGAGAAAGCAGCAGCCATGGTAAGTATTGTAGGCAGGCAGGTGTACAGTAGTATAATCTGTAACATTACCTAGAGCGTCTGTGTTTTCATGTTTGTTAGTTACTGTGTGAATCTGGTATGGATTATATACTTGTTTGTGTTCTTTTAGCCATTTTGCAGACGCTTTAATCCAAAAGCGATTTACAATAAGTACATTTCTCTAGAGTAAGCGAACCGATTGTACATCCCTGTCATGGTCAGTAAACCAGCGTCTGTCCCTCAGGGCTCCATAGAGGCCTTGAATGGTTTAGGCTGGTACCACAGCATCGTACTGAAAGACCACAGGACAGCTGTGAGCTACTTTGAACAGGCGGCCCACAACGGCAGTCACGAGGGCATGTATAACTTGGGAGTCTACCACCTGAACAGGAACATTCTAGCAAGGAATGAGGTCGGAACCCCTACCCCTGTGTTACACCGAGTATAACATTTAATTAAGATAACATTTAATTAAGATGAGACTGTCATCAAAGGTCAGACTGCTGTGATCCTCAGACCACTGCGTTCCATTACTTCCTGAACGCGTCGGCGTTCGGCAACGTGGGCGCATCAGTGGAGGCGGCGTGGTACCTGTCCACGGGACACCTGGAGGGACTGCCTCAGGACGCCGAGAGCGCAGTGATGTAAGACTCATCGTCACGGCGAAGAAAGCCTTATTATGGGCTGCTGTGCCGTAGCCTGCAGCAAAGTGTCATATTGAGTCAATGGCGAGGGCGAATTCAAGGACAGGACCTGGCATTTGCATATCTAAAAATACGTGTCACTGTTACTGGCTGAAATACACTTTAGTGATGACGCCTTTACCTGCAGGTGTCCAAAATTATTTAAAATGCAGCCTGTAGTTAACTAGAATGACCTTTTAGTCTCTAAACACATTGCAAGTCAGGAAAACAAGGTCTATGAGCTTTTCTTTTATTCATGCAGCATACTTAAACGGGTTTGTGAGCAGAATGGATTCCTGGGATACGTTGTCAGAGAGGCGCTTCAGGCTTACCTGCAGGGCTCCCGGTGAGGAAATTGAATTAATTTCTTTTCACTCATTTCAGCTTAATGCTATTATTTCCCACAAATGAATTGATATTATATCCTGTATTTGTGTGTGTGTGTATCTGTGTGTACAGGAAGTGTGTGTGTGTGTGTGCAGGGACGTGCACAGATAGACACGAGGTGGTGCTAGAGCACCTGCCCTTTGCCCTCTGGACAAGGCAACTGCCGTTTTGAAAGTGACTTTTTTTTAAAACATTTTGTATAGTGTAGGCCTACTGTATGTGGCCCATGGTGACATCGATCAGTTCTCGATTAAAAGCGTGTAATAATAATGCCCCAAAATGCGTTGTAATTTTGCCAGCCCCCCCTGCCCTCCCCGCACACACACGTGCCCGCGGCACACCTGTGCCCCTCCCCTCTCTCTCTTCCTTTGTCAACGGTAAATGTGAAAAGCAGACACAAACGGAGGCGTGCTGCAGCAGCACTGCACACAGCACACACTTCTCCTCCCCCGCCCCCCCCCCCCCCCCCCTCCATCAACAACTCGCACGACAATCAAAATTATCTTCAGCAGCCCCCCCCCCCCCCCTTCACATCTCGCCGCGCAAGGTGCCATCATTTTTCACTGAGCACCTGCCCCCCAAAATGTCTATGCACGCCACTGTATGTGTGTTTGGTTTACTCTTGTACAGTAGTGTTTGTTGTTGTGTTCAAAGCAGCGAGGCTCTGGTGAGGTACGCTCTGGCAGCGGAAACAGGTTTGGGCTTCGCCCAGAATAATGCTGCTCATCTGTGTGAGGTAAGGAGCAAGGGACCCTAGCCTGTAACATGGTGTACTGTACCATACCATAACATCATGTACCATACCATAACATCATGTACCATACCATAACATCATGTACCATACCATAACATCATGTACCATACTATAACATAATGTACCATACCATAACATCATGTACCATACCATAACATCATGTACCATACCATAACATTATGTACCATACCATAACATCATGTACCATACCATAACATCATTTACCATACTATAACATAATGTACCATACCATAACATCATGTACCATACCATAACATCATGTACCATACTATAACATAATGTACCATACCATAACATAACGTACCATACCATAACATAATGTACCATACCGTAACATAATGTACCATACCATACCATAACATAATGTACCATACTGTAACATAATGTTCAGTTTCTTCCAAATACGGACATTATTCACAGTTACTGTAGTTATTGTCGCATTTGATCTAATCCAGTTCTACAACTCTGACAACCTGATATGATCCCATTTTATCTGACATTCCTCTGACATAACTGACATTACATGCCAAAGAGTGCCTAAGCGGAAGCAGGAAGAGAAAACCGCCATGGGACCTTACATCAGAAAAATATGAATGGTTGTGAATGGCGTGAGAAAAATTATTTCTTGATCCTGATTTAATTGTGCCATGACCATCCCATATGATGTTGGTCAATTTAAAACATAAATTTTACTAATCTTGGTTAACCCGCAAGTTAGCTAATATTAGCTAGTCGACATTACACTCGTCTGACACTCACCAAAACCTTGTAAAGCTGATCTCGCATGCCAGCTCTTACAGAACTGACTAACTCTCCTTTCGTATTCCTGCAGCTCTCAACATGGCAAGACTAATAGTGATTTTCACTATTTTAATAATTTAAACTCATTCTAGAATAACTGCTTTACAGTATTACAACAAAATGACTTGCAAAATTCTGTTTAAAATTTATAACATTATATGTGATGGTCATGGCACAATTCAAACGGGATGAAGAAATTATTTGTTTATCGCCATTGACTACCATACATATTTTTTCTGAATTAAGGTCCCATAGGACGGCTCTTTCTGCTTCCTCTTAGGCTCTCTATTGAGCTGAACATTCCCATGTGCATAGCTGTTGAACCGGACAGGCGCTGAGGGCCCTGGTCCACGCCTAGACACAATTCATTGTTGAAGACATCCATTATTAGCCTCATAAAAGCTTGCACTTGATTTAACGGGTATATCTCCTCATTGCAGGAGTTGAAGCCTAGCCATGATTGCCAGTGGCGGTATCATAACTCTTCCACTATGAACTATCAACCCCATGCCTCTGGTGAGCTTCGGTCTGTACTTCTGTCTCACACTACGTCTCTATTTTAGTTTGACCGTTTTTATGTCCAGGATAGCACACACAGTAATGGGCGGTTTGTCTACCCAGTCTGCAAACAGCAGTGTTGCTTCTTTCTACCAGGCCTGCTGCGGATGGGAGACTTCCACTACTCCGGCAGCCCTGGAACCCGCCCCCCCGCGGCTGTGAAGCAGGCCATATCACTGTACAGCAGAGCTGCCCTGGCTGGCAGTCCTCAGGTCACTCTCTCACACTGCTTGTTATCTAGCCTCCCACCCTCAATTCTCTGTTATTAACCCTGGCACCCAGCTTTCTGATACACTTAAAACCAACCAACGAAATTGTCTTGTGCTGTAGCACTTGGAACCATATAACCTGGAAAAACACCTCCGCGACTTAATTAAAAGTGACACAGCCATGATCTGTCTTGTGCAAATCCACAGGGGGTTTTCAACTTGGTCATTCTGGCGGAGGAGGGATATGTTCTTCCATGGAATATTCAAAGACAATTTAATGCATTATCACACCACGACCAGGGCACTCTGGTGGAGAAACTCCTATTAAGGTACAGCCCCCCCCCCCTGCCCCCCGCCTCCTCTAGGTAGAATCATCATGACAAAGGGAGTCACCGAATGACCTCCTCCTCATGTGAGAATGGTAATTGATCACAAGATGCACGGTAGACGTCTACAACGTCCACACTGGCTGCTGCGTGGTGCTTGAGTGATAAAGAGTGTGTGTGTAATGTGTTACATAAATGTGTGTGTGTGTGTGTGTGTGTGCGCGTGCGGGTACAGCGGTGATCTGGGCCGCGTTTTAACGGTTGCGTTCCCACCACAGATGTGTGGAGTTGGAGGAGGAGGATGGCACGCCGTGCTCCTTGGTTCTGATGAGAGTCCAGATGAGGAAAGCCTGGAGTAGAATGACCCAAGACCCTCTCCAGCTCTCACTAGTGAGTGGGCCAGCTGGCTCCCTCCGATGTCTACCATACATTAGTCACTTCGCTAGGATATTCTGTAAATGCAAGTTGACTCTTCTAAACATTTCCTTCTGAATGTGTTTCCCAGGCCTGCATATCTGGCGTCTCGCTCATCATTGCTGTGATTTCAGTGCTCGCCCAGAATGTCCTTGGTGAGTCAGTGACATCGGCCTCTTTCCCAACAGTATCATGTTCTCAGCACAGGCTCAAGGCATCCGCCAATATCTATGATTTGAGTTTATGGTCTGAGATATGAGTTTATGGTCACTGTAACGTTGCAGAAATGAAGTCTCCGACGTACTTCAGGCGAGGCACGGACTAATCGCACGGATTGTCAACGCCGGGCTAATCGGCAATCAGTCACACCCCGTATGACGCAACCCACCAGCTGACTGTCAGCTGTCATAGCATTGGTTCAGCTCGCTAGAGCGCATGTATTTAAGCTGTCAAAACACGTCATTGCTCGCTCCTGCCATTACTGCTGATCGCTCGTATCTGCGTGCTCGCTGCTTCCGCGTTCTCTGCTCTGCGTCCACTCTGCCATTACTGCTGATCGCTCGTATCTGCGCGCTCGCCCCACCTCCTTCCCTGCTCCGCCTGTGTTCTGTCGATGTCGTCTCTGTTGTCGTCGTTGCTCTCTGTTCCGGGGGTATTGCTGCTTTCTTGGAAGCCGGGGAATTACACTAGCTTAGTCTCTGTGGCGCTCCGTGGTGATCGTGGGCCGAAACATCTCCGAAGGGCCATCCAGCGGTCCCTCCGGTCACCATGGAGGCAGAGACACTAGGCTGTAGAGAGAGACACTTCGGACTCCATGAAGCGCTGGCCCGTGGAGGCCAGGGACTATAATGTACAGCAGTCCTCCTGTGGCGCTCTTTGACGGTCTTAGTGGGCTGAGTTACCTCCGAGCGTCTTCCCGATCGCGGCCCACTCGTCATAGAGGCAGGGGGCTAGATGTCGTTCCCTCTTCCGGCCCGGCACTCTGGGCCAAGCGGCCCAGAGGCGGGGAACATCTAGATTGCCGCTTTCCACATGCGTGGAAGGCAGGGGGCCCCCCGAACAGATCACACCGCCAAAATTCATACGCGTAAAAAATTAATATGCCGTATATATTATTGCATGCTAATAAATGGGTCAATTTTGACTAAAGTGATCTCGACTGAAGTGTCATTAAGTCACACACACACTTATGTCATGATTACATTGGTTTCTTCTAGCCCGGTTTAACTTTTACTCATGTGTGCCACAAGGTGGTGTGATTGCCCTACGATCGGTCAGTGTACTGTCGGATACTGTGCTACCCTCTTTACAGTATCGTTTTCCTCAAACCATCATGATTGCATTGTAATCATTTGGGGGGATTGGCCTTCCCAGGGTTGAGTGTCCAACACGGCAGTGATATCCAGACACCAGCCCAATGATCTTTTTAACCTCCGCAGAGCATGTCCAGATGAACAATCACGCAGCGGAGCGGAGGGCGGGGACAGCGCCTGTCCATCAAGCCCCGGCCAGTGGCAGTGGGCCACAGGATGACATCGTCGCGAGAGAAGGCGGAACGTCCGGGGCGTCCGGCGGGGCCAGGGGTCAGCTGGCCCTCCGTCAGGCCAGCGACTGGGCCTTGACTGTGTCCGGGGTGTGTCTGAGCGCCCTGGCCACAGCGCTGCTCCGCCAGCTCCTACGATAGGGATGACCCGACGCATACTGTACACACAGGAAATACCTCCGACAGGAAGTCAGGCGCCGCGTAAGAAACAAGGAATGTATAAATAAGGAGGAGATGTCATGAATTCATATTCTGTGCTGAACTACAGGCGATAACTGCGGGAGATAACAGGTGCTGAAGACTGTCAGTCTTCTGAGATTACAGTACATGCTGTGCCTCTTATCTCCTTTCTGTTGATTGGAGAATATCTGGAGTCTGTATCCCCAACTGCCTCACTGCACCATTTTGTCTACATATTTATTATTTTAATACAGGCAGGTAAAGTGAAGAACAAACAGAAATGTGCTGCATTTTGAAAGATTGTTATTGGTTTGACTGTTACCTTGGTGGAAGTGGAGCTATTTGTCAGAACTGATGGTCCAGGTCACACTGCCTTTAGGCCCTGATAGATAATCAATGGGCATGGTGGGTAGACACAGAGGAAGATTCAGGCGATAGTGATGGATGGGCAGATATGACCAAGGAAGCCGCGTTCTAATAGGTCAGCCATTAAAGCCTGTTCCCGGACCTAACAGAGGCTGGCTTGTGATAATGTCCCCAGGTGGGAAGCAGACATGCAGCAACGGCACGTAGTAGTTCTGTGCCAAAATGTCTTCCCAAGGCTGAGGTGATGAAAGGGTCTGGGGGGTATTGATTTAGTCCTTGTTTGAGCAGGTGCCCCAATCCTACTTGATTTAGAAGATAAAGGAAATGGAATCAGTCTTATCCATCACTATGATAGGTTATCATTAGTTGGCTTGGCTTGTTTGCCTTGGCTACTGTGTTACAGTTCACAGCTCTGTGTCTCGAAGGTTTGTCTTAAAATGAATTTCTTGTAACCACTTGTGTCAGAGAAGATCTGTACTGTATGTCCATGTACAGCTGATAACTGTATCCATGACATGGTTTTGCTAGAACACCCAGTGTCCCATCATGATTGCACTGGACATGTACTCTGCTCCTCTAGATAAGGGAGTGGTGATGGTGGTGACGGTGGAGAGGGGATTCTCTTTATGAGTTATTATGGGGTAGCGGACCAATGATTAGTCTGATCAGCACTTATTTCCCAGCAGGCAGCAGCAGAGCCCCACACTACTGTACGTGAGCTGGGGGAGACGTGGGGTGGGATGGAAATGTATCCTCTCACTCTCTCTCTCTCCCCTCTCTCCCTCTCTGTTCCCTGCGTATGTTTTGATTATTTCATATTTTTAAATCTAACCTTGGATGCTGTGACTTCAAAGCCGGTGTTCAGTATATTTTTTGTTATATTCAGCAAAGCGTTATTCTCTAGTCTATTAAGATAAGATCAGTCAGTGTTAGATCAAAACATTGACCGCCAGCACAATCCTGTCAGAAATAAATCTGTGATTTCTGTACACTACTGTACCTTTTGAGTCCCTCAACACATTGACTATCAGATACCAACTAATGTCTGTGTTTACCTAACCTAGGACCCCTCACACACACACGCACACACACACGCACACACACACACACACACACATACACACGCACAAACACACACACACACACACACAATCAGAGATAAACTTATTTAGAAGCAGTTTAAATTGGAGAGAATTGGTTTTGTGTGAATCAATAGAGATGAAGATAAATAATAATCTTTCTCCCAGTGGTTCACTATATGATGCAGTTCAGTTGGTTATCTAACAGTTTTATTAGATCAATATACTATTTCTCTTCAACATTGAAATAGATAATAGGATTTGGCATTCAGATTACGTAAGCATTCTATCATGCATCTATGCCCCTGTATCAAACCTGTTCAGGACAGGTCGTTTCTGTGTCTGTATCTTTAAGAGCAGCTAGATGCAAGTGAGCTGCCACTCCCCACGCCCTTAGCCCCACCCTGCATGAAAACAACAAATATGCCAGGGAATCCATCCATACGTGTTCGATCCAGATTCTGTTCCAAGTTCAAACATTGCAAATGCAGCATGACTCCTTATGTTTCGCCATTTTATTGAAGGGCTGTCAAACAATTGATACATACTGTAAGATACTATTGTTTGCTTAAACAGCAAATAAATTAAGTTGATATCTAAGTAGATATTGATCTATCTAATGGCAATTTGACTCCTCATTGTAACAAAGAGCCAATAATGTTCTTTAAAAAAATCCTCATGAAGTAAAAAAACAAAATATCCTCATCAAGATTCAAACCCAGGACTACAGAATACTAATTGCAATGCCTTAACCGCTCAGCCTCCAGGTGATCCAACAAACCTGGCAGAAGATGTCAAAATGAAGTGAAGGGAAATGGTCCACGCCCATGGAGAGGACATGTCTTGCATTCAGAAAGACGAGCTGCAGTGGTTTCACGAAAATTTTCAATCTCTTTCCAGTAGCTCAGTGACATTCAAAGCTTCAGACGTCATCAGTTATGTCGCGGGAATTATAATTTGACAAGCCCAGACACATTGTTCCATTGTGAAGAGAAACCCTAACCCTACTGTACATGTGTAGAGAAATATATTCTCAGAAGAACATTATCAGAACAGACTTAAACCAGACTAGGTCCAGCCTGGCTTATGTGCGTAGCTGGCTTGTTTCTGTTCAGGACTGGTAGGATGGAAGCTAGTCATGCCACTGAAATAGCTGTGAATTGAAATGGCAAGCAGACCTCTGGCGGATTATTAGCGTCAGGGACAGCAGTCCGCTAGTAATCCGGAATGCTCCCGCTATTGCTCCACCACCATTCCACCGGTAGTTTATTGTCTATATCCTAGGCCCATTGGCCCTAGGCTTATGGATTTCTATTGATAAATTAACTTACTCTTACTCTTAAATAAACTTACATTTTTTGGATAACCCTTCCTTTCATAGTCCCCCAATTACTAAATATTTACCTGCAAATACATGCAAAGTATAGCCTAATATATAATGGGTAATTACTGAGACACCTATACTGTAGGTATAATCTCAAAACAGGAGTATTTCAAATGTTCAATTACTGCACATAAATTAAATAACTGATATAGCACCACCAGGTAACCACATTTTTACATAACGTCTATAACATCCATTGACAAACACAAATGACAAATCACAATGCTCATGTTTATTAAAATGCTTTGAATTGTATTAATTATAACTGGATCCACTCAGGAATCTGGGATTGGGACCGAGAACAGGAGGAGCAGAAAACAAAACACAGAGTTGCATACACAGAGAAACATAACAGTAAGCACAAGTCTAGTATATCAATGGGACTTGTAATTGATCACTTAATTGGTCACCCAGTTTCTGCAATCAGTTTGACACAGTTCATTCATCTGCAAAACAGACTGTACATTTCCTTAAAAAAAAGAAGAACCTTTTTGTTCCCATGGGATCTCTCCTGTCCGTCTGAAGAAAGGGGGCAGTAAGGAGAGGAAGAAAGGTTGTGGCTAAAGTTAGGAATCAAAAGATTCATCCTTAACTGGGGATCAAACCCTGATCTCCCGCTTAATCCACTACATTACCGAGGAACTTTAAAGTGTGGGATGTCATAGTGTTGTTGTTCCTATGGAATCTCTCCTATACATCCAAAAAGGGGGAAAGGAGAGTGAAAGGAGGGAGGGAGAGGGATGGAAAGGCCGAAAGTAAATGTAGGAATAAACCCACAGGCAAGCAGAGGGTGTGGGTATGGTTTCCCAAAATTGTCCCCAACTGAGAAATGCAGGTCAACATTCAATGGAGTAAGGGAGGGAGGGAGTGACAACTGGACAAACGCTATACTAGGTGCACTGGCTTATGCCGGGCGCAGACTAGAGGATTTTCAAATCTTAACCGATTTTATAAACCTGGGAGACCACAGACATAACGATCATCTTAACCGGTTTTTAAATATTTTAATTGTAAGAATACACACTCCACGATTCAGTCAAGACGCAGGACCGCACACTACACGATTTCAGAGTGGCGATTCATACCAGGGAAATGCAATCTCCTTGGCTATTGTGGGTTTCCGCTCTAAATTACGTAATCATTCCAATTTTATATCCTAAATATCAAACATGTTTCATATTAATCGGGGCGGCTCTGAGCCGATCGGGAGGTATAAGATTGGATCTTAGAACCCCGCAAACTACAAGAAAATTGGGGCTGAAACTCGGGGCCGATCAGCTGTCTGGCCCAAAGTTCTACCCTGAAGACCATCCGTTCAGCTGATCCCAGCTATGTCAAACCCAGCTGCTCATGAACTGCACTGGTGATGTACCACCATTATATTTTTGACATTTGGCATCTCTAAGTATCGGTACCCTAATGCAGGGGTGTGCTGGCCATCTGTAGGTTCTGGAGAATCACAGAACGGCCGCCGGTGGCCGGCAGGCTAACTGGCCCGCGGTAAACGCCCCCCCCCCCCCCCCGTCGACAAATCACAGGCACCCCCCCTCCTGCTCAACAAAATGAGAACAGGCGCGGTCAGACTCCAGGGCAGTTTTTTCGTCCCAGCACGTTACTGCACTGATGTCACTGTACATGCTGATGACATGCATCATGGGGCGGAGGTTTGCGCTGTCTGAGTGTCCTTCTAGTTTGTATTGATTCTCTACCTTCTGAGCACATGATTTTTGCCAGCATGATGGGACATTGTCGTCAGAGATACATTAGCTCATGCATAATCACTCAGGTATGGTTCGTTGTTAAAGCTTATTCAAGATTCAAGATCCATTTATTAGCCATGTATATGGTTCACACACTAGGAATTTGACTAGGGTAATGGCATACCCTGTTACAGATGACATAGGACAGGGTGCTGGACAGGACAGTGCAAAGACATGAAAGTGCAATGACTTGAGTATGACTGATTTAATAATGGAATATGAAAGAAGGTGTAAAATAAGTACTGTGTATAGAACTAACTACTACTAATTCCTCAAATTCCCATTGTGAAAATTCCTGAAATATTGCAACCCAACTCTCAGAGGCTGTGTGAGTGGATACGTGAGAGTCCTCTCTCTGGTCTATGGGGGCCGGAGGGATCTAGCCAAACCAGAGCAAAGTCCCCCTCAAAGTGCCCTGTCCAAAGGCAGATCTGATACAGCTGGTGATAGGACACCTACTGTAGGTGCCATAAAACCTGCCGTTGTCACAGTACAGTAGACTGGCGGCAACCAGTCGACCCAGTAAACGCATTATGATCCACCTCAGTAATACTAAATCCTAAAGTAGGCTACCATGCTCACATTAAATTTCTTAGAAATATCTGTCCCAGAACCTCCTCGAACTGGGTTGGAAGACAAGGGTCATCATGACATAATCATAATCTGTGATAAGGAAGATTTTGCGATAACTCAAGGATTACCAAGGAGTCAAGTCAGGTGCGAGAGGCCAGCATGACAGTCCAAAGTAATCAGGAAGGAAAAGCCGGCACACTGATCTAGAATAAATAGAAATAAGTAGAATAAAATGTTTTTACATGGTGACAAAAGTGAAAAAACTAAGGCTGACGATTGTCTGAGGACTGAAAGGTCACTTTTTTCAAGTAAGGTCACTTTTTTTCATATAAATCGATTTTTGCGCATGGCTGGCCAGCCGCGCAGCTAGTATAGCGTTTGTTGGGTTATCACTCCCTCCTACCCTCCCTTACTCCTGACAATGTTGGCCTGCATCTCTCTGTTTGCACCACAAGAGGCAGTTGTCCCAGCACACCAAAATCAAGAAGGACACCAAAATCAACCCGCCAATCTCCCCTGCACAAGTAGAGTAGTGGTCAGAGTATTGGACTCCCACCCGGGAGACCGGGGCTCAAGACCCAGTGGGGATGACTTTATGGGACTATACCCCAAACCTCCACATGTTCATCCTTTCACTCCAACCTTTATCCCTTGCCTTATAGGTCAGATCGTGTTCCAGCCCCAACCCTTATTCTAACCCCAACCCACACAGGGACTGGAAGAAGGACACCAAAATCAACCCGCCAATCTCCCCTGCACAAGTAGAGTAGTGGTCAGAGCATTGGACTCCCACCCGGGAGACCGGGGCTCAAGACCTGGTGGGCATGACTTTATGGGACTATACCCCAAACCTCCACACGTTTCATCATTTCAACCTTTTTATCCCTTACCAAAATTCCACAAGTAGAGTAGTGGTCAAAGCATAGGACTCCCACGCGGGACATTCTCAGAGACCCTCTATGCTGACTGAAACTCATCTAGTCTATATGTAGCTAAACAAACGCTGTTGTTAATGTTTTGGAACTGATGTGTCCAGGCTACAAGACCTATCTTAATTTATCAGACATTATTTCATGTTATTTCAATTCACTGCTTTTTCAGTGGCATGACTAGTTTCTGTTGAACAGAAACTGAACAGAAACAAACCAGCCACGCACACAAGCCAGGCTTGACCTGGCCTGGTTATTCTATTTTTATGATTTTATTTTATGATTTTTATTTTGGCATCTAAGAATCTTTAGCTTTTTAAAAAAAAACAATGTTCTTTGTATGATCATTACATTACAGTCATTTAGCTGACGCTTTTATCCAAAACGACTTAATACGACAATAATTGCATTAAACGTAGGAAAAGCCAATGTACTACTACTTGCCAGAACTCACAAGTGCATCTCCTTTCTAAAACAAGTGACTAAGAGCATAATCTAGTGCTGAAGGCAAAGTGCAAGAATAACAATCTAAAATACAATAGGTGCCTAAGAGGGAGGATCGTGGTAGTACTTCTTGAAGAGTTTTGAGCCTCCGGCAAAAGATCATAACCACCTGATCATGGTCCAATAGTCTACAAAAGCACTGAAAGGTAATGATGTTCAACAAGACCTGTACAAATAACAATCTTTTATTTACAAATATTATTAACATTTAAATATTTTAAAACAACAACAAATATTTGGAGTGCCACATCAAGTCAATACACCATTCATATTTCCATTGATAAAATAGAAAGGATGATATACTAATACGATGTCATTAATAATAATAAAATAATAATAATAATTCATTATTTCCTGTATAAAGCACTTTTCAGTGTGAAAACAATCTCAAAGTCCTGAAAAAATCACAAAGTCATGAAGAAAATAGAGACACAAATTAATATATAAAAAATATACACATTTCATACAAAAAGCATTTCTAAATAAGTAGGTCTTTAGGGTCTGTGGTATAATTCCATGTAGCAGCTTACAGTACTATTTCCAATAAATATTACGGGTTTTAATGTGCTGATGCAGAGCAATGACCAAACCCCTAGAAAAAGGGGGCAAGGATATTATAAAAGCACATCCGAGATAGAAAAACACAATAATTTCCCTAAAGAGGGGATAATAATCAGTTTATGTAAACAACGGCGTGTGTCTTTAATAAAGATTGAATTGAACTGAATTGAATGAAGCTCTGAAACAAAAGCAGCAAATGCTATCACTGACTATTTTTGAGGTGCTTTCCCCTCTATGCTAGATCTAACCTACTGAATTTTTAAAGGGTTTGGTCTCTTCTCTAGGGTCTTCACGGTCTTCAGTCTATTAAGCCTCAACACTTTCTGGCGATATTCCCCATGATGTATGATTTAGCACATACAGTAGCACTGTATGTTGTATCATCAAAAAAGATACTGTTCAATTCAACAAAGCCTGAGAAGCCTTGAACGATTACAAATGTACACCAACATAGGTTAGCATATTTATCTTACAGTACGGGTAATTGATACTCAAAGTTGTGATTGTTTCAGAGATGCGTCGCTCTGACAATCTCCTCTGGCTCACCCTCTCTAGACAGAGCAGGGTTATCGTACATCTCCAGACTCTTCTTCATGTCCTTGCCGCCCTCCGCCTCTTCGTCGTTTCTCCGGCAGCACTTGCAGCAGCAGCAGCAGCGCGCGCCGCAGAAGGCCATGGAGCACGTCACCATGCGGTCCCAGGGCTCCATGGAGTGCAGGGGAAGGGGCAGGAAGTCCCAGCTGCGCAGCCCGCTGGGCAGGAACTGTGGACAGCGCGACTGCATCGCGTTGACGATGATGACGAAGACGACCAGGGCGATGATGGGCACCATCACGCCCACCAAGACCTGCCAGCCTGCCAGAGACAGGCCGAAGATGGCCAGGGGCAGGAAGAAGAAGCAGAGGACGAGATAGACGACAGCGAACCAGCGGTACTGGGCCGTATGGTTCCCCAGGGCCTTGGCCAGACGGATGGGCACCCGGGTGAAGGGGATGGGGTACCACAGCATGATCCCCATGATGTTGAAGAAGAAATGGCAAAGCGCAATCTAGGAGAAGAAGATGGAGTCAGTCAGACGTACGGCATTATTGCAGACGGTCAGGCAAGACTATGGAAATGTACAAACGAAGAGAGACTTCGGTGGCACTAACCTGCAGCGAATTGGCTAGGGTCTCCCCTGGACTAGCCATAGCTGCTAGTATAGCTGTGGTGGTGGTGCCTATATTGGAGCCCAGCGTCAGGGGATAGGCTCTCTCAATGCTAATGACCCCAATACCTGTTGAGGTGGAGTGAGAGAAGACTTTATAGATGGGCAGAGAAAATCAATAACACCAGCCATACGGCTACAGCAACAGCTGGGAACGGCGCCAGACAGAACGCGATCAACACTTACCGACGAGCGGCGTGATCGCTGAGGTGAAGACGGAGCTGCTCTGGACGATGAAGGTCATTCCTGCTCCTACCAAGATAGCGATGTACCCAGTAACCCAGCTGAAGGGGAATGGGAAGTCTGGACAAACAAAACATTACAGCAGCATGTTAATGTAAGCCCAGCATAGCAAAAGATGACTGCAGTTTAATCATCTCATCTGTTCATCTGGGTTACGAATCTTTTGTACCTGAACTTTTTCCATCACTCTACAGAACTGAGACACCTGAGGTGATGTTCTAAAGCAGCAGGGTGGCTTTACCTGAGTAGCTCATCAAGCAGCAGGACAGGTGAACCTGCGTTGACTATCAAACAGGACGGCAGGGTTCTCAAAAGTCCCCAAGGGCCTTAAAAAGCCTTGAAAGTGCAGTTTAAGGGAGGCATGCAGGGGAACCTGGGGTAGAAAGAGAAAGTGCCATCGCTGACCTGTGTTCAGCACCTTCTTGATGACCACGGCCACCTGTCCGCGCAGCATGGAGTTGAGCAGCTTGACGATGAGGATGAGGCAGGTGCAGAGCACCAGCAGGGACAGGGCCAGCAGGATCAGACCCACCGCCAAGTCCGGCAGGTTAACGTGGGCGAAGATGTGGCTGCCTACAGGGAGAGACAAAACCCTACTGTCACGCTATAGGGCTTATACTAAGATAGACACCGGACATGTCTGATGCGATGATGGCGGTCTGTGTGTGGTGTTCTTGAATGTTGTATATCCTGGGTGACGGTGGCGTTTTTAACTGCTTTTAGCCTTGACTAAACAATAAAGTTGTATTCCATTCAAACCTTTTCTAGGCCTCGGGCATACAGGTTTCAGTGATGAATATAAACAGGCTTGATTCAGAGATATCTGCTCTTGGATGCCATTATATTTGCTCAAGACTAACAGACCTCAGATAAATCGAATCAGGAATGTCCACAGAACAGTCAACAGGGTCTCTCTCTCTCTGCCTAAACCCCAGTCTGGGCACTAAGCAGTGACTTGACTGATGACCCAGATCATGGGAGGGGGGGTGCATTACAGATCACTGGATTCTATCTGGGCAAACATGAGGGAGAAAACCTGTTTGATTGGCTGAGAGCACGATGGTATTCGTGGCTGAACCGCGATCGGGGGCCTGGTGTTCGGCCTGTTGGGACTCACTCAGGTGCTTCAGCTGAGCAGGATGAATGGGTCTTTTGATCAGGTAGAGAAGGCAGTGGAGGACATTTGCTGAGTCACTGTGGAGAATTGAATGGGAGGCATTGTGCTAGTATCATTGGACTTGTCTTGAAGAGGGTGAGTGCACCAGGGCTTGTCCAAGGTAGGTTGGTGTAGACGGAGGGGGTAGGGTATTTTTGGCAGGGGGGCTTCTCTCAGATTTCACAGGTATTCCCTAACTGCACTACGTGGAGGTTTGTGTGATCGTCCTGGCCGTTCAGTCACTGTGATGTACTGTACTCACATCTTTCCAGGTTGATGGTCTCCGACACGTTCACCTGTGTCCAGGTCAGGTCGCCCTCCTGCCAGCAGAGTGCGAAGGCTGTGCAGTTTTCCGGTCCTGGGACGGTGACGTTGGTCAGAGTCTGAGACAAAAAAAAAAACAGGAAGTCAAACATGAAGAACATTAAAGTATGAAGCGAGAAGTTTCACGGCTCATCCCCAGGACTAAAACAATAAGCTTATCGATATCATGACATGTGGAGTATTATTAACATACCCTCCCACCTTCAACATGATATACGAGGAGCAATAAATCACTAAAGTTAAACTTAGCTTGGCACAAGACACAAGGAGCTATCAACCATTAACTGACAAAACACAGCAGGAGCGAGTAACATTCTTATATGTACTTCAGCCTTATCTTGTTTTTACTGCTGGAAAACTCATAAATCATCACACGGATTCATTTGTTCAGACAGAGACGGTCCGCTGTTTGGCTACCTCAGCCAATTGACTGCTCTGATGGTGGGTTATGTCCTACCGTGTTAGTCTCTGTTTTACACCAGCTCTTGATCAAACTCTTGTTTCTAGCCGCTGGGTCACCCGTGGCGATGTCGCTGATGACTGATTTGTCCAACTGGAGGAAACAAGGACATCTTAGTTGGACATTCATTAGTTCTGAATCTTGTTCTAATATAATTTAAAATACATTATGAGTATAAGACATGAATACACTGTAGTATACAATATAGTTAGTAAAAGACAAGGTTTATTGTGACTGTTCTGCATGTAGAATCAGCTCTATACAGAGTGAACATGCTACAGTATGATCCATCTACATGGATTGAATGCTAATCCATAGCCAGGTTTCTAATACCTGTATGATGGAGCCTGTGAGCGGGTCCGTGATGACTTTCAGCAGGTCCGGGGCGTCCTCCCCGCTCTGAATGTGGAACGAGTCGATCAAGAGCTTGGTGAGTTTATACAGGACACCTGTGGCCACCTCCAAGGGCAGAAGAACCAGCACCGATAGCCAGTTGAAGAAGTCATGGACTGTGGCTCCAGCAAATGCCCTGGAAGAAAAAGAACCACGTTCATAATTGTATTATTTGTAACATGTGATCGGGATCACCACATAGTACTGTGTGTAGCTGACTGTGGTTTTAATAAGTCGTGTTTTCAGGTGTACCTGCGGAACTCATTTCTGTCCCCTGCCTGCATCATAGCCACGATGGTGTTGGTGACAGACGTTCCTATGTTGGCTCCCATGATGACAGGCACAGCCGACTGGACCTCTAACACTGCAGTAGAGATAAATTAACTTCAGTGTGGAACAATTAATAGTATGTTTTTGTGAGTGTGTGTGTGCGTGTGTGTGTGTGTGTGTGTGTGTGTGTATGTGTGTGTAATGCATGTCTAATGCATGCATGTGAGTGAGTGAGTGAGTGAGTGAGTGAGTGAGTGAGTGAGTGAGTGAGTGAGTGAGTGAGTGAGTGAGTGAGTGAGTGAGTAAGAGTGTGTGTGTGTGTGTCTGTCTGTTTGTAATGTGTGTAAGGGGTGTGCGTATGTCTGTGTGTAATGTGTGTCTGAGTAAGTGTGTGAGTAAGTGTGTTTAGGCTAAACACACAGTAGAGTGTGTGTGTGTGTGTGTGTGTAGGAGTGTAGGTGTGTCTGTTTGAGGTGGGTGTGTGTAGGTGTGTAAAAGCTGAACTCACGTCCAGATGACACCATGCTGACCACGATCGAGGAGGATGTGCTGGAGCTCTGGACCATGACTGTGACCAGCACCCCGATGACGAGGCCCGCCACCGGGTTGGACAGCACCGCGTTGTCCTGGAAGATGTCCCCGGCCGCCTTCCCTGAGGACAACACCCACGGGAGGAGAACATGATGTCATAAAATGGCCTAGAAACCTTAAAATGCAGTGTGAGGACGGCAAGATAATAGATGTTTTTATGGCAATATGACGCTCTTTTGACTTGACTGAAAATGGGACATCAACTCGAAACATGAGGATATGAACTCGAAGATGTGTATGGTAAACGAAGAGGGGTTCATCTCACCTCCTACCAGCTGGAAGGCAGAGCTCAGAACGTCCAAAGAGCAGACAAACAAGTAGAGAAACCCAACCAGCATAGCGAACTTCACTACGGCAGTCAGCACCCTCATCACCTTGCCCATAGTGTCCAGTTCTGGTCCAAAGAGAGAGAGGAGACTGACCTTAAAGATGGAAACATTGGCCTAGAGCTCTGACAGCTGATCACCTCACAAGCCTTGATTTAAATGTTATCACAAATGTTATATCACAATGAGTAGATTGGGGTCAATTCCATTGAGGAAGTGAGCTTCACTTAAAATGCAAAAATTGAAAAGCTTGAGGCAAAAAAAATCGTATTAACTCATCAATCTGTAATTGAAATAATTTCCATGATAGAACTGATTAATATTCAGATTAGATTCTTTATTGATAGCATTAAGGAGTAGAGTGCCACCCTGCTGGGGATGGAGCAACCTGGTCTCACCCGGCAGACATTAGAATTCAACGTTTGTCCATCGCCTCCAAAAGTCATATATAGACGGCATCATACAGTTATAAACGTCTGCGTTTCTAACTGTATGATGCAGTCTATATATGACGTTTGGAGGCGATGGACAAACGTCGAATTCTGACATCTGCCGGGTGAGACCAGGTTGGGATGGAGAGGGTGAGTCGTTCTCTCACCTGACCACTTCAGCCCCGTGTCCTTCAGCTCTTGGACGTCCCAGAGGTCTTCAGCAGCTGGACTCTCATCCACCAGGTCCACAGTAGAGTAGGCCGGCAGGACTACCGAGTCTTTGGATGCTGCGATGGCATTATCTGAGGGGTAAGAAGCCATGTTAGAAGACTTGTTGGAAGACATGTTAGCACCAGCATTAGTGGTGGAGAGGTGAGGGCATCACAGAAGGGTAGCTACATACCAAGTGAAGGACTGGAGCCATTCCCGAGTTCTGGGCGAGGAGCCATGGCCTGCAGAAATGAATGAGAGGAAATACTAGCCATAAGGGTCTAAATATAGACACTTTTAATTAGAAATATGATTCTGTAATACTCCTGTAACTGTAGCCTAAGCCTTGTACAATCCAGTTCTTATCATATTAAATCAAACTGTCATTTGGACACAAAACTATCATTGTGTCCTATTTAAATGTTCCTAAAATCAAGGTATCCTCCCAGCGCAAACCCGTCATAGCCATTTCCCGTTTCCACATGAATAGACTACTTCTCATGATGATTAATACTTTTTTCGAGACACTGTATTTCAAACAAGGATACCACAATGATGCAATTGAGGCATGCAATAGCCCACTACAGGGTATACGCTAGTTGGAGCCGAATAAAACAATGATTAAACATAGTGCACTGCCACCGCTAGACGCTTTTTCGCACCATGACTACCTTTAAATCGGAGGAAAAAAGTTTTTCCATGACTTTAGCAAAGCTGCAGTCAGTTTTGATGTGTATCCTAGTGATTTAACTGAAATAGGCAAATCGTTTTTTTAAGAATGTCAAGTTATAGCGTACGCACCTGCAGTGGAGATGTCGGCTTTTGCAAGACTCCTTAGTGGTGCTACTTCACCTGAGCTACCTGGATGAGGCTCCGCGGGCTGCTTTTATAGCGCTGGGGCGGGAAAACTCACTGGTCCACCGGACTGTTCAAAGTTCACGCATGCTGCGCGGACTGAACCGTGAACTCGCACAGGGCAGCATCTGAATGGAATGTAGACCAGTATCACATGACAAATGATAACACATTTAATATTGTGTCATCAACATTTGGCATGGGTTTAGTCGGAGCTTTTTTTTCTATTCTCACAGATTTAGGCATCACAAAGGTCACTTGCTCGTAGAATCACACAACACGGGTTTGGGAATCAGCGATTAATATAATAATCCATTCGTGATTGGATGACATGATGCGACCTTATCAAACGATCAGTGAATCATATTTATGCCTTTATTACTTTTTTTGTTTTAGGTTCAATTAGTCAATTTTAATTGCATTTAGCTATAGGCCTACGGAATGTGATATGTCTCACCTTTCCTCCATTTCTATTTCCAACTACAGTAGGCTAGCTAATAGGTCTAGGCCTGCAGATGTTGATTTCTAGGTCATGTCAGTAGGCTAAGTGAACATCTGCCACCTTATCTTTTGGTGATTTCTTCTGGCCTCTGGTGGTTCCAAATGGAAATGCATACATTTCGTTGTAGCCTATTCCCACATATCCCACAAAGAAGTCCAGATAATTGTTTAGTAGCCTTAAGTGTAGTCTATCATGCACACGTGGACGGACACATGCGCACACGCACGCACGCACGCACGCACACACACACACGCATACACACACACACACACACACACACACACACACACCATTCTCTTATCTATGCAACTTTATGGCATAACAATACAAGGGACTTTTGAGAGTAAAATGTCTCTCATGTCCTGGTAAACCATTGTTATTATAGACCACAGTGAAATGACACACTTTGAAGGCAGCCGGTTCAGTGAGTTTGTGAGAAAGTGCTACAATAGTATTCTTATACAGTACATTCATTGTCCTACATAGCATTCCTTCCTGGAACAGCTTAGTCTAAAATACATTGAATATGTAACTTTTGATAACTTTGGTGCCCCAGTTGGCAGAAGACATACCTCACTGGGTGCATATACTGTATGTTGATGTGGTGGTGTAGTTGTTTGGGTATAGTTTAAATAAGTTCATCCATTCACCCATTCATTATCCATCATGACCCCAGCTCACTCCAGTTCAAGGCTACATGCCTCATTAACTGATAACTAATGTGTTTTGAGATTAAGTGATGACTGGTGAGGGTTGAGATTAATGAGCTCAGAAATGAGCCACTGTAATACTGCTTGCTTGGTTTACCACTCAGCATTTAAAGATAGCCACAGGCCATCAGCAAACCAGCTTACGGTCGAAGAAACCGTTTTATAGAAGCAATTCAAAGCTGCTAGGTTCAGTGCAAATAATCAAAATCTGTCGAGGAATATTGCCTAGAGTCCTGCTTATCTGAAATTACAGGTATAGTAGATGATATCGGGCCTCCGTCCACGGTTTGCTTCTGTGCAATAATGGCAAGATTACAGAATATTTTGGTGTGACAGTTATCTTGGTGTGTATTGTCCTTGAGTGGAAGGCATCAGCAGGCCAGTATCGGCTGAAACTTGTGTTGATGTGTCTGATAGTCCCCCCAGGTTGATTATCCTGGACAAGGATGGGATAAATACCTCCCTCCCCATGCGAACTGCACGATAGGCATTCCATAGGTATGTTTTATCGTTGCAAAATCCCAGACAGAACAACAATTCCTATCTATGAAGAAGATCACCACTTACCTGGTTTATATTTCAGTGGGACCCATGTTTTAGCCTCTACTGGCCTGTTTCCTTATCGATGGTGCTGTTCTCAGGCCCCACTGCCTCTGTTACAACATGCTGGCAACTGTATGTATGATGCTGAAGCCTATAGAATAGGACCTACATATGTCCCTTAGGCATTAACAACAGTCAGTGGATCATTTTAAGAAGCTATTGAAAACTCACTTGTTCCATAAATACTTTGTTTTGTAATGTGTTTGGCTTCTGTGTATATTCTAATGTTTTATATTGTATTTTATGATTTTATATTGGATTTTATGTTTTTACAATGTTGTTATTGTACAGCACATTGAAACCTTGGTTTTGAAAGGCGCTTTATAAATAAAATGTATGGCAGCTCCAGTACAGTATCAAGTCTGCAGTAAGACATGGCCTTGACCTCTTTCCAGTGTACATGAACAGGAAGATCCTCCTTTCAACAACTCCCCCCCATGACCGCATGGTTCAAACACAGATCAGACAAAAGTTCAGAGTTCAGATCTTTTTAAAACATGACAAAGCTAACTTTGACTCTTTCCATGACTGTTAAGGTTGGGTGGTGGAGGTTGGACCCAAAATGCAGACGTCAGCGCTGAATCAATAGGTGGTTTTATTCTAAAAAACCAAAAACAAAGTATAAACAGGAACAACGGGGAGCAATACATTAACAAAGACAAAGAACCGACAGAGAACAAAGGAAACAGGAGGGCATA
The DNA here is from genome assembly GCF_949987555.1 of Borostomias antarcticus. Lineage (NCBI taxonomy): Eukaryota > Metazoa > Chordata > Actinopteri > Stomiiformes > Stomiidae > Borostomias > Borostomias antarcticus. Next base: position 9,368,620 of record NC_140243.1, read on the forward strand.
TATATTCTGGGAGAACGATCAAGGAACAACGTACAGGTGTGCAACGAGACATAACGAGACAGGTGCAGACAATCACCCAGACAAGGACATGGAGGGATTCCAACAAGACACCTACACAAGGACAGAGGGAACTAGGACACAAGGGAAAGGGACAGGGAACGAGGCTGGGACTGGGCAGAAAACTATGGGAAACTAGAGGGGGGAGCTAGAGGGGACCAGACAACTAAAGGAGGGGACTAGAACAAGTGACTGGGAACTAGAGAGGGGAGTAAAGAAACTCAAGGAAGGGGCTAAAATGGAAGACTAAGCTAGAGAGACACAAGTGGAGAGGGACTGGAGTGACGTGGGACTAGTGAGGGACTGGTGTCTAGAGCTGAGGCTGGGAGGACACAAACCAACATAGACATAGAAGACAAGACAACGAACACAAGTAAGAAAAAGCAAATGGAGGCAGAACAAAACCAGGTGACAATGTGAACAATGTGCTAAAGTCTCTAGGAGTAGTGCAGGGGCAGTCACTGGGAGGGGAGGTGCTCAGGGTCCAGGAGGGTCCAGAGGGCACAGGAGCTCAGGGGCAGGTGCGAGGGTCCAGACTGGGAGCAGGGTGCGCGCCGAGGCGGACCCGGCCCGAACCATAACAATGGCACTGTGGTCACGCAGAGGAGCACCTTTGGTAACAGACTGCTCCTGCCACGGTGCTCTTCTGAGCCCATCCACAGGTCCTATAGCCCCTCTGCCATCAGACTCTACGCCTGCCCTGACTGGCAGACTCCATCCCCCTGAGCCAGCTCGGTGTGATGGATAAATTACTCTTACAGTAGCTTAGTTTATGTTTTAACTGCCGTTGGTGTGTCTACTGTTTCTAGTGATGTTTTTTTTTTACTACTGTACATGTAGGCTATACTGTTTTAGTGTTTTACTGTTTTAGGCCCACTGTCTTCTTGTGTTTTATGGTGCGTTCGTTTGTGGTCTGACGTGGCAAGTCGCAAGTAGCAAAATACCTACCTCCGACCTAGTGTGCATTCGAGCTATAGCGAATGATATGATGATGATATGATATGATACTGACATCAGCCGGCAACTGGGGGCTGAGAAACATATCCGAATTTGTGACGAGGAAATGCGAGCGTTTTATTTAATCATTCCTAGTAGCAAGTCGCAAGTTGCCACCTACCAGTTATAAACGAACGCACCATTATTGTTCTGTTATTCGTGTGTCTTGTCTTAGCTGCAACTTTGAATCTCCCCATTGGGGAGAAGTTTTTTTTCCATATGACAGCTAATTTACAATTCTCCCCCCAGTTACTCATTGACCTTGGATAACCATCCCAGGTGACGCAAGGCTCTTTTCCACAAGGAGTCCCGCTCACTCTAGGAGGATTACCTGAATCTGGCCTTTACCCCCTGGTATGCTGCTGTGATTGAGTCTCCGCCCATGTGCTAATCAAACGAATTACAGGGATTAGGCTAAACTTGAGATAACCACTCAATCATTTACGAGAGAGCAAAGTGGCCATGAGCATAGCAATCAGCAGTGTGACGTTTCTTGCCAAAATCTAACAAGATAATACATTGATATAGATCTCATAACAGATCTTTGTGGGGTTTTCAGATTTGTGCGCAGGTTTTTTTTCTTGATGGGTAGCTTATTACTGTACGTATGTTATCACAATGAGTTAATGATTGTCTACGGGTCCTTTGAGTTGATGCGGTGTGTGCCCTGCTGGCACCATTCGTGTGGGGTGACAAAGTTTGGCTCCTCGTCACCGACAGGGGCCGCCTTCCAGTGCTACGCTGCAGGGCTGGGCAGGAGTCCATGAAGCCATAAGTCTCGCTGCTGCTGGAACTCGTCTCAGCTAGTTTTCTCTCGAAGCGAGGGCCCGGTGAGACTGAGGCGAGGTCACGATCCTCTCTCTGACTGATGGTGATGGAAAACTTCCCATCAGGAAATTGAATCTGCTCTCTTCCCCGCTCCTCGATTTTGTTGTGCTTGTTTGGCTGACTGAGTGCTGCTTTTGAGGGTGGTGAAGTCTTGTAGAGCCATATTTGGGATGAGGAATATAGAAAACCTTGCTGTGTTATTTATGCAACATTATATTGCATCATTGCTCAATATGTGGCTTCTTATGTCAGACCAGTTGACAGTATTTCAAATGTCAATGCATTTTGAATATCACACACACTAGGCTACAGTAGGCTACACATGTTTCAGCATAGGTCCACTCAAGAGGAGGGAACAGGAGATGGGTCAGATAGGTTCTATTTCAATGTTCATTCAAGTCTTAAAAGCTTGAAAATCATTGCTATTTTGTATTTCTAGGTGGCAAGACAATTTGCCGTAGGTCCTGAGACCCTCAGCTCCTTTGCTCTCCACTGAGTGGAGCTACAGCCACACTTGTGGTGATGGTGTCAACTTCCTGAGGTTCCCATAATGACCAGCAGAGGGGGATGAATACCACATTATACGGCTGTGCTCTAACGATAGTGCAACTCTTAGATTGACCATCATGCTGTATATGCATGCTGTATGGACGGACACAACAAACCAACACACACATACGTGCGCGCACACGCACACACACACACACACACACACACACACACACACACACACACACACAGTGTGCCTTCAGTTTCAATGTGTTTGTATCCTTTCTTTCCCCACTATCTAAATATGTGTGTTCTATGCTGTGATATGGGCCCACAAAGTGATTAAAAATAAAGTAGCATATTATGCTGCTGCCTACTGTTGATACACGTACGTTCAGATTAAGGTTGCAAAAGCCACGACCAATTAAGAAACTCAGTTGGAAGTCTAAGCTCAGTAATAAATTACAGAGGACAAGGTTAAATTTGCCATAAACAGAAGCTCAGGTCCGGATCACAGGATCTGCCAGGAAACCGCTGACTTGGAGAGAACGTTTTAGAAATCAATATAATAGCGGAGAAAAATAAATAAACGAATCGCATGGGGGAGGGGGCAACTTTTCACATCTCCTCCGTTTGATCCAACTACGTGGCGAATGGTAGCAATTTCAAAGTCAAGGTTACCCATCAACACCAATTTATTTGGTCCAAACGGCGTCCTCCCGCTGCTCCCTGAGTCGGCTCTCACCCGCCCGGCCCGTACCGCGGCAGGGTCGCCAGCGCTGACACTTCTCCGGCTTCGGCGGTGATTGATCGGCAACGCTGCCTTCGGAGCGCTCCAAAGACTGTCCGCCATTTATCTCCTGCCGCACGGAAGATGAGAAATAGGCTAAAGACGTGACCCCCATCAAAGCGGTGGCCATTTCCTTCCCAGAGGAGACAAGAAACGCAGAGACTTCACTGACAGTAGGCTACAGTTTAATTTACATTCATTCAAAGCTACCATTCGAACTATGATTCTCCACGCTAGCCTATAGCCTTGGTTTTTTTTGTCGTGTGAAGTTCTAGGCCTGCACTTCAGCTTATTTCACAAACCCTATCGATGTGAAGCGTCCACGTGGCAGCTTTATGGCTATAGCCTACACCGCAGAACTCCACAGGCATAATGTAATTTACATCAAATAGGAACAGAGAGCAGCCGAGAAGTGGCAATAAAATATTTATTAGAAGATAGGCTATGCATCATCACGCTGCTCCCGGAGGTCAGCATCTCACAGCAGGCCTTGGTCCTCCTCCTCAATAGGCCTACTTAAGCATCGTCTAAAAAGAGACAAGGTTATGACATTTTAACATGGCATTCATATGTCACAGTCTAGTCCAGCATTGGAGTTGTGTCCATTGGAGTGGGCTGTGTTCAATTCTATATCGAAATGTCAAAAATGGAAACTTTTGACAAAAAAAGCTTATTTTTTCCCCAATTGAAACAAAGGAGCGACTGAGCAGGTTGGCTGAGAGGTCAAACTTACATTGCTGAGCCAATCAGTGAAGGCGGAGGTACGGGTGAAGACGGTTGGCTTCTTCACCTCGTTGCAGGTGCGAGAAGACACAAAGCTGGTCACTCCCTGGACATACCATTTACCATCAGACCCCTTACAGTTCAGAGGGCCTCCTGAGTCCCCCTGAGAGAGAGAGAGAGGGGGGGGGGGTTGGAGAGAACGTGGGAGAGAGAGTTAAGCTAGCTACACACACCCTAGCCTATAGCAGCACGCTAGCTAGCTAGACACAGACGCACGGATCACGCTAGCTACACACAGGGCCAGGTAGATCACGCTAGCTACACACAGGGCTAGGTGGATCACGCTAGCTACACACAGGGCTAGGTGGATCATGCTAGCTGCACACAGGGCTAGGTGGATCACGCTAGCTACACACAGGGCTAGGTGGATCACGCTAGCTACACACAGGGTCAGGTGGGTCACGCTAGCTACACACAGGGCCAGGGGGACGTCGCGTGCTCGAGCCTCACATTGCAGCCGGACACAACGTCTCCTCCGGCGCAGATCATGGTGTCCTTCACGACAATGCCCCACCAGTCGCTGCGGCGGCACACGCTGTGCCCCACCACAGGAAGCAGGGCCTGCTGCAGCCTGTCAGGCATGGGGCCGTGGGCTAGGGCACACAGGGGACAGTCACACACACACACACATGAACACACACGCACATGAACACACACACACGCACACACAGCCTTATCATGGGGCCATGGGCTGGAGCACACGGGAGGGCACACTTCCTAGTTGCCCCACACACAAACTGTGTGGTCTAGTAGTCTTTTTAAAGGACAGGTTTGGAATTTAGCATTAAAAGCCATGTTAGAGTTATTTACGATCATATACGACGGCCGATATCCAAGTTTCGTCAAACGGTGCACTCTCGAGATATAGCCCATGATTGCTAACACACTCAATGGATCCATAGGTGCATAGACAAAATCCCTCAAAAACGCCATAAACTCTGGCTTTCAAAGACAGGAAACTCACCGAGTGGTCACTGGTGTCCGTTGATGTTCTGACAAAATCATCACAAAATATGCCTCCGTCGTAACCCTAACCCTTTGATCGTAAGTAGCCTTATAACATGGCTTATAAAGCTAAATTCTAAACCTGTCCTTTAACAGGGTTAGTTTCATGTGTCATGTTCAGACTGAGACATGTATATGTGTGTGTGTCTGCAGTATATCAGATAAATGATAAAGTGACATTACTGTAGAGGTTTCCCCAGCCAGAGATGAAACACGCAGCCCCGTGGGAGGGGGTCTCCCCAGCCTGAGGAATACACGCCAGGCCAACGCTGTCGTTCAGGATGGGGCTCTTGTCCAGTTTCAGCAAGGCAAGGTCATTACTGGGATAGAACAAGAAATGGAGACCATCCTGACGAAGACGATACTGGCGGAGCCTGATTGCCATGGAAACGTCGGTAGACTGACTAGATATTTTAGCAAGAGCCAGAGCGCGTAGGCCGGTGCGCCGACTTTTTATTTCAAATAATAAACAAGCAGTCTCCAATCAGGCGGCAGTTGATGTACATGTCACAAATACAGATGCGTCCGGCTATGTTGCATGGCATCGCTGTGGCCAGACGGCTACTCACCCGCAGGCCACACAGTCGATGTCCCAGTTGGGGTGAATGCGGATGCTGAGCACTTCTCTGATCTGCTCCGTGCCCTCCTGCCGAGTCATGTCGTGCTCGCCCATCACAACGCGGTAGATGTCACCTGGCCTGGGGGGCACACACACACGGCAGACCGTCAGCACGGGTCAGTCAGAGGGATTACCCAGATTTATCGCTAGGCCTACTGACTCAGTCGCTGAGATTGTCCAGATCAGAGTCACTGAGATTACCCAGATCATGATCAGGTCTCGGTCTGTACCGTACCATATGCAGTGGCCAGCCGTCAGGACCCAGCGGGCACCAATCAGAGTGCCTCCACAGGTGTGGTGGTACCGGCTGCCGTGCTTGACCTGCAGAGAAATCTGAGGACAAATGTGGCGCGGTATTCCTTCTTATTTATCCTTTATTTATACACGGGATTCTTTTTGATACCTGGGTTTCTCTTCAAAAAGCACCCTGTCAATATACACTAAAAATGGGATTCAGAGACAAAAATGATGATGAATGAAAAAAATAGCAATTTACAAATACAGCAAAGATACACGAGAAAGAAAAGACGAGACAGCAACAACAGAGTACGCAGCATGACAATGGGAAAATGGCAAGTTAACGAGGTGATGCACTGTTTAATAAGAACCCATAAATCAACCATGTCAGACATTTGAAGTGAGCCAGTGTGTTGGCTGTACCTGCCAGGGCCAGCTGTGAGCTCGGGCGTCCTCCCCGTTAACCACCCTGTTGGTGTTGGGCTCGAAGGTAGGGGTGCCACACCCATAGGCTGAAAGATACCATGTGGAAATGGTTGTTTCACACCGCTATAGATTACCCCGTAAGGGAATGAACTCCTTTTTCTCCGCTGGTAGAAACAGCCATGAACGGCAGCGCCTGAAGTCTTGCTATGTGTGTATCACGTTGTCCCAACAGTATGTGTTCACGGTGAGCGAGGTGTAGACAGGGGTGTCCTACTCACCGTAGGCCGCCAGCAGCAGCAGCAGGGACAGTCTCTGTAGCATGGTAACGAGTGTGATGTGGAGCTCTGACCTGCCGCCCTGGACTCTTAAGCCCCCCAGTCTGCCCGTCTGTTTGAAGACTGTCTTTCTGTCAGGTCTTATCAGGAGCTGTTGCCATTATTAGCTGGGAAGAACTTCCTGTTCACCAGATGCTCCCCTAGCCATGTACGGCCCACTGTACTGTATGTACAGTATTGTATGAAGGGACTTTGCCACTGTCCGTGGGATACCTGAGGGTTCTAAATGGCATACCATTCTAAATGCTTGATTCTAAAGAGTTGTTAAAGCAACTCTGGCTTCGTATTAGCGAGCCGATAATTATCAGCTGAAAATGTCATATAGACGATTAATACATAATTGGCCAAATATAATATACATTTCCCATTATCTGGCCGATAATTATCGGCGCCGATAATATCATGCATCCCTAACCCGAGGTTTCTAAAGGCTATATACCTGAAGAAGTATAGGAGCCTACCTGAGAATTTTAAAGGGTATATATACCTGAGGTTTGTCAAGGGTATACTGTACCTGAAGAAGTATACCTCAGAATTGTAACCCAGTAAGGCCCACAGTATACATGTCATACATGGACTGTACATTACTGTAGGTGGGAGGGCAGAATGTCCCCCTGTACTGAAACTGATGACAAGCTAGAGAGAGAGAGAGAGAGAGAGAGGAGGAGGACAAACTTACTTTTGGTGATAAAGGTGATTAAAAACCAAGGGAATGTATTTGCAAAAGGAGATAGAGCTTTGAGGGTACATGGCAGAACAGAACAGACTGTTCCGAGCGAAGAAAGGAGAGAGAGAGAGAGAGAGAGAGAGAGAGAGAGAGAGAGGGAGGCAACAAAAGAGGTTCAACTTCTGTGAATGAAAGACTGAGTGTGTGTGACAGACAGAGAGCAGGAGAGAGAGAGCGGGAGCAGGAGAGAGATTGAGCGGGGGGACTTAATGTCGTCAGCTGTGTTAGTATGCGCTGGACTGTGAGAAATACATTTTCTTCCTCTAACCGCATAACTGGATACGTTTTGGGTTGCGTTCAAGAGAAACAGTCCTGTAACAACTTTTTCCTCTTTTATAATAAATAACGTGCTGCATGTCATGGCCGGGAATGCACCCCAGAGAAATCTGGAGCCGATTCTTTACGCCTCTACTAGACAGTATCTTTCTTTCCTTAGGGGAATTGGGAGGGTCCTCTGGACGAGACAGCACATAGCCATAAATTTACCCAATAAAGAAGCACAGCGAATCAATATTATCCCGAACTGCTAAAAGGCTCTGTTTGTTTTTTTCGTTGTCTTAAAGTAATTCTCCATGCCCAGATATTTGGTGGAGTGATTTATGAAGCAGACGTGTGTAATAGTATAACGTGGCTTTGACAGTGCTAACCTCGCGTCACGGAGAGCCTGGGTTCCATTCACTATCAGATCTTGTGTAGAGCCCCCCTACTCCAAATCTGGATCAGGCGGATGCAACCTCACCCTAGACCGGCCTTGGACCGCTAAAATGCAGAGCAATTGACCTCAGACTATCTAGAACCTGCCTACTCCTAAATTGTATCTGGCGGATGCAACCTTGCCTTAGGCTGGATATTAAATTCAAAGTGAATGGCCCCGACTAGACTACAGAGGGCTGGGATGCTACTGATTACATCATGTCTCCTGTGTGAAACAGCCTGATAGGTGCACTGTATAGTCCATAGAAAAATGGGGCCTTACAGTATGTCAGTGTGTGTGTTACAGTGTTACATTAGTACTCATTGTCTGTATGCAACATCTGCTATTAGGTACCCCGTGACAGTAGGCCTATACCAGTCCATTCTACCAAACCTGCATACAGTCTGTGTTTTCTCCAGATTTTACCAGTATACTGATGTGCTCTGAAATGGGTTGAGTGGTAAATGGACAGCACTTATATTGCGCTTTTATCCAAAGCGCTTTACAATGGCCTCTCATTCACCCATTCACAAACCAATGGCAGTAGTAAGGTGCTAACCTGCTCATTAGGAGCAATTTGTGGCTCAGTGTCTGGCCCAAAGACACTTCATTATGTAGACAGGAGGAGCCAGGATTTGAACTGCTGACCTTACGATCATTGGATGACTCGCTCTACCTCCTGAGCCACAGCTGCATCCATATCCTGGAGAACTTATTCCATTTTCCATTAAGGCAACCTTCAGAAATACTTCGTAAATCAAGCTTTCTAAGAAGAGACACAGATAGCCTCGGTAGCACGTCTGCTCCCTGTCCACTCTGAGTTTAAGACAGAGATGAATTATCTGACTTCAGCCTTCACTGTTTAAGGCCAAGTATATCTGCTAAAATTTTCAGACGTGTCAAGAATGTGCTATTTGGAGCGAGACCGAAGAAATGTCCTCGGAAATGGAGAGCTTTGATACATAAATCACATTTAACTGGGCTGTCGAAGACAAACCGGCAAATATACTGTCCCATGTCGTTTCAATGAGGAATATCTGTCATTAATATGGGGTATGAAAATGGCAAGGAATAAATTCACAGCACTGCCATCCGCTCATTACTTCATAAAATAACAACCTTTCGCCCCAAGGAGGAATAGGGGCTGGTAGGCCGGACTCGGTAGATGAGTGATGGGAATTGGCAACAGCAACAAATACTAGGTCGAGTAATTTTGTGTTTAGGTGGGATGTGTGCCCATGTCCTCAAATAAAGTCAGGCTAGAATTTAGCTCTGGTCCAGGACATTATTGAGGTTTTTGCATAACATGTATTTCTCAGCTCTCACTTACACCCTGTCAGGGATTTCTTCATTACCGCTTTTCACTCGGTCTTCTCTTGAGTTTCTAAAAATAATATACTTTAGTTACTCACTGAAGGGTAGACAGTTTTCGAATTCTGAAAGCCTTTTCTCTGCAGTGACATGACTTCCCACCCCCCACCTTTTATAAAAAACAAACACTTTTTTCTTGCACTGTGAGAGCTGAGAAATAGGCCTACATATTACGCAAAAACCTCACTAAGGGTCTTGGTCCAGAGCCAGCTAGAATTAATGTTTACATCTAAAACCTTGATATCGGCATGTTCTTTTTAATAGGCTAGCTAGGCTATATACACACAATTACATGTGATTTCAGGATGATGGATGACTCTGCCCAATGAAGAGATGAGGATAGAATTACTCACACTTTCCACAAACTCAATATTATCTCTAGATCTCCTCTGCTTCCACCTCATAGCCCTGTCTTGAAGATGACCATCCCTGCTGTCACTACTGTAAACATAATAGTCTTTCTGTCCCTAAAGAGCTTTGTTTTGTCCTCTTTTAAATATTCAGTTATGTTCAACACAACCCTTCCACTTCTTTCTCCCCCTCCTCCACCTCTCTTCCTCTCCCGCTCTCCCCTCTTCTCCTACTTCACTGCTCCTCCTTCTCTCCCCCTCCTCTCCCCTCCACCTCTCCCCCTCCTCTCCCCTCCACCTCTTCCCCTCTTCTCCCCCTCCACCTCTCCTCCTCCTCTCCCCTCCTCTCCTTCTCCACCTCTCCCCCTCTTCTCCCCCTCCACCTCTCCCCCTCCTCTCTCCCCTCCTCTCCTACTCCACCTCTCCCCCTCCTCTCTCCCCTCCTCTCCTACACCACCTCTCCCCCTCCTCTCCCACTACACCTCTCCCCCTCCTCTCTCTCTCCACCTCTCCTCCTCCTCTCCCCTCCTCTCCTTCTCCACCTCTCCCCCTCTTCTCCCCCTCCACCTCTCCCCCTCCTCTCTCCCCTCCTCTCCTACTCCACCTCTCCCCCACCTCTCTCCCCTCCTCTCCTACTCCACCTCTCCCCCACCTCTCTCCCCTCCTCTCCTACTCCACCTCTCCCCCTCCTCTCTCCCCTCCTCTCCTACACCACCTCTCCCCCTCCTCTCCCACTACACCTCTCCCCCTCCTCTCTCTCTCCACCTCTCCTCCTCCTCTCCCCTCCTCTCTTTCTCCACTTCCCACCTCTCCCCCTCCTCTTCCTCTCCACCTCTCCCCCTCCTCTCCCTCTCCTCCTTCTCTCCCCTCCTCTCCTTCTCCACCTCTCCACCTCCTCTCCCTCTCCCCTCCTCTCCCCCTCCTCCCTCACTCCTCCTCTCCCCACTCCTCTCTGGGGTGACCTAGTAGAGCCCTGCTGTGCTGAGCTCCTCTGCTGATTGTGAAGCAGAGTAAGATGCCAGTTTTCGGACGGCTCCAGCCAGAGAGTGTTATGTCTGGGTTGAAGCACAGGGAATCACCAAGCCTTCTGGATCATATTTTGGGACATGCGATCCCTCCCATGGCATAGCTCCTCTGCTCTCCCTGGATGGAGAGGAGAATCCCAGTTGATCCCCCCGATTCTGGCTCCCTCTGCTCCTGTCGCGACTCCTCTTCCCCGGAACACCAGAAGTTCCATAACGTGGGATGTATTATCTCTAATTACAGCCACAGATGTTGCCTTGAGTTTATCGATGAGAGGATCTGATCCATTTGAGGAAATCCCAGCTCAAGTGTGCTCAACTTGCTCTACAAATGAGCCGTTTAAAGTGTGTTATTGAGCGAAAGAGAGAGAATTCTTAGCCGCGCTATGTAATTGGACTAGACAGGAATACATTGTTTGTTAATGGATCTGCTTGGTTTGCTGTCTGAAATAAAACTCACTACGTTGAGAGCTATTATGTCAACATACAATTCTTATCCCGTTGAGACATCAGTTAAGACCAGACGACCAGGTTCTGATTACATGTTCCAGTCTCACGTGGAGCGTTGTTGCTTTTTTTCTCCTGCGCAGCTTTTGTCATAACTAAAATCAAGAGTGTTTTTTAATCGTGTCTTGCTCTGATTGGAGCTCTTTGATGAGGTCAGTGGCAGGCAGGAAGAGCAAGTACAGAGCGGGTGAAAAGCTGTGTTTTGTGTGTCACAGGCCTTCAAGCCAAGTAAACAAGGGCCAGGGGAAAAGAAAGCAGCATTCAACAACAAGCCCATCGTGCTCTCCACTGATAATTGGCAGTGCAAGATGAAGGAAACCCCAATCCAAATAAACACAGACTCCTTCTGGGCCCTTCAGAGGAGCTTCATCTCCGAGAGACTCTCTCCCTCTCTCTCTCTCTCTCTCTCTCTCTCTCTCTGTCTTTCTCTTCCTCTCTGTATTTCTCTCTTTTCTCTCTCTCCTGTCTTTTTCTCTCTCGCTCTCTTTCTGTCTGTCTCTCTCTCCCTTCACTGCTCATTTCCTCCACAGTGGAGTTCCAGAAACAGGGACTTTTCACTGGTAATGGGCTCAGCTCAATTTGGGCACCTTAGGCTCCTGCGGTAACACTTTCCAGGTTGATTCATTGCCACCTACCGCTTCACCTCCCCCGCCTCACTGTCCCTCCGTACCTCCCTCCCTTCTCCCCCCCACCTCCTCCCCTCCCCCCCGGTCTCCCGCTCCTCAGATCCCCCGCTCCGTGGAGCCTTAACTAAAACCTTGTTGGACAAATTAAAAACGGTTTAGTCTGCAGCTCTGGCTTGCGTCATGAGCCCATAAACACAAAGTGCTGTGGTCATTTAAGGCAGAGGCCCTGTGATTATCTGTGCTCTTTTAACTCACAAATCAAGTCCGGGTTTGGGCCCCGGGCCCCCGGCCCCTCGCATGGCAGAGGTGTTTCAGCACCGCGCCGCCACCCCGGCCCAGAGAGAGACGGACTAATGTCATATACACAAACTAATCACACCGCAATCCAACCAGGATGAGAGAGCATCACTCACACACACACACACACACACACACACACACACACACACACACACACACACACACACACACACACATATACACCGAGCTGGCATTAATGAGGCACGATGAAGGATGCTGTCTTGTTTAAGCAAAAGCAGTTCTGGTTCTCCCACATGGAGACACGCATGTAAAGCAGTAGGTGACATGGTTTTCTTTTCCAACCATAAAAGCTTTAGTGACCGGGGGAGACTCATAATAATTGAGAGTGAGCTATAGGAGAATGACCTGAGTGGCATTAAATGTCCCCCTCTTTTACCGTTAACTCTTTCTTGGCCACCTGGTTATTGTGAGATTAAATTGGACCAAGCAGATCTGTGGTTCGGTGTCTCAGACCTCAAAAGGGAGTCGGTGTAATAGGTCTAAACGCTGACTTTCTGATGGCTAATCATCTTCCCCTTGACTGTCGGCTCAAATTAGAGAGCTCAATGCTTAACACTAACCTAGCAGAGATTAACTGAAACATGCTGCCTGGTTTGTCTTTCAGAAAAATACCAACAGAGAAAGAGAGAGAAAGAGTGAGAGAGAAAGGGAGACAGAGGAGGAGAGAGGAGGGAATGGGAAGAGAGAGGAGGGAGAGAGAGAGAGAGAGAGAGACTGGGGGAGAGGGAGAATGATGACAAACTAGGGTGAGGTAATTAAGAGAGACGCGTGCGGCCAGGGGGAGGGGCTAAGGTGAGCTGTGGAGGCCTCAGTCATTTCACGGCTTGAGAATAACCCACGGGAGAAATACGTTAGGCGATGCTGGCGTGGTGAGTATCGATCGGTCTGGGAGTAGAAGGACGGTAGGTAGCCTTGCTGGTGGCACGCCATGACAGCACCACAGGGCTCTTATAGCATGATGGATGATTGATATTGCTCACAGACCCTCTCAGACAGCTCCTCATGACCGGTGTATGAAATATGACCATCTGCACACAGCTTTACCGAGAAGGATGGTCACCGTAGAGAGCTCCCAGGAAGCTGCACGTGCGATGACCAAGGTTTCCTGCTCCAGTCCTCCGTCCATCCATCTTTCCATCCCCCCATACCTCATCCTGAGTCTGTCTGTCCCTCTCTTTTCCCCTCCCAAATCCCAGCTTCCCACCCACTCCTCCGGGGGTACAATCATACGTCCTTGACTCAGACAGATGGGGGGAAATTGCAGTGAAATATAGTCCGACACCATGTCACGATGTGCACTATTTATGCTATGTCTCTCGGCCTCTCTCTCTCTCTCTCTCTGTTTTTCTCATCTCTCTCTCTCACTCTTCTCTGTCCCTGGAGGGAGAAGAAGACTCAGACATTGTCTAACCTGTCTGAACTGTGTTCATCCAGCCAAAGCTTGTGTGTCCAGTGTCCTGACTCGCCGTGCCCTGTGTAGCTTGTGCACCGTGCTCATGTTTATAGTCCTTGCAGAGCTTCCGGCCAAAGCTAACTCTAAATATTTTAGAGAAACTGTACAAGCACATGGAAGTGGGAAATGTGTTTACTCTGTTAGAGCTGCCTCCCAAATAAAATGTCTGATTAGTGTTCCTGCACAAAATGACAGCTGACCAAACAAAATTCACACCCCAGCTGCAAGTGTTCTGCTCCATCTGCGCGGGTAAGTGTGTGTGTGTGTGTGTGTGTGTGTGTGTGTGTGTGTGTGAGTGAGAGAGGGAGTGTGTGCTCTGGGCGGGGGTGTTTGTACAGAGAAACACAAATGTTGTGATTATTCTTGTGCAGATTCTCTCTACATGTTCACGGTATGCTGTTCTCATACTGTTATTCTTTAGGTGTCGGAGGGCAAGAACTCATCAGAATGTATGCGCATGGGTGCGTAGTCCCCATAATGCACTGGTATGCGTGCCGAGTCTGCGTTTTTGCGAGCGAACAGATGCGATTGAATCCTGGAGAAAGGCTGGCTCTTTCTCAGGATATAAGTGGCGTTTTTTCTGGGTTTTTTTTTTTTTTGCACGTGTTGGGTTCATAATGGGGCCATTGAACTGCTCCAACTCACCTCACACTCTCTCGCAGACACCTGCAACACCCCAGCAAATTGGCAGGCAGCGCTGCTTTAATATACTGTGCTATGAGGAGTCCGTAAATCACCAGCCACTGAGCTAATACCCCGGTATTAGGAGAGGGAGGACAGGAGGCAGCCAGGTCACACTAACCCCACACTCTGCTCAGCTCCAACAGTGATTCATTTAAACGTTTTAGCACAATGTCACAAACACGCCTCCGCCACGTTGAAGGCCTACGAGAGCATCCCGACGAAGCTGGACTGAAGGAAAGAGGCGGAGAGAGAAAGTAGAAAGTCACTAATTACCACCTGCTGTGAAATGAGAGTGAAAAGGATTTTTTCTCGAACGTGAAATGAAAACACTTTGTCAACCATGGAGTAAAAGAGTCTGAAACTCTATCTGACCTCGCGCAGCTCTGGCCAGGGGCTCCAACGTGTTAATGAAAGTGACACGTACTCAGCTCAACCTGAAACCAGAGTCTTAAACAAATACATACAAATCACTAGCCTGATGGGTCCCACACCGTTCTCACAGAGACGTCTCTCAAACTAGACACGGTGAGAAGGCAACGCTCCCGTCCCAGCAGGTAAATACACCTGTATATTTATAGTTTTATGTAAACGTTACATAAATGTTGTCACAAATCCGTTGACATAAAGTTGGAGCATGCTGAGTGGCGCTGCCTGCCCGTGTCCAGAGAGGAACACAAAGAGCCCAGTGTGCCTAGAAGAGCGTTCACACATGTACTCACACTAGCTTTACACGTACCGTAGACCGCCCTCACACACACACACACACACACACACCTACACACGCACTCACACACATGCGCACACACAAGACCCAACACACAGACATATACAATCAAAAATGTGTGTGCGCCTAGTTTGAAATACACACATGCATTCATACACACCCTTGCACATGTAGGTACTGTGTGTATACCGTGCGGGAACACACTCTTCCCAGGTCCAGAAGTGTCTGTCGTTCTCATCTCCTCTCCTCAGAACCTTTCAGCAGTGGTCTCAGTCTCTCCTGATACCATCTCGTCTTTCCCAGGTGGACGTATTTATATTCCTTAGAGGAATGGAGCTTTGTGCGCCAGGGGTCAGGAGTGAGAAGCATGCCGTTTCTCCAAACACAGCCTGAGTGTGTCTGAGTGAGTGTGTGTGTGTGAGTTTGTGTGTGTGTGTGTGTGTTAGTGTGTGTGTGTGTGTGAGTGTGTGTGTGTGTGTGTGTGTGTGTGTGTGTGAGGGCCCATGTGCTAGTGATTTTGCCACGCTCCTACGTGTGTGTGGAGATGACAGGGCCTGATGTTTGGACTGCACGGTGCCGGCACCGCTGGTGTCAGACGAGGGTCTGGGAACTGATTGGTTGTGATACGATGTCAGTGTTGATGAAAAGAAGGTATGCTGGCTGCTGATTGGCTGCTGTCCCCACTGAGGTCTATACACTAAACAGCCGGCCCCATTCTTCTCGGACATGGGAGGGGTTATCCAGAGGACACTCACGCGCACACACACACACACACACACACACACACACACACACACACATACACATCAGCCAGGGGAACACGCACCAGCCCTCAACTCTCATAAATACTTGAAAAATTGCAGTGCATTAAAACATAATTACGCTATGCATTATTGAGACCACGAATGATGACTCAAAACTGGCCAGTGTGCTCTCTCAGAATGTAAGAGAACAGTTTGTTCATATATGTTCCTTAATTCTGATGCATGTGGCAGAGGTTAGGAACACCCTAAGATGGGTCTGCTTCAGTGTGTGTGTGTGTGTGTGTGTGTGTGTGTGTGTGTGTGTGTGTCATGTCTGTGAAGGCTAGGAACAGGTGCAGGTTCCTGTTGGTAGCTCTGGTTCCACCAGGATGTGTCTGGCCAGTGTCTGGCTGTTGCAGACTGCCGGGGAGCTTCACACCGAGGGGCCCGTCTGGCTGTCCGTCTGTCCCCTCTGCTGCTCCCTGGGTCCTCTCTAGACAGACAGACAGGCACAGATAGATGGGCAGGTAAATAAGCAGACAGGCAGGCAGGCAGGCAGTCAGTCAGATAGATATACAGTACGTACAGGCAGGCAGACATACAGGCAGACAGACAGATAGACAGCAAGACAGACAGGCAGACAGACAGACAGACATTCTTCCGGGCCTCCGTCAGCTTGGTGGTGTGTGTGTGTGTGTGTGAGGGGGAGACAGAGAGCCTGGTAATCCCTCAAGCCTCTGAGGGTGCTCCTGGAGGCGCTGCGATCGTGGAACGTCATGGGGTCGTTCTCTAATGGGGAGAACATTCCGGCAAAACCATTGTGCTCCTCACGCTACGCCGATGTCACGCCGAGGGGTTTAGAAGAGGCATCAATCTCCGGCCAACGGGCCGGGGAGAAAGAGGTGCGAACAGCTCGCATCCCACTGACGCAGCATACGTAGCCCCATAACTATTCACCCTCATGCTATACCTCTCACACTGCTGCTCTCTCACAGTCCTCCCAGCCAGCACACACCACCGTCTCACCGGTCCCTCACTCACACATCCCGCACACCTCCACTATTCTGGTCACACCACCATCAGCCCCTGGCCAAGCCTGGAATCCCTCTACATGAACCAATGAACCACTCTTAGGCCTTTGGCTCTATCAGTGGCGTATTTAGGCATGGGCAACTTCGGCAGCCGCCCAGGGTAGCATCTTGAGGGGGCCGGCAAGGTGAGCAGAAAAAAAAATCTCTGCGAAGTAAACCGCGCCCCCCCCCCAAACCCCACCCCCCTGTCAACAAATAGCACATCAATCAGAATTGCCTGTCAGCACCCCCCCCACACACACACAATTGGAAATCCCGTTCATTTCACGTTTACAAAACGAAACAAAGTGGGGGGGGGGGGGGGCGCCGTAGCGGGGGTTTGCCCAGGGTGGCATATAAGCTAGAAACGCCACTGGGCTCTATGGACGGCAGTCAGTATCTGCTCGTCCGGAACAGCCTTTTCACTGAGCTGCTCCAGTAGGTGGCGCTGTCTCAAAGGGCATGAGGTCTGTATGACTTCTGTGGCTGAAGGTAGCACAGAAAACTTAAGATATGTTTTTTGCTGCGGAAGATGATTAGACCGTGAAATTTGCTTGACGTTTTATACCAACACCACCTAAATAACATGCTGCAGAGAGATGAAGCCTGTTTATGTAACTCTAAACCTGTGCGGTTGGAGAGCTTGGAGAGGAAGATCATAAAGGTTCTCTGACAGTTTGACTCAGGTCAAAACAGTAAGCTGGTGAGATCGCGTTTCATTTTATGAGTCTCTGACCGGGTAATAGCGTGTAGAAGAGATCCATAAAAGCATCTTTCAGTCAGAAGAGTCCCTGTAGAGGAACAGCTCCTAAATAACCCTCCTGTGTCACTTTTAGGGGCCGGGCCTGAACTCATTTGAACCACCGAGAGCCAGCTCTGAGCACACTGTCCCTAATTTGCCGATGGGACACTTCAGCCATGAATCACAGGGTTGATTATTTATGAGGCCGGGGCTGAAACTGAGTTCCCAGGTTTTACAGGATGTGGAACCGGAGAATGCAGAGGAGGGAGCGGGCCTGACCTCAGCGGCAGAGTTAGTGGCCGTCGGGCTCCTCTGGGTCGGGTCAGGCAGGCCGGGTGTTTTTACTGGGTCCTGGTCCTGTTTTGGGCTCCAGTCTGGTCCTCTCTCTCTCTCTCTCTCTCTCTCTCTCTCTCTCCCTCTCTCTCCCTCTCTCTCTCCCTCTCTCTCTCTCTCTCTCTCTCTCTCCCTCTCTCTCTCTCCCTCTCTCCCTCTCCCTCTCCCTCTCCCTCTCTCTCTCTCTCTCTCTCTCTCACCACCACCCTGAGCTCATATTTGGATGTGGTCTCTCCGTTTCCCCGAATGTGTGTTTTGTGAATGTAATCAGTTCCCGTCAGCCACAGAGTGCCTCCGACCCAGTCGATAGTCCTACCTCTTGTTTACAATTACATTATGGTGTCTTGAGATGCCCCCGCCTGATATCTTGTCCTTGAGACTGCTGTAGTACCCGTGTGTACTGTATAGGACTTGATGTGTGAGCATATAGCAGGAACCTGCAGATGGCAGTAGTAGGTAGCTTATCCTCTAGATAGATGAGTCATTAAAACACAGTGGAGGACAGGCCTGGCTGGTCTCATGCTGAGCTGTTGGAGGTCCAGATACCACGCTCTCTCATGAGATGATCTACATGTACCTGTCTTGGCCCCAGGGGAGAGGTGGTGACAGCCCAGAACGATGGTCTCTGGCCTGGGGTCTGTGACCTCATCTCTGACCACCCCCAAAACACACACACACACATACACACACACATGTGCGTGGCTGGCTTGTTTCTGTTCAGGACTGGTAGGACGGAAGCTAGTCATGCCACTGAAATAGCTGTGAATTGAAATGACATGAAATATCCATCCATCCATCCATGAAATAATGTCTGATAAATGAAGATAGGTCTTGTCGCCTGGACACATCACTTCCAATGCTTCCAATGCTAATCCAGCACAATAAGAGCAAGATAGCCAGTTAGCTCATGAGCTCACAACAACTAGCAGCAGCTTCCATAACATTAATGGTAGCGGTCAGTGGCTAAAGCAGTTACACTGATGATTCCTGTAACGTTAGCTATTTTGCTGCTATTGGTTCAACTTCTGTTTCTGGACAAAGGTAAGGGATAAACCCAGATAACACAAGGCTAGCGGACCTACAACGGGTCCCAGATGGACGAGTTGGCGGACCTCTGGTGGAATATAACACAAGGCTAGCGAACCTACAGCAGGTCCCCGATGGATGCTCCACCACCATTCCACCAGTAGTTAATTGTCTATATCCTAGGCCCATTGACCGTGGGGTCCGTGGCATGGTGGCGAGACTCCGCCCCCCTCGCATCAGAGCGGTTCGGGTGTAGTGCAGTTACTTCCGGACAATCTCCATACACCCACTGGTGAAAACCGTGTGTCTCTAGCCCGCTCAGGGGCTGAGCTGTGGAGTTCATGGCATGGATAGTGGCGTGGTGGCGAGACTCCGCCCCCTCGGGTCAGAGCTGGTCGTGGACAGTGTACCTCTCTCCGGGCCACCCACCTGCCCCTACCTGTGTCTCTAGCCCACTCAAGGGCTGAGTTGTGGGGTCCGTGGTGTGGTGGCTAGACTCCGCCCCCTCGCGCCATATTGGGTCAGGGGCAGTGGAGCCCTCTCCAGGCTACCCACCTGCCCCACCGGTGAAGACCGTGTTTCTCTAGCCCGCTCAGGGGCTGATTTGTGGGGTCTGTGGCATGGACAGTGGTGTGGTGGCAAGACTCCGCCCCCTCGCGTCATATTGGGTCGGGGGCTGTGGACCCCTCTCTGGGCTACCCACCTGCCCTCACCGGTTGACAAAATGCGCCCGCACACTTAATTGTTTACCAACAGTAAAAGGGTCTATATATAATGGGTAATTACTGAGACACATAGAGTATTTCATATGTTAAATTACTGCATATTAATTCAATAACTGACATAGAACCAACAGGTAACCACATCTTTACATAGCTTCTATAACATCCAGTGACAAAAAATTATCCACACCACAAGTTTTGAACTCACACATTCAACATGGCAGATGAGCTCCTTAACCACTAGGCCACCAGAGCTCTTGAGAATCAATGGTGTCAGTCTTTTGTTGTGATGTTCTGGGACCACTGCCTCTTGTGGTAGCAACCTAGAACTGCAGGTCAACAAGGGAAGGGAGAAAGGGATAACCCGACATTTGCTCTCCATGGTGCGCTGGCTTACAGCCACGCACAAAAAGAGTCCGGTTGTTAGATTGATCCGTTGCATTTTCCTCAGATTATTATTCAATTGGTTATTCCGTTAACCCTACCTGACCCATTCACACTACAGTATATGGAACACCTACCCCACTGATGTCTGAGAACCCCACACTCATCTGTGACGCTTTAGATGAAGCAAATCAATTAGATACAGGGGGGATGTTTTCATAGACTTGTTTGTGATTACAGCTGCAAATAAGATAACGCAGCCAGGAACACAATTCTTCATACCCTCCACATGGTCCTGTGCTCTCTCTTTGTAGAGCTTTGTTCAGGCTCTAGGAGTCATGTTCTTTCAATCTTCTTCAAAAGCTGTTTAATCCAATTGATACTTTCTCTAAATAAGATGAAAGAGAGAAACGTTATGGGCTGATGTCATCTCCGGCGGGAATGGGTTGTCCCAGTAGGGGGATCTGGTAAAAGTTTAACAGATTAAGTTGAGTGATAATGCCTCCATGCCCACAGATGTTAGCTTAGAAATTTATCTACAGTAACGCATCTCCTAAAAACCAGACCATAAAAACCATTTCTACCCAGAGCATGGCCATAGCAACAACATTCTACTCATCCCATCATGTTTCACCCTTCAAATGCTGTGTGCACTGTGTGTGTGTGTGTGTGTGTGCCTACTGTATGTGCATACATTGTGTGTGCCTGTGCCTGTGTGTATGTGTGTGTGTGTTCCTGTGTGTGTGTGTGCGTGTGTGTGTTTGTGTATGTCTGTGTGTGTGTGTGTTCCTGTGTGTGTGTGTGTGTGTGTGTGTGTGTGTGTTCCTGTGTGTGTGCATGCATGTGCGTGTGTGTGTGTAACCCATACCTAAATTACATAGGGGATTGTTTCCAGGAGGCCATAATGAAACACAGATCATTTCATCGCGCCGTAAACTAATAAAGCGGGACAAACAACGGCTCACGAACGTAATCAGACCTGACGACAAGTGACAGGGAAGCATTAGCTGCATCTCACGAAGTTAACATTTCACTCCTGAGCAGGGCTAAAAGTCACATTTGAAAGGCCGTCGAGTCCTTCATGGAAGCCATTATGTGCCCTGGATGTTGCCCTGGCTCAACCCTGACAGAGACTAAAGGTCGGAGGTCAACCAGGCCATTAGTAGCCTCATTATAGGGCTTCACTTCACATTTCCATGGCCCAGCCAGCCCAGGCGGAGCTGGAACAGGTACAGGACTCGTATTCTCATCGGCTTATAGGCTGTAGGAGAAGCACTGTGCAGCCAAGCTCTGCATGCAGGTCAGAGTGTGTGTGTGTGTGTGTATTAGCTGCTAACAGGCCTTTTGGCCCCTCTCCAGTAACAGACACTGTCAGCAGACCCCAGCTTTCCCTAGCAGCTGAGTACACTCTAGACTGAAAGTGATCTTAATCTAGTAGATTTTAAGAGTGTTTGCTCCCAGATTAACAGGTTTCAGGCCTTTGATAACCTGGGTTTGGAATCCTGCCTTCAGAGGGAGTTGGAGGCTTAGGCAAGAATGACAGACTTTCATGAAATAATCTCGCAGAGAAACACAATAAATACTTGAGTTTAACGTTAAAGGTTTTAAGTTGCAGCTGTTGGCTATAAATAGGAGTACATGACTGATTTTCTCTTAAGGCTCTTCTGATAATTCATCCAAAATGGGAGAGGTGACACAGAGGTGTCCGTTGTCACGGGCCGTGTTTGTTTAGGAAGATAAAACCCTGCTTCGTATTCCTGGGCTGAGGAGGACGGGAGGAACTCGACCCGCCACAGCGGTATACCGCCGCCTGGCTTTTATGGCTGCACTTTTGATCCAGCACACACACACACACACACACACACACACACACACACACACACACACACACACACACACACACACACAGGCCTGTGACTCTCTAATGGCCCCTACTCTGGGGTCTTTTTTAATTGTTTGGTCATCGTCTCCATGCCCAGTGTGTCACAGTCCATAAAGCCACATTAGAGGAGACAGGAGGTGAGGGGTGAGGGGGCCCGACACAGGGGGTTAGGACCCCCAGACTGGACACAATACAACCCGCTGAACCCCCTCCCAGAGTGCCATTCTTCTGCTATCAGCCGCCTCTGTGGAGGACAGTCTGTCACTGGGGGCCATTGTGAGGAGAATGACTCATTCTTACTATAGGAACAACTTAAAAAGATCCCAGGGATTTCACAGACTGGGGACAAATAAAACTGTGCTTGGGTCTGCTTCAGTGTGTGTGTGTGTGTGTGTGTGTGTGTGTGTGTGTGTGTGTGTGTGTGTGTGTGTGTGTGTGTGTGCGTGCCTGTACGCGTGTGTGTGCGTGTGTCTGTCCGTGTGTGTGTGTGTTTGTTTGTTTGTGTGTGTGTGCATGTGCGTGTGTGTGTGCATACATGCGTGTGTGTTGCGCAGACAGGCCTCCGGTTGACCTACAGTACATTAAACATTCAATGAGGACTGGGTTAAGCAAAGCCCATATACCTGGGATCACATCCCTCAGACCAACAATCTTATCCAAACATTGGGTAATTGTTGATCAGATATCATTTACCTCTGCCCAAACGTCACTCCAGCATACCCCCAGTTAATGGTTGATAGAAGGAACAAAAACATTTTCCAGCAGAAAACTAGCCAAGCTAAGATATAATTCAGCTCATATTTTGGAGCGGTTGACTTTTTACAGGCATGACTGTGCATCTTTATTTGATGTAACTTGTTTTTAGCCTGCTGTCAGTGAAAACCATAACACTCTGTGTCTCAGTGTGATTAGGTCTTGATACTTCTGGGGAGTGACAGCCTGTCCCCCTCCAGATCAGACCACAAGGCGCATGCTGATGACCTCACCATGACCTCACCCTGACCTGCTCCACCCCACTGCAGTGACTCACTCCGGTCATCAAGCTCACACACAGCCGCAATAATAATAATATCTATCTATCTATGGACTGGTAAATGGTAAATGGACTGCTTTTATATAGTGCTTTTATCCAAAGCGCTTTACAATGGCCTATCTATCTATCTATCTATCTATCTTATCTATCTATCTATCTATCTATCTATCTATCTATCTATCTATCTATCTATCTATCTATCTATCTATCTATCTATCCATCCATCCATCCATCCATCCATCCATCCATCCATCCATCCATCCATCCATCCATCCATCCATCCATCCATCCATCCATCCATCCATCCATCCATCCATCCATCCATCCATCCATCCATCCATCCATCCATGTTTTCTTCTACTGTAGGAGGACATGTTGTTTTGAGGTAAACCTAAACACCCGAGCAGGAATGCAGTCAGGCTTGCTCCTCCCCCCTTTCTGTCCAATGACATGTCCCTGATGCACTCATAACTCATCTGAGGGCTTGGACATGCTCCTCTCTACATATAAATCTTGGTCTTTTTATGGGACCCCTGGCTGACTATGGCTCCCTTGCTTGCCAAGACAGACCAATCACGTCACCCTGGGGGAGGTTCCCGTGGGATTGTCTGTCTCGGTGACGAGACAACAGAATTTATTTAGATGTAAGATCCTCACAATACAATATTTCCACATGCAAGGGTTCCCTCAAAACCTCTGTCTTTGTTTACTTCCTGTATGAGTGAAAATCGCCACGTTAACAGGCCTACTTTAGCACCATTCCTAGCTGATGCCGACAGTGCAGGCTGAGGCTCATTGGGTCCCCCAGTACAGCCAGGGTTACTGGGACCAACTGGGGCCATTAGAGAAGGGAGTGAATATGGGGAGCCACAGTCTCGGGTTAAAGCCCTTATACCCTCACTGGCCTCCCGTTTAGAACCCAACATGCCAAACTAATTTACGATCTTGTTAAGGGAAACATTGCCCAGGAGCTGGCGGACTGGAGTTCCTGGCCTGAGCACCAGCACTATATTTCACCATTATCAGGGAATCCCAGGTGGTGTTTTAAAAAACCTCATATTACCACACTTTGCTCTGTCTGTTTCTGCCACTCTCTTTCACACTCCCTCTCTTTCCCTTTCTCCTTTTCTTTATCTCTCTGTCTGTGTGTGTGTGTGTCTCTCTCTCTCTCTCTCTCTCTCTCTCTCTCTCTCTCTCTCTCTCTCTTGTGTCAGGTCACAATATGGCTCATATTCAACAGGCCGTATTTTCTTCCAGAGCCCTAACTGGCGTGGAAGGTCTGTAAATGCAGAGTGAATGGCCATAAGGATGTAGGATGTAACGCTATTTAAGACAGAGACTTGAGCCAACTCTAGGATTGGATGGGAGGCTCTGTGGGCCCCAGCTATGATGTAATGGGTCCGTCTATGAACAGTGAGGGGTCCGAGAGGTGAAAGACTCATAAAGGCACAAAGAGGAGCACTGCCTGCCTGTGTGAGGGCATGGTAACTGCCCAGACCCACCCAGGAGAATCATTTGAATTCCTGCATCTTATCTTGTTATTTACTGGTGAATTTGAATATCAAATAAACACAATTTTTAGACGCCATTTTATTTTTCGTGTTCACATTCTTTGTCTGTCTAATTGGCTGAAGTTATGAACCAATACTAAAACTCTTCTTTTCCAAATTGATGCTGGAGAAAAAAAAAGTCACAAAGGGAAAACCCTTAACAGTGTTTCTCTGAGAAGTGTGTTTTATTGGAAGGTCTCTCAGTGAAGCGTGTCATTCTGGTGTTGATTTTAGCTGGCTGTAGCGGAGCTGCAGTTATCCCAGTCAATGGTACTGTTGAAACCCTCTACATCATTCTCTCTCAGGAGAGCAGTGACTACATCGTAAAGCTGCCCATAAACCGACACAAACAGAGCCAACTATGCCCCGATACAAACGACGCCCAGGGCTCTGCAGCACTGCCCTCGCGCCAATACATCTAGTGTGAACATGGCTGTGCAAGGCCCTGAATCCACTGGATAATTCACCATGAGAATATCCCAATATCTCACTGCAAAGTTAAAGTTAAACTGAGATATAGGCCTACTGTAGGGCTCTGAGTTAAGCCAGGAAGTTACTTTAAAAATTCCTTTGGGAAGTTGCGATATGAGCATGACTGCGGTAAGAGGGGATTGACCTGTCATTCGCATGCGGTAATGAGGTGGGGTCATCTATACATCTGCGATAAAGACCTGACTGTGTGGCATTAGAGGAGTTAATCCTGCGCTGTTATCTGAAGGCTAGGCCAGGCCCAGTCATCTGGTTGGCAGGGGATCTGTTTTGAGTTTTTTTGCTAACGGGTTTAATTGTAACAATCTGAGTGGGGGGCGAACTGAAGGCCTGACATCTATTATACCGATGGCACTAAGGCAAAGATTCCCACCAGAGTGCCGCAGCAGTGGGGCATTTAGACACAGATTCCCACCGGAACGCCATAGAAATACTGCCCTGAAAGCCACGGACTTTCTGAAGAGAGACATCCCTCATTTTCCTTGAAAATTGTTCAATTAAGAAATGCATTTGGGAAAAAAGGGTTCCCCAATGAAATAGACTACCAGCCCACCAGACAAAAGGGGTCAGAGGTTTTTGTTTTTTTGCTGTGAATGGAAGAACGGTGACGGAGGGATTGAGACAGAGCAGCATTTAAGGTTCCACAAAGCTGTGCATTTAAATAAACAGGGTTACGTCCTCTTCCTTTGGGCCAAATGAAGTCCATCAAAGAAGATGGTAATGCCCTGCTGAATGGACGCAAGGACGCCCGAAACTCCCGCCTTTTCACTTTGTGTGAAAGAATTTGACATAAAAAACACAACCCCCCAGGAAAACCAGACATAAATTGAGCTTTAAATATTTTCTGCCCTGGTTACAGCTTTTAATCATTAAAGGGGGTTGCCAAGAGGCCCGCTTTGCAGTTTGCAGATGTCAATATATATGTTTGTGCAGCAAGTTAATGAATGTTTTTTTGCCCTCAGGTGACAGAAAATGAGAAGACGGCACTCAATATAGAATGGACAGGAGGCCAAAAATAGGCCAAATTACAGAAACAACTAGGACTCATCAGCATCACACAAGGTCAGGTGGCAGCTGTGTTTCCAGCATGGCTCTCAGTGGTTGATCATAGATCATAGTGCAGTAGTGATTTGTCCTATATACAGACTGAGGTAAAAAGGCATACTGAGCACCACTCCATGGAATAGCACTGGGTATTTCAAATAAACTAAAAAGTTTTTTCAGGTCTTTATTGTCTTAGTTTTTATTGTTTTAGTTTTTAGACATTTAGACATTTTATTTGAAGGGGTGACAAAAGTTTATGTCATTGAAATAATTTGATAACATTTTGTCTTTAATTGCCTGAAATGAAAGTCAAAATTCAGGAAAAATAATCTGATGTCTTTGCTTTAAGTGGGCGCTCCCAGCAGAGCTGTAACTGGCGCTAGCAGGCCTCAGTGAGCTGCAGAGCGAGCTGTTCTGCCTGACTGCATATCACTGCACCGCTCACCGTTTAGACCTCTTCTGTGGCCCTGTGTGCATGACATCTACATGTTTTCCTTTCTCTCTCTCTCTCTCTCTCTCTCACACACACACACACACACACACACACACACACACACACACACGTACGCACACACACACACACACACACACATACACACACACACACACACACACAAAACACAACCACTCCAGGGAGAGTAGCTCACTCTTGCAGTGGAAGCATGGAGAGTCCTGGCCAGCCCTCAGTGAGACAGAGGCAGGTGTTACCAGCCAGCCGGCCAGACCCCAGAACCTCCACACGGGCTCAACACAAGCTCTTTGCGAGCTTTGCCTTTCAAACCGCTTTTAATTTTACAAGAATCCGGGGGGGGGGGGGGGGGGGGGGCGCTAGGCTGCATGAAAGTACCGCGCCGGTCCTGGATCCGGGCCGTCCGGGCCTGGCAGCTCTCCGCGGAACCCGAAACTCACGCTCGCTTGCCTGGGTAAACAGACGCCCCCCCCCACCGTCCCCACCGGGGGTGGCCGCTGGGCGGGGTTGGGCCCCTCGCCGGGCTCTCTTTACGGCCACACCGCTATGGCGCTATCGCTGGGGGACCCTTACCGCTCAGTCTGCCCCTCAATTAGCGGCCGTTTACCGTCAGACCCGCGCCGCGCGGGGAGGCTCAGCTCGCCCTCCCGCTCCCGCTAAACACAAGAAGTTAGAGAGTCGGAGGGAATCATATTTTACAACAATTTTTGCAGATCGGCTGAGGGATTGGAGGGTTGCACTTAGGAGAAATGGAGAGTTGTGTGGAACGCAGCTTGAGGCTTGAATAGAAAGACTCAACGGCCACCGGCTAGTCTGGACCAACACGCAGACCGTAACAGGAACGCTATGTGAAGCACTAACTCATCACTTTCTCTCCCTCTCTCTCACCCCCCCACCCCCCCTCTCTCTCTCTCTCTCAGGCGGTATCTCTCACACCCCTGGATGTGATCCCTTTCTTCCTCCATATAAATGATTAAAGGTCTCATTAGTGTTAGCTGATACGGCTGCAGTGAAGAAGCTCTTCCTGAGGAGGGAGAGAGGAGGAGAGGGAGAGAGGGAGAGAGAGAGAGGAGGGGGAGACGGAGAGGTGGATGGGGAGAGGAGAGGGGGGGGGTGGAAAATGAAGGGATGGGAGAGAGAGAGAGATGGAGAGATGACTGGATTGTGGCGAGAGAGTAGGGGAGAACAGGAGGAGGAGGGAGGAAAGAGGAAGGATAGAGAGAGAGGAAGAGAGCGGAAGACGCTTGTGGTCAAACCCAGTGAAGGAGGAGAGGCAGAGCTGGGTAAAAGGAAGGGATGTTGCTCTGGGACATTTTTCATGACCGGTCTGTTTGATGGGTTCTCATCTGGGGTTCTGGCGAGTTCCGACTCGTCTGTGATCGGGAGCAGAGCTCCTGGGACGCGACCGGGACCCAAGAATGTGACACGGTTCTAGTGACACGGTTCTACCGCGGTGGTTCTGGACGCCATCTCCGTCGCTGTCAGTGGATCACATGTGATGATGGGTCGTTCCCTGGAAATCAGGGCAGTTTAAATCCGGCCTTGGTTTCCCTGATGCCAACTTTCTCTACAGGCAGGTTCTGCGCCGGAGGTCCTTCCCTCTGCGAACAAGCTGAGTAACGAACCTGGGAGGTCCGTTACCTCAGATGAGAACATGGCAGTTCATGTGTTGCCTGTCATAAATCTACTGAGCACTTGTCTCACAGTAATAAAGGCTGGAAAACGTTACCTTATGAGGCCTGCAGGACAGGTATGGTGTGTTTGAGAGTGTGTTTGCACGCGCGTGTGTTTTTCTGTCTGTATGTTTGATGGTGTGGGGGGGGGGAGGGGTATGTATGTGTGTGTGTGTGTGTGTGTGTGTGTGTGTGTGTGTGTGTGTGTGTGTGTGTTGTGAAAGTGTGTGTGTGCGTCTGTGTGTTTGTGAGAGAGAGAGAGCGAGAGAGAGAGAGAGAGAGAGAGAGTGTATGTGTGTTTTATGGTGTGTATGCAGTACGTGTCTGTGTGATTGGATAAGTGTGCGCATGTATGTGTTTGATTGTGATGATGCTGATGATGATGATGATGATGTGTGTGTGTGCCATTACAGCAGGTGTTCAGGGTAGTAAACTCAACCGGACCTTATTGCTTCATTAATGATTTACATCTATCCAGTGAAAGAGTTTCATGTGCACTGGCAGGGTTGATGATTGGCTTGGAACCGCACCTGTTGTCTTTGACCCTGTGTGTCTCTGTGCCGCGGCTCTGAGTCTCTGGCTCTGTTCTCAGGAGAGATAAGGTTAAGATAAGTCTAGCTTGGCCACTTTAGATAAAACCGAGATCACCTTCCAACACACACACACACACACACACACACACACACACACACACACACACACACACACACACACACACACACACACACACACACGTACACGCCACTAACGCATGACACTTCCTTATACAGGGTTACATAAGGACTACATGAGGACATCTCTCTCCCAGCTCCACACACGCACACCAAACACCACTCTAATAAAGCTGTGACTTCGTCCCCTCCTCGTTCCGCATTGCGTTTATCCCTGGAGGAGAACGTCACATTAGTGTCATCTTCTGTCTCTCTGAAGGACGAGCAGACATTCAGCTCACACATCCTCCCTGCCTTAATTTGCCCTGATACATTCTTGTATAAATAGACGTGTAAACAAACTGTTGATTGTGATTAGCCATGGCGTGTCCCGCTGGTGCTATCAGATATGACCCAGGGCACCGCGGCGGCCCGAGACGAGTTCTTACGTAAAATCCTATGACACGCCCTCTACGTAGTGCACGCCGCTGGATAGGGCGCTCCCGTCCCCTGGCTACACCCCATCTCACTCTCTCCCTGACCTCCCGTTGATCCCTATAGGCTATAGGCAGGACAGCACACCTCCACACGGTGCCCTCTTGAGAGCAGGTGGTTGGGCTCGGTAGATCTTTATTGCTTTGGCACCTTCCCGACATTCTCCTGACCTTATTTGTGCACTCTTATCGTGACAGGGCTTGATTATTTGGAGTTGGTGGTGGTTTACCCTGTTGTTAATGGTCGGTGGGCTAGTGGTTTCACCGCCTCATGGCTCCAAGGGATCCTTACATTCCTGTGTGCTGAAATATATAAAAGAATGTTCCGGAAAGAGCCAGCGGTGTGGTTAATACGCTGAGGATCCGCCAGGCAGACAGGGAAGATGCTATCTAGAATGTGCCGAGTGAGCGATTTCCCCCTGCATTTGATTTCACAAAGAAAAGCAATTAACCAGCCTTGAGTTGGGTAAAACCTCCCATTACAGAGCTTTTGACTGGCTGAGCAAGGAGCAAGTCACCACACAAAAGAATAAATTGGACTGGGAAATAGGAGGAACGAAGAAGTCATACAACCGAATCCAAACCAATATTATAGCTTATGTAAAACCATGTGAATGGAACTGGAACAAGATTCTTGTCGAGTCGTTTTCATGTCCGATACGTCAGTCACGCTTGGTTAAAATGATACTCAGCGTTGTTGGTTTCTCTACCAGCAATGCACATATCAGCATTGCAGTTACAGTATCTCATTAGTGACAAGGTATAGTTTCCATCGAATGAGAGAAAAAAAGACAAATGACTCCTCAAGCACTTGCCTGAACCCCATCCCTCTCGAGAGACCGCAATGATGCAATGAGGTCAATGAATCACGGTAATACTATCTCTCTGCAGGCGAGGTGCTGAAGGTCTTCTGTCTCAGTGATCAATTCTACCTGAAAGGCTCAGTCCTGCGGTATTTCTGGACTAGTGTGCTGGCTTTTACAGACAGCACTGACAGGAAGGCCTCTCAAACCAGCACAGACCAGGACATTAAAAACCAAGCCAGGTCCAGCCTGGCTTATGTGCGTGGCTGGCTTGTTTCTGTTCAGGACTGGTAGGACGGAAGCTAGTCATGCCACTGAAATAGCTGTGAATTGAAATGACATGAAATAATGTCTGATAAATTAAGATAGGTCTTGTCGCCTGGACACATTAGGTCCAAAACGTAAACAATAGCATTTGTTTAGCTACATATAGACTAGAAGAGTTTTGCTCAGCATAGACGGTAATCTCTGAGAATGTCCCACGTGGGAGTGCAATGCTCTGACCACTACTCTACTTGTGGAATTTAGGTAAGGGATAAAAAGTGAAAGAATGAACGTGTGGAGGTTTAGGGTATAGTCCCATAAAGTCACCGCTACTCTACTTGTGCAGTGGATCGGTGGGTTGATTTTGGTGTCCTTCTTCCAGTCCCAAGTGTGGGTTGGGGTTAGAATAAGGGTTGGGGCTAGAACAGGGGTGGCCAACCCGCGGCTCGCGAGCCGCATGCGGCTCTTTGCCCGTCAATGTGCGGCTCCTCCATCCATTGATAAAAACTGTTGTCTTGCGGCTCTTCCATCCTTTCATTAAAAAATAAATTAATTCATTCCATAAGAACGTTTCTCTCTCTCTCTTTCTCTCTAGTTTCGCTGTTAATTTCTTCCTGCCCATTTTAGTTTATTGCAGATTTGTCATAAAATCATGATTCGTTTCGCTAGGTCGCGAGGAAGTCGCGTGAGAACCACTTCAAACCAATCATATAGGTAGCAAATCACCTTGGTAACAAAATAAATGTAAACAAAATAATTTACTTTGCGCGGGTCATTCTCTTTCATGACAAAAGCTAACGTAGCGTAGACTACACACAACCAAAGAATGGCTGGAAAGAAATGCGCAGCGAAACGAAAATATGAAGAAGAACACAGGACATTTTTACCCGAGTGGGAGAGTGATTTTTTATTTATAGAACGTAATGCTAAGCCATTCTGTCTCATATGCCAGACATCATTGGGACATTTTAAAGCCTCAAATCTCCAGCGCCACTTCACCACAACACATGCTAGCATTGACCATGACTACCCAATCGGTACTGAACTTCGCCAGAACAAGTTAAATAGCTTGAAAAGTCAGATACAGAAACAGACCCATCTGTTCCGTTCATTTACCAAGCAGGCAGAGACAGCGACGCTTGCCTCTTATCAAGTGGCATGGAACATTGCTCGTGCTAAAAAGCCATACAGCGAAGGCGAGTTTGTGAAGACATGCATCACTGATGTTGTAGAAATCTTGTCTCCAGAAAATGACAAACTGAAAAAGATGGTGTCAGATGTACAATTGTCACGCCACACAATTGAACACAGAATATCGGACATAAACCATGCCATTGAAACAGAATTACATTCTGATCTTCAGAAATGCGAATATTTCAGTGTGGGATTGGATGAGTCTTGTGACATACAAGACAAGCCACAGTTGGCCATATTTGTACGGTCAGTTTCAGAAGATTGTGTGATCAAAGAAGAGCTCCTTGATATTCAGCCACTGAAGGACAGGACCCGCGGCATCGATGTGAAACAAACCATGACTGACGTGTTTGCTAAAGCAAATCTGCCAATCCAGAGACTGACAGCAATAGCCACGGATGGAGCGCCCTCTATGGTTGGAGCTCAGAACGGGCTTGTGGGCCTCTGTAAAGCCGACGACACTTTTCCTGATTTTTGGAATTTCCACTGCATCATTCATCGGGAGCAGCTTGTGTCTAAAACGCTGAATTTAGATCACGTCATGAAGCCTGTGATGGAAATCGTCAACTATATCCGCACACATGCTCTTAACCACAGGCAATTCAAAAACCTGATTGCTGAACTCGACCAAGGCCTTCCCGGAGACCTGCCGCTTCACTGCACTGTGAGGTGGCTTTCAAGAGGCAAAGTGCTGTCTCGCTTCCTTGAGCTCTTGGATGCCGTGAGGCTGTTCATGGAGGAGAAGAACAAGGACTATCCACAGCTGTCAGACCCCCAGTGGATTATGGACTTGTCTTTTTTGGTCGACATGCTGAGTCATCTGGACAGACTCAACCTGGGCCTGCAGGGGAAGTTAAAGATGCTGCCTGACCTGGTGCAAAGTGTGTTTGCGTTTGTCAACAAACTCAAGCTGTTTAAGGCGCAACTTCAAAAGGGAGAATTTATGCACTTCCCCTCTCTGCAAAAAGCAAGTGAACATGCTGCATCAGCCGACCTGAGAAAGCAGACAGCCCAATATGCGACGCAGATGGAAAAACTCCAGGAGAGTTTTGTGACCAGATTCCAGGACCTACAGCTGAAAAGGCCACAGGTTACGTTCCTCGTTGATCCTTTCAGTGCGGAGACAGACTGTTTAAAAGCCCCACTTGTCACAGACGAAGCAGCGTCGGAGATGGAGATGATTGAACTGTCGGAGGATGACAGACTGAAGTCTGTTCTGAAGGATGGAATCATTGAGTTTTGGAAAACAGTGCCAATGGAAAAATATCCCCAGCTCAAACGGGCTGCGCTCAAGCTACTCTCAATGTTTGGATCCACATATGTTTGTGAGTCTGTGTTTTCTACCCTGAAACTCGTGAAATCCAAGCACAGATCTGTTTTGACTGACACACATGTGAAGGAACTGCTTAGAGTGGCCACAACGGAATACAAGCCAAATCTGAAGAGGATTGTGGCAAGCAAGGAGTGCCAGAAGTCCCACTGAGGAGCGACAGGTAAGTCAAAAACACTTGTCACATAGCTGCCCCCGTCTCCCATTTGCTTCAGCCAGCCCATCTCAGTCCAGTCCAGTCCAGCTCAGTCCAGCCCAGCCCAGTCCAGCCTAACCCAGCCCAGTCAGTCCAGTCCATTCCAGCCTAACCCAGCCCTGCCGAGTCCAGCCTAACCCAGCCCAGCCCAGCCCAGTCCAGCCCAGCCTAACCCAGCCCAGCCCAGTCCAGCCTAACCCAGCCCAGCCCAGCCCAGTCCAGTCCAGCCTAACCCAGACCAGCCCAGCCCAGTCCAGTTCAGTTCAGCCCAGTCCAGTCCAGTCCAGTCCAGTCCAGTCCAGTCCAGTCCAGTCCAGCCTAACCCAGCCCAGCCCAGCCCAGTTCAGTCCAGTCCAGTCCAGTCCAGTCCAGTCCAGTCCAGTCCAGTCCAACCCAGCCCAGCCTAGCCTAGCCTAACCCAACCCAGTCCAAAATATATTATGTCAGAAAATATCTTGTTGTATGTGTTAATTTTGAATAAATAAACTTTAAATGTATATTTAATGGACAATAACGTTTTTCTTCTTATTTTAGACTGGGGTGCCTTGGGATTTTAAGTACTTATGAAGGGTGCGGTGACTGAAAAAAAGGTTGAGAAACGCTGGTATATATGGTGTGGCTCTGGGTGGTACCAAAGTAATTTTTGTGGCTCTTAGTCTCTGACTGGTTGGCCACCCCTGGGCTAGAACATTATCTGACCTATAAGGCAAGGGGTAAAGGTCGGAGTGAAAGGATGAACATGTCGGAGGTTTTGAGTATAGTTCCATAAAATCATCCCCACCAGGGCCTTGAACCATTGCTTTCACCGCTACTCTACTTGTGCAGTGGAGATCAAGGGGATGATTTTGGTGTCCTACTTTATTTTGGTGTGCTGGGACTACTGCCTCTTGTGGTGCCAACAGAGAAATGCAGGTCAACGTTCAACGGAGGGAGGGAGGGAGTGAAAACCGGACAAACGCTATCCTAGGTGCGCTGGCTTACAGCCACACACAAAAAGACTAACACACATACTGTAGACACCCACTACACAACACACTCACAACTCCACACACAAAGAATTCCAACAAGTCTGAAAGGAAAAATGTGTCAGCTCAGCGGCGGGATGGTGAGGGGAAGTTTAGAGAGCTGTAAAAGTGTGGCCCGTCCTAAAAAGAGCCCTTAACGTTACATTGACTTTAAGCACTTCCCCTCTTGAACCGCTGTTAAAAGGAGAGTGCCGTTGCCACAGCAGCCTGTGTGTGTGTGTGTGTGTGTGTGTGTGTGTGTATGTGTGTGTGTGTGTCACACTACTTGAGTTTTTTTGTAGTGGACAAAGAATGTGATTTGCCTGTTGCAGTGATATGTCTTATATAAGGCTCACAGTATCTAACTTCAGTGGATGTGGCAAACCTTTTTATAACGACTACCCTAAATGTACTCGTCGCTGAGAGACGTCCTCATACGGATTCTTCTATTTTTATAACCTTGTGCATCATGTGTAGGCTGTACGAGCCAGTTCCCTCATCATTTTTAACCTATCACCTTCACGTTCTCTCTTTCCCCAGGCCTAGTTGGACTCCCTTCAAGCTTTTTACCCAGCATCCAGGTCTCTTTCCAGAGGTCCTTCCAGACCCCGGCTCATCCATCACTCTGAGGGAGCTCCGTTACTGGGCCGGCTCCCTACTGTGGTCAGGGACTGTGATAACAAGACAGCAGAGAACCAGATGTGCACAAAGGTGAGAGTGTGCTTACTCTGCGTGGAAAAGGTCAGTAGAGTTCCCCCGTGTGTGTGTGTGTGTGTGTGTGTGCGTGTGTGTGTGCGTGTGTGTGTATGTACAGTACAGTATGTGTGTACTTCTCCTGGCTCTTACCACCCAGTTCATCTTTAACCTCAGACTGCTGATCCCTCAGGTCGTCCTCTCCCCTGGGGGGGGCTTGGCGAGAGCTTCTCTCCTCCTCCGCTGTGCCTCGAGTGCCTGGCTCTCCGCCTCCTCCCCTCCCCTCCCCTCCTCCCTCCTCCCCTCCTCCCTTCGTTCACCCTTCTCTGAGATACCAGGGGCACCTTCGTCGCTCGGGAAAAGGAAGTGAGATTGGAAATGAATTAGATAAATCCGCTTTGGACCAAAGCCTTTTCTGTTACGATTCTATTTCGCCGGAAATCCGGACGGAGTTCTACAGTACGGTGCGTTCGGTGTGTTGACCGATGGCGTGTGACGGGGTTCTGGCTCGGGAGACGCCCTGAGGGATCCTGGGACCCGGCGGACCTCCGCATTCTCAGCTCACCTCACCGCATTGTCTCCGTCCGGGTGGGTTTGTACGCTGTTGGTGTCAGAGCAGGGGGAGGAGGGGGGACGGGGGGGGTGATAAAGACGCCTTTTCTTTTCTCCGACGGTTACTGTGTTTGTTCCCCCCCCCCCCCCCACCTCGCCCCCCCTCCAGGGCCGATAGAGGGGCGATTGTTTTACGCCAGGTTACAGGAAGGTCAGATCCAAAATCAATCAATGAGGAAACAGGTCTGCTGCACTCTGCTCTATTCCTGCCACGCTGGGTCCTTGGAGAGGAGCGGGAATATCAGGAACCCAAAACAGCAGGATCACTGACATGAGAGAGAGAGAGAGAGAGAGAGAGAGAGAGAGAGGAAGAGAGAGAGGGAGAGAGAGAGAGGGAGAGAGAGAGGGAGAGACAGAGAAATGGAAAGAGAGATGGAGGAGAGAGATGGGGGAGAGAGAACGAGATGGGAGAGAAAGAGAGATGGGGAGTGGGAGAGCAAGAGAGAGGGAGAGAGAGAGATGGGGAGAGAGAGATGGGGAGAGAGAGAGAGATGGGAGAGAAAGAGAGATGGGGAGAGGGTGAGCGAGAGAGAGGGAGAGAGAGATGGGGAGAGAGAAAGAGAGCTAGAGAGAGAAAGGAGAGAAAGAGAGGGAGAGAGAGAGGGACTCGGTGCGAAGGGGAGAGAGAGAGAGATGGGGGGAGTATTGCCAGTCTGAAAGATGCAGATCTAATGGGCGTATAGATTCTATAGAAGACTTTCTTTGTACTAAGCAGAATTCTATCCTAATCCTTTTTTTGTTACACACACCGTGCCAGAGAGCCATTGTGCTTGTCATGGAGTAAATTCCAGAATTAAAGACAAATGTTACAATGTACTGTTAGGCGGGACATAAGTTGCTCAATAATATTTTATTTCAAAGCCCTCGCATGAAGCAATACATCATTTGCATAATTTACAGCATTACTACAATACGATGCAAATAAATGCAAGACTATAATACTGCCTTTACTTTGATTTGTGACCAATTGGGAATGAGAGGGAAAGATCATCCATTTTTGGTAGATATCCAGTCCATGTTCTCTGGGAGACTTCACAATGCAATAAAGCCCACAGAGTCACTGGTTTCTTATAGGAACCTCAGGGGGCTTCCTTTAATGTTTCCTCCTCTCTCTTCCTCCCTCTCTCTCTCTCTCCTCCGGAGCACGGCGGATATTACAGATTTGGGGGGCATGACGGCGTGTTTATGAAGTCTCACCCGGACCATTAGCACCCCGGGGGAGTTTGATTGTTCGGGGAGATTGGGCCGTCGGGCCGAACGGGTCGCCATGGGCCCGTCGCCGCGTCTTTGTTGTTCCCTTGCTCTCCTGGCTGGACGCCGGCTCCAACAACACCCTCCCCCCCAGCCCCCCCACCCGCCCGCATCCCCCACGGGTCAGCAGCATAACTCCTCGGCGGACTCCCTCAGACGCCTCCGGGAGGACATTCACAGCTCTCCCTCCTCACCCCCCTCTCCCAGAGAGGAGGATACAAATCTTTTCTATCGCCTAATGTAAAAAGAAAAATGCTCACCTCCTCACTCCTTCCCCTCTTGATTTATTTTCTATTGAGCAATCCTTTCATTTTTTATTTATTTCTTTTTTATTTTATTTTACTCTACCTGCTGCTTCTTATGGTAAGGGTGGGCTATACAGTGGTCGTCAGGACGAGAGACAGGGTGGTCTCTCTTCTCAGTCTCTCTTCTCAGTCCCCCTGGCTCTCCAGAAAGGAGACCGGCCCGTCAGACTGTCAGGCCCGGTCCAGCAGCACCCCGAGGAGGATATGAACTGTCTGACTGACGTTTATGAACTCTGCTCATAAACATCAGTGGACATGAAAGCCCTGTCAGAGCCGAGCTACATGGCGGCTGAGGGCCCCACCTGTGGCCCCGGGCAACGCTGGCATCTCATCACAGCCGGTCCTTTCCGCAACCGGGGCTGAGCAGCCCTGCAGGTCTGGCCCGACCCAGGGGAAGTAATCACAACAGTACCGTGGCATCTCCA
This sequence comes from Borostomias antarcticus, assembly GCF_949987555.1. NCBI lineage: Eukaryota > Metazoa > Chordata > Actinopteri > Stomiiformes > Stomiidae > Borostomias > Borostomias antarcticus. The sequence continues at coordinate 9,406,045 of NC_140243.1, forward strand.
CATCAATGGCTTCACGCCGGACTATCCCGGCGCTTTATGATAGCGGTGTGGGCGGGGTCTGCGGAGTCGAGTTGGAGTTGGACGGCGTTCATTTTGAGCTGCGTGTGAACGTGATTGGATCCAGATCTTTTTGCAGGTCCCGCGAGGACTGTTGGGATTAACGGCGCTGAGGAGTTACAGAGGTGCTCTGCCGAGGATTAGGGTTAGGATTAGGGACGGGTGCCGCTTCCTGAAGCTCTGATCCTCTGGTCGGGTGTTCGGATGAAGTCGTATACGTTTAGCTCTCTCTCAACCGCTGTCATCCGACTCTCTGAGCCTGCGCTGTCCAGCTCAGTTTATTCCGCCCGCGTCTGCGGACGGAGCCCCCCCCCCCCCAGCATAACCACGGGTCACCAGGAAGGAGGATGAGGGGTGAGGGAGGGGGGCACACCGACCTTCTGATTGGTTGGGAACTCACAAAGAGATTCTATTGTTGTTACCACCGGAGAGTCTTGAAGCCAAGGTGGGAAACGTGTCCATAAGAATCAACGTTTTCTCCCAAACCCACTAGGGGAATGGAAGGTCAGCGCTAATGGTGGCCTCTCTGTCAGGGAGAGCAGATCAAATAAACACTGGGCTTTAGACCGGGCCTTTCTCAGGTGGGCAGGGAGCTCTGCGACAGAGGAGACAAAACACTGATCATGTGTGGGGATAATCCAGTCACCCCCCCCAAACCAAACAGGATGTGGACCCACCCCTCTGCCCTATCAGAGGTAGGTTTGCTGTCTTTACACAACCTGTGTGAACCAGGGAGTCTATCACACATACAAACGTGCATGGACGCACAAAACAACACCCCCCCCCCCCCCACACACACACACACACACGCATGCGCACGTGCACAAGCACACGCGCGCACGCACACAAATTGTACATATACACAGACAAACATATACATACACACCCACCTGGGGGGCATTCCAGAAAGTAGGGTCAGACAGTGAGTTAACTCCCACTCTGGGTCAGTTACTGTACCATGGTACCATGGGCCCCTGGGCTCTACAGTTCTACAGAGCTTCGTTCGGTTCGCTCTGCAACACAAATGCTTTGTTTTTCTCCATTCTATGCTCAACACACTGCCAGTCCAGAGCCAGGCTGGGTAAAGGAAAAATCGAGCTCACTCTGTCAAACACAGCTTAGTGTGTCTATCCCATGAAAATGGAAACTGAAAAGTAATGGTGGTTTTCTTTTTTTTCTTTTTTTTTTTCCCAAAGAGTGGCATTCGCAGCTAAAGCCCGTTTTATTCAGAGCAGGCATTCTGGATTAGCCGAGAAACGTGAATGACTATGTACAGCACCGCAGCGCACACGAGTCACGCAGTCATCTGGGGCTCCGGGCATATTATTTTGATAATATCCTATCACGGAGTCCCTCCGCAAGCGATCGCTGTCACGTAATCTCGCATCCACAGTTCCTCTATCAAAACCTGATTGTCTGTTGTCATCGGGGAGAGGCGCTCCAGACCGACGTGCGGGACCGGCTCCACGCTGGCGTTTGAAGTGTGTTGGTGGTAATCCAGACTACAAGCAGATGAATCATTGATCTGCTCCCCGCAGGGCTGAGACTGCTCTCGAGAAAGCATCAATTAAAGCGGATTGTTCTGGTGGCGGGCGTACAGTATGAACGCAGCGTGAGCGGTTTGGCCGGGCCAGAGAGAGAGAGAGAGGGGGGGGGGGGGGGGGTGGCAGGGCCGTGTGATGTGTGCTCAGTGAGTTTTGACATGGTCCAGGTCTCCGCTGCTGATCTCTCTTCATTGAATAAGCACATGTCTTTGGGGACAGCAAGATTGATGCTGCTCCCATTGAACTCTGGGATAGCCCCGGCCCTGGCTGAAGTGGGTTTGGGGGTTTGTGGGTAATGGGGGAGGGTAGCGGGGGGGGACACACACACCACTTCCCTTGCTTGTTAAACAAGTCTATTAAAAGGCATTATGAGCTGGCCTTTGGGAAGACTTGCGTGTCATTGCTTGCATCTGTTGGAGGGTGTTTCTGGGGTGTTCTTGGTTCTTTTGATTGGGCCGAAATTATTCAGCTTCCAAGTGTGAAGTGTGAAGAGTGTGGAAATACTGAATGTGACCGAGAGATGGAGAGAGAGAGAGAGAGAACAGGGCGTCTCTCGGAGAGGACAGATGACTACCATCCGGTCTGACCTGAGTCTGACTGATAGAGAGCCATCATTGCTCTGCCAGATGAGATGGAACTTCGGCGAGATTATACTCGAAGTGGAAATTAAGTGAAAGAATGACGAAACCGCTCGGTAGAAACGGATCCTGTCCGGAGGCAGAACAAAGGGTTGGTGTTGAACGATGACAGCAGATCCGAAACGATCTCTCTCTCTCGCCGTAACTTCAAAGTGTTCTGTCTGAAAACCCTACATATCTCATGACATGGATGAACAGCGTAAGACCCTGGCACAACTCAGGTTTCATCATGTGCTTCCCTGTGTTTACACTGGTGGCTAGCGTGGGTGTGTGTGTGCGCGCGTGCGTGTGTGTGTGTGCGTGCATGGAGAGGCAGAGTCCTCTGTGACTCACTCTGGAGCCACTATGCCGTGACTGAGGCGTGGGTGACCCCACTAAGGCCCTGATGGTGGAGGATTATACCTGTCATCCATGCGGCGGTTCTGCTGGTGTTCCGGCACACTCCAGAGCTCTAGAGGAATCTGGAAGGCTGTCCTCCACGCTGCCAGGATGCTCTGTGGTCAGAGGAGTACTGTAACGCTGGGGCGACGCTGACCACAGGAACAGATACTAGGCTCCAGTCCCAGAAATAGGGCACTTATGGAAATTACCGGAGTGTTTCGTGTAAGTGAGAGAGAGGATGTTAGATGAAGAAAACAAATACCGAGATGTGAGGCTAGAGTGGAGCGTGTGATGGTCAGTTTGCATGGGAAGTAAGATGAGCATGACGACGGTAGGCCATCTCTCTCCCTCTCTCTCTCTCATGCTCCCCGACTCTCTTTCTCCCTCTCCTTCTCTTTCTTCCTCTCTCTCTCTCCTGCTCCCCCTCTCTCTCCCTCTCCCTCTCCTTCTCTTTCTTCCTCTCTCTCTCTTGCTCCCCCTCTCCTACTCTCTCTTCCTGTCTCTCTTTCTCCCTCTCACTCTCCTTCTCTTTCTTCCTCTCTCTCTCTCTCTCTCTATCTCTCTCTCTCCGTGCCTCCCTCTCTCCGTCTGTCTCTG
>NC_140243.1:9414261-9614261 GCF_949987555.1 Borostomias antarcticus
CCGACTGGAATGTGGAAAACTCCAGGAGGTCACATAAGCTTGTTACTCCAACGCAGTGGAACCATTGGTTATTTACGATACTAGATTCCAAGGTTTCAGCCCTCCCCAGGACATCACCTGCTGTCTGGGCATGGATCAGCCCTCGGTCCGGCCTGGCTAACTTCAACACACATGGGACGCAGAGACTGGTCATACCGGGCGCACTGGTGATGACAGCTTGGGTTTGAGTTTGGGAAGGGAAGGGTGTGAGTGGGATAAAAAGCTGAGGTTGTGAGAAAAGAGCGCTGTGGGATGTTTTTTTGGGGCAGGGTGGTCAGCCTTCCCTCCTCCTCAAGCCTCACAATAAGCCTCCCGGATCACTGGCTGCCAAAGCCACAGCTCTCACAGAGGAAAACCCAGACCGTGAGTGACGCAGCCCAACCCAGGCATCCACACCAACACCAGTCAGACGCCCCGACACACCCTCCCCTCAGAGCACCTCCTGACCTGGATACTCCCCCCCTCAGAGCACCTCCCGACCTCGATACTCCCCCCCTCAGAGCACCTCCCGACCTCGATACCGCTATCACCTGCTATCACCTGCTGCCTTCCCTCGGATCAGATTCAGTGAAAGTCCCTGAACTCAAGCTTTACACCCCAACCGATGACTTTTAATGACAGTTTTCCACCGTCACAAAACAGTGAGCAGCATTGTTCAAACTTAGAAGCTGTGCCCACTTATGGGAGTCACGAGAAACCACATGGAATTCCCCGTTGCAATGCAACAGTAAATGTCATGTTTAAAAACTGACAAGGTACAGCCCAAGTAGTGGAAAACCCTCCATCCTTTGAGGGCCTCTGGCTTCGGTCTGCTCTCGCTGGTCTCGCCAGTTGAGTCCAGGGGATTCAGTAAGCTGGTTTCTCCCAAGAGAAAGGGATGAGAGAGCTTATTTTAGTCAACCAGTGATCACTGACTAAACCTAATTACAGACTAATCAATCAAAAACGCGATGACGCGGTGGCGGGCTGGGTGGAGCCTGTTCCCTGCATGCGGCTGCATCTGTTCTGGGCGCATCCCACCGACCACTCGTTTAGCTCCACACACACACCACACAGGCATCTGTTTACGCTGGTTGTTGGGCTCCCGCCTGCCTTGACCTCTGGGACGACCGCAGGCTTCTGGCCACAGAGCAGGAAGCCCTGCTGATTGGCGGAGAGGTGGTGCGGTTCTCTGGTCGGTGTTGTGATTCGAGGAGAGGAGGTGTCTGGTTGGTCAGGGTTGTGCTCACCAGGCCGCCCCTAGTGGGTCACCTTGACCTTAACTGAATAAGCTTTTCGTCAATTAGCTGCTCGGGCCGACTAGTGTTAGAACAGGACAAATCTGTACAAATACGAACGGTACTGTAATTCTACGGTTTCCTCCAGCTAAAAGTCTGGAATGATGACGTGATTTACACTTGCTAGACATGGGTCGGGACCGCTCCTAAATTACCAAGCCCTGAAGCTGACCCTTCCCCAGGTGCCCTCTGTGTTCAGGTCTGTATGGATCAGTCCTGTGGGCCCGCGGGTCAGCACCCTGTAAGGGTGATTCATGGGAAGGCACATTTGAAACTTTCCGTTTTCAGGAGGTAAGGTCGGGGCTACAGGCAGTTATGTATGACAACAGTTAGTCGCCGTGAACGTATGATCCTCCAGAAATGTCTCAATGGAGCCTGATGGGGACCATAAAAAAAAGAAGACAGACAAACTACAGAAGAGCGTTGCATTTTTTTTCCGGAAACAGTCTCCATTGATCTTTTCTTCTGCATTCTACAAATCTCTACAGTGTTTTTCAAATATAAGAAAATGAGATGAAACCCCTCTCTTATGTGTTCTTTTATTTAACCGTTCCCTCTGACCAGACTCAGCCGCTGTGGTTACTCCATGACATCTCAGTAATTAAAGCCAAATGGCATATCCCTCGATTAGCCGTCCAGCTGCATGTGTTTAATTCCATACAATCAAAGCCTCCCATTCAACCACTCGCTGTCACGGCTACCAAAGCTATTTGTCACAACAGAGACAAAAGGAACGTTTATGAGCACTAAAGGGTATCACTTATGCAGTTCGACTGAGTTAGGGGCTCCTTCAAATGAGAACGGATGAAGAGCGAGAGATATAGCATTTCAGAAACAATGGTAATTGGAGAAACTATTTGTGCCCTAAGTATAACCACCAGTTAGATATCTATAATTACACCTTCATGTGTGCAGTGTGGAAGTCAAAGACATGCCTGTTAGGAACTGAAGTTGTGAGCAGGGAAATTAAACCGGCGCTCAACCTCAAACATGGATACCAGAGTGTAACGTTTCTAAAGCTGACATGTCTGCAAAAATACCAAACTGTGTGTTACCTGATATATCTGCACCTCTGTGTCATAGATTCCTCCAGATGGAGCCCCCTTGTCCACACACACACACACATACACACACTCACACGCGCACACGCACACACACACACACACTCACACGCACACACACACACACACACACACACACACACACACTCACACATGCACACACTCACGCACACACACACGCACACACACACGCACACACACACGCACACACACACATACACACACACACACACACCCGTGACCCCCAGGTAGTGCTGAGAGTGTGTGATCTCATGAACTCACCCAGGCTCTGAACACCAGGTTTGTTTTTGTTGTGGGGCTGATTTCCCAGTGTCCTGGCCGGTGTTATGGCTGGGAACACACACACACACACAGACACAGACACAGACACACACACACACACACACAAACACACACACACACACACACACACGATCTCCTCCACTGACCTTTGGTGGCCCTGTCAACTCTACAGCTTCTTTTCCCTCTATCCCTCTCTGACTAATAAAACCAAACTGGTACATTCACCACCCACCACATCTGGTCCGCTGACAGCGACGCCGACATCCATGTCTTTCTCAGCTTCTTTGAGAGATTGCACAAGGGCTGTCCATTGAGCAGATCAAAGATGTCTGTTTGTCTTAGTTAGGATGCTATTGTTATATTTTATGGATTCTGAGTTGATGACAGTGGGTACTGAGACACACTGTTCCACCCTCGCTCCACACTTCCCCTGGCTGGCTGTAACAGCCCATGGTGGTCGGATGTTGGTGTCATGTTATGATGAAGTCCAGGGTTCCTGTGGTGGAGTTGGGGGTGTTTGTTTGGTAGTAGTTGCAGAACACAGCAGTGCCCTCAGTCAAGACAGGCATGCTCCTACATATGAGCATGAGCACTGACATTAAAGAGAACTCTCCTGTATGTGTGTCTGTCTGTCTGTCTGTCTGTCTGTCTGTCTGTCTGTCTGTCTGTCTGTCTAGATATACTAGAATCAGGAAATGTGTAAAATTAAAATGCTGTCTTTTGATATATTAGTGTGTATTCTGCTCTACATGCGTTATTTTGTGTTTTTGTTGAATGCAGAGAATGGATTTGCAGCACTGCATGCAGTCTCATTTTTACAAATCTTGGTTGGCAAGTGGTCCCCAGATCTCGCAACCATCAAGGGAGATGGGTTCTATAGCGGAGTCCAGTATTTTGAGCCAGATTTGAATTGGGATGTCCAACTTGATGTTCCTTTTGATGACGTAGAAAGCCCTTCTTGGCTTGTCTCTTAGCGCATTCACAGCTTTGTCGAAGTTACTTGCTGGTATAGTTTGTTGAGTCCAAGTTGAGTTGAGTTTTGGAGTCGGGACTTTGAGGATGGATGCCCTAACTGACTACTCTGTACGATGTATACATAACACAAAATAATAACTAATGATTGAGTTATTATGAGGTAATGAAGGGCTACTTGGTAACTACTCTGTATGATGTATCACTTTACAATAAGGTACACAAGAGCGTCCCCGTTCGAAAACTCAGAGCCCTGCACTCTGGGAGCACTCATTACCTCATCATTACTCAATCATTAGTTACTCTTTTGTGTACCTTATTGCAAAGTGATACATCATACAGAGTAGTTACCAAGCAGTCCTTCATTACTTCATCTGACAGAGTTAATCACTAACTACTCATTAATGAATCATTCGTTCCTCTTTAATTCCTCAGTAACTACTCACATTTGTGTACCTTATTGTAAAGTGTTACTCCAAAAGGGAAAAATAAAACCCAACCTTCTTTCTAAAGTTTTCAAAAAGCTTTGGATGTGAATGAGTGAACGAGTGAGTTCAATAGTCCTTCGGATAAACTGATCACATTTTTGGATAAAGTCTTTATTGCATTCTTTATTTTGGCGTTAACCAATAGCATTACAGTATGCCGTAAAAGTGATATAATCCCCCCCTGGTCTGGGTTGCTTACTGAGGAGCAGAGAGCACTATGGGGGCATCACACTGGACACGAGGCCTTTCTGAGGCCAGTTCAGCCCTGTATCCATGATACGGGAGGCCAAAATACTTCAGCTCCGATTTAGAGCCGTCGTTAAACTATTCTGAAGTAATTATGAGCCATTAAATGGGGTGGGATCGCTCTGTCGCCAGTGAGCAAAAAGTCACTCCACATGAAGGTGATTCCTGGAGACGGCAGGGCCTCTGAGCCAGGACTGCTAAGCTAGGGGGTCTCCAGGCGGACCTCACACACACACACACACACACACACACACACACACACACACACACACACACACACACACACACACACTAAGGTCTACTGTCTCTGTGAGAGGACCACACACACACATACACTCAACCACACACACTAAACCACACACACTCAACCATACACTGTTCTCCCTCCTCTCTCCTCATCTCTAAGCAAACATCCACCCCATCACTTCCTCGTGAGTTTCTCAAGCATGATGATGTGGTTACTGTCACGTTAAGTGATGATCTGTGCTCATCCTACAGTCCGAATGAGGCTGCTACGCACATCCACAGCAGTACAATCTGACAATTGAAATATTTAAATATATTAAGCATGAAACAAACAGCAATGGTGAAAAAAACGTTTGTTGTTGGATAGAATTTGAACATGTGATCAATTCATGTAGAAAGATTCATCACTACAGCACTATAGCATATTTCCTACATCCTTCCCCATCTCTGATTAAGCATATGTACATCTCCATCTATTTTTGCCCCCCAGGGTGTTTGCCCCCCAGTGTTTAAGCCCAGTCATGGCCACCTGGTAAACTCCTGGATCAAACTCTGTTGCGTTGCTCAGACTCAGCTCCATCTTATCAGTTCACCAACTCACCCCTGGTGTCAGACCCACAGGGATACCAGCGCTTCCCTCATCTGACTTCAACGCTTACAGAACGCCCCCCCCCTCCCGCCCATCCGTCCCGAAGGGCCCGGCCAGGTCCAGAGCTGCCGTGGTGCCGTGGCCGTGGGGAGAGTCGAGCCAGTCGGTCCAGACTCGGTCGGTCCCAGAACCCAGACAATCCCCCAGGTGTGTTTCATCAGGGCTTTATCTGCTGACACGGCCCGTCTGTCCCGGGCTGAAACCAGAACGCATCCCACCGCCGTCGGTCAACGTCAGCTCGCTCTCCTCGTACTCCGACGCAACAGCGCCAGCCTCTGCTGGCCGGAGAGGGAGCGCTTTTAAAGATGTTTTTTCTAGATTTTGAACAGACCCAAGTTTCCTCGTATTATTCAAAATATAAAATAGAGACCCCCTCCGGCCGCTGAGCTGGACTGTGACTTCCAGCGGTGACAGTGAGACTGGTAACCAGCCAAGTGACGCCTCGCTCCTCTCTGAGCGGATGACAACTGCCATCGTAATCTCCAGGGCCACAACACAGCCCTCTAGTGAGATACCTGGCTCCACATCCGTTTGGGGTTTGCAGCGTTACATCGTCCTCCATGTTCTTGTTCTGTTTTGTCCTTAAACTCTGAATGACCCTCTTCCTCTACCCCCCCTCATACCCCTCTCTATTCTTCTTCTGTAAAACGGTGGGGATCTGAGGCTGAATGCGTCTCAGTGAAAGGGGGTTAACTCACATATGGTGACCTGTGTATGTGTGTCTGGGTGGGGCAGGGTGGGGGTCCAGCAAGCAGCCTCCCACACACACACACACACACACACACACACACACACAGACACACACACACACACACACACACACACAGACAGACACGCACGCACACACACATACAAACGCCTCCCCTGCTGGTCACGTCGTGAATGTGGCTCTAATTGAATTCATTGGAGACAATCAAGTGTTAATTGGGAGGATAACGATGACCACGGCTAACAATGCCGACGCCGGGCTTTTACAGGGAGGCCTCCTCCGGCTCACTGCTAGCCTGCTCTCCTCAGCGGGGGGGTGGGGGGGTTGGGGGGCTGCAGAGGGGCTGTGGGGGGGTGGGGGTGGGGGTGGGGAGGGCTTACCGTCTTTTGTGTTCCTTTTCTTAGGGAGGAAGCAATAAAGCAATAAAGGTCTTGGCAGTTGGGTCCTCAGCTCTGCTCTGACTCCCCTGCTCTCCAGTGAGAAACAGAGGGCCCAGTGACAGATCCATGTATGTGTGTGTGTGTGTGTGTGTGTGTGTGTGTGTGTGTGTGTGTGTGTGTGTGTGTGTGCGTGCGTGTGTGTGTGTGTGTGTGTGTGTGTGTGTGTGCTTCTGTGTGCTTGTGCTTTTGTTAGTGTGTGTGTGTGTGCTTGTGTGTGTGCTTGTGTTTGTGTGTGTGTGTGTGTGTGTGTGTGTGTGTGTGTGTTTATGTGTGTGTGTGCGCTTTCTTCTAAATGTATGAGCATGTGGGGGGTATCTTTGTGGGTAGTGCTTGATTTTGTGACTGAAAGCAATTTCTTTGTGGTGTGGAGAAGCATGCAGTGAAACGTACTATCTGACTGTGACTAGTCAGCATGCATCTGAAACTCACACACACACAAAGCAATTTCAGATTTCATGTCTTTTCAGGATCAAATGAACTCACAGGTATTATGAACACATTAAATATTTACCAGCTACAGCCATACCAGGCTTTCTCTGCGTTATTCTGGAGGTCATAAACACATACACACACACACACACACACACACACACACATGCATACGCATGCACACACACACACACACACACACCCACACACACACATACTCACACCCATGCGCACACACACACACACACACACACACACACACACACACACACACACACACACACACACACGCACACTGAAAATAAGCCTTTGATATTACTGTCAGACTCTCTATTGCACCCATACTCCATGATGTGATATATATGCCATTAATATTTAAAGAACTTATGAAGTCAAATGTGTTGACTCTCACTCAGTCTCCCAACAATGGGTTGATTTTCCATCATGAATACTTGATGGGTTGGTATGACCCCAGTGTAGCCCAGCAGAGGGCCTCTCAGAAGCCCAGCCCAGACAGCTGGACAGGGGGCAGTAGCAGCTCTCCACTCCCCTCTCCCTCTGCCTGTCAGTAATCATGTGATTAGTCTATGGGCCACTCCCCCCCCCCCCTATTGAGAGGAACCTGAGCTGAGGTGAGGTGTAGGAGAGGAGGGTGGGAGGAGGAGATAAGGAGGAGAGGGTGGGAGGAGGAGAGGAGGAGGAGAGGGTGGGAGGAGGAGAGGAGGAGGGGAGGAGAGGAGGAGGAGAGGGTGTTAGGAGGAGAGGAGAGGAGGAGGAGAGGGTGGGAGAAGGAGAGGAGGAGGAGAGGAGGGTGGGAGGAGGAGATGAGGAGGAGAGGGTGGGAGGAGGAGAGGAGGAGGAGAGGGTGGGAGGAGGAGAGGAGGAGGAGAGGGTGGGAGGAGGAGAGGAGGAGGGGAGGAGAGGAGGAGGAGAGGGTGTTAGGAGGAGAGGGTGGGAGGAGGAGAGGAGGACGAGAGGAGGGTGGGAGGAGGAGATGAGGAGGAGAGGAGGGTGGGAGGAGGAGATGAGGAGGAGAGGGTGGGAGGAGGAGAGGAGGAGGAGAGGGTGGGAGGAGGAGAGGAGGAGGGGAGGAGAGGAGGAGGAGAGGGTGTTAGGAGGAGAGGGTGGGAGGAGGAGATGAGGAGGAGATGGTGGGAGAAGGAGAGGAGGAGGAGAGGAGGGTGGGAGGAGGAGATGAGGAGGAGAGGGTGGGAGGAGGAGAGGAGGACGAGAGGAGGAGGAGAGGGTGGGAGGAGGAGAGGAGGAGGGGAGGAGAGGAGGAGGAGAGGGTGGGAGGAGGAGAGGAGGAGGGGAGGAGAGAGGAGGAGAGGGTGGGAGGAGGAGAGAAGGAGGAGGGGAGGAGAGGAGGAGGAGAGGGTGGGAGGAGGAGAGGAGGAGGAGAGGAGGGTTAAGCATAATGGGGGGTGGAGAAGAAGGTGAGGAGGGTTGTAGGAGGGGCAGAGGAGCGGAGGAGCAGAGGAGGAGAGGAGGGTGGAGGAGGAGAGGAGGAATGGAGGAGTGTAGGGGTGGAGGACGAGCGGAGGAGGAGGAGGGGGTGGAGGAGAGGAGGGGTGGAGAGGGAGAGAAGGTGGGGAGGGATGGAGGAGGTGAGGGAGGAGAGAAGGTAAGGACGGGTGGAGAGGGAGTGGAGGAGGTGAGGGAGGGAGGGAGCAGGTGATAACAGGAAGCACATGTACTTTAGCGTCTCTCACTCCGATGGCCAATGGAGACTAAGCAGGCCCTGGGGTCAGGGGTCACGGGTGCACATTAGTCAGGCAGAAGTGAAGCCTTGACTGATGCATCCTGGGTCGTGCAGGAGGGCAGAAGGAGAGGACTCTGGGTAACTGGGTCTGGGTCTGGTTAGGGGAAAAGCTCTCATTATACAGTCTAAGGATCGATAGAGACATTACCAATATTCATCTGATTCTTTAAGTCAAGTTTTCACAGAATTCCTTACGTTCTATAAAGTATTTTGTCTTTGCTGTGACAGATAGCACGTACTCCAGGAATCTAGGTGTATATATATAGTAGAAGTACAGTAGAGTAGTCAAGTAGAGTAGAGTACAGTACAGTAGTGTTCAGATAGCTAGACCTGCGACTGAGGAACAGTACGGGGTTACTCCTCTATTCAGACCTCTTCTCCTATCCTCTCTCCTCCTTTCCTCTTCTCTCTCCTCCTCTCCTCTCCCCTTCCTCTCTCCTCCTCCCCCCTCTCCCTCTCTCCTCCCCTCCTCTCTCCTCCTCTCCTCTCTCCTCCCCCCCTCTCTCCTCCTCCTCTCTCCTCTCGTCTCCTCTCACCTTTCCTCTCTCCTCTCCTTCTCTCCTCTCCTCTCCTCCCCGGGGATCAGTCAGCACTCCATCACCCCAGGTCTGACCCTGGACCGTGGCAGGAGTTCAAACACATGAGCAGCCTCCTCCCCCTCCACCTCCTCCTCATCGCCACCCGAATCTCTCCAATCACCCCCGACCCCCCCACCCCCCCCCCCCCCCCCCCCCCCCCCCCCCCCCACACACACACCCGACGCCCCACCTCCTGCGCTGGCATCTGTCTTCTTTCCATATATCAGAGGTGAGTGTTGGCCGTAAAGGGGATTGCTCCGAGGGGAGTGACTGCATCTATTTCCACCATTAAACAGGATTCAGGTGCAGCCTGAGACATGGCTCTCCGTAGGAATCTGGTGAGTAATGGACCTCCGACTGTCTCGCTGCCCTCTCTTATCTGCAGGCTGGAGATGCTCTGCACACACACACACACACACACACACACACACACACACACACACACACCCCTACAGTACACACACACATGCACACACCTACAGTACACACACACATGCAACACACACACACACACACACACACACCCTACAGTACAGGCACACATGCACACACACACACACACACACACACACACACACACACACACACACACACACACACACACACACACACCCCTACAGTACACACACACATGCACACACACACACACACACCTACAGTACACACACACATGCACACACACACACACACACACACACACACACACACACACACACACACACACACACACCCCTACAGTACACACACACATGCACACACACACACACACACACCTACAGTACACACACACATGCACACACACACACACACACACACACACACACACACACACACACACACACACCCCTACAGTACACACACACATGCACACACACACACACACACACACACACACACACACACACACCTACAGTACAGACACACATGCACACACACACACACACACACACACACACACACACACACACACACACACACACACACACACCTACAGTACACACACACATGCACACACACACACACACCCCTACATGCACACACACACACACACACCTACAGTACACACACACATGCACACACACACCCCTACAGTACACACACACATGCACACACACACACACACCTACAGTACACACACACACACATGCACACACACACACACCCCTACAGTACACACACACACACACACACACACACACACCTACAGTACACGCACACGCGAGCACACACACACACCTACAGTACACACACACACACACCTACAGTACAGAACAAACACATGCGCGCACACACACACACACACATGCACACACGCACACATACGCCGACAGACACACAAACAAACACACAAATACACACACACAAACACACATACCAGTCTGCAGACAGTCAGGGCAGTTTTATACACATGTAGGAGGCCTGAGCTCTGTGAGAGGAATGTTAGACCCAGCAGGAGATGATGGGTCAGACCCGGCACTGTAACACCGTCCTCAGTACCTCTCCCCAGAACACTGTCATACAGGCTCTTACCAACGGAACCAGAACGTGGTGGTTTCATCTTTCACGGTTTCATCAGGACCGGACCATCGATAACGCTCGGCTGGCCTCGTCGTGCTAAAAGCCCCCAGGCTCGGAGTTTAACACAGGAATGATTTTCACAGCTGCGAGAGGGACAGTGTCTGAGAGAGAGGGCTGTCTGGAGCAGAGGGACGATGCCCTGGCACAGAGGGATGAGGCCCTGACAGAGGGATGAGGCCCTGACACACACCTTCCCTGTGAGAGAGATGCATCCACAGGTCACACCGTCGTACCGTTGTGAGTTCAAACAGAGAAAGACCGAGAGAACAAGGCTGTGTGCCAAAACCAACAGAGATCTGAGGCAGCGCAGAGAAGATTAATGAGGGTTTGTAAACATGAGAGGAGTTAAACTGCTTACTTCTCTCTGAGTGGTAGTGAGAGGCAGTGTGAAAAAGACACAATAAATTAGTTGAGTGCAATTACCTCTGGAGTGAGTTTCTTTAATTACAGGCATGAAAACTTAATTCTCTCATTCTGTGTACAGTATGTCTGTACCTCTTGTTTCCTTTCATGACCCCTCAGAGTTTGGAGTGGCAAACTTAGTTACTGTGAAGTGTCTTCAGCAATGTGATGAGTAATTGGAAGCCTGAACTGAACTGACCCCCCCCCCCCCCCCCCCCTCCCGCTCAACAAATTGGAAAGCCCGTCCAGTGGGCCGACTGGGCTATGTTGCCCGACCTGAATTATTTCCCCAGTCCGCCCCTGTCGTGGAGAGACTGGGTAGAGACAGTGTAAGGACCCTTAATGGAGGGTTGCTTTTGAATCAAAGGGTGGAAACAGAACCCACACATTTAGCTTCATGTACTTTACTGCAACTCATGGTTTCCTTCTCTTTTCCTCTCCTCCCTTCTCACCTCCTCCCCCCTCCTCTCCTCTCCTCCCCTCCTCTCTTGTTCTCTCCCCCTCCCCTCCTCTCCTCTGCTCTCCCCTCCTCTCTTGTTCTCTCCCCTCCTCTCCCCCTCCCCTTCTCTCCTCTGCTCTCCCCTCCTCTCCCCTTCCCCCCTCTTCCCTCCTCTCCTCTCCTCCTCAGTCCTTTCATTTTAACTTCCTCAACCTACAGTATAATACAATCACCCAGACTCATGAATAATCTGCAAAGAGCACAGCTGAGGTTAAAACCCATCATCCACACAGGTGAAAGAAAGTTACTGTAAGTGGAAGCACGTGGGAGTGTGTGTGTGTGTGTGTGTGTGTGTGTGTGTGTGTGTGTGTGTGTGTGTGTGTGTGTGTGTGTGTGTTTGTGTGTGTGTGTGTGTGTGTGTGTGTAGGGGGGGGGCGTTTAAAGTGCATGACTGAGCTGTTGGTTGCTAACGTACGGCCACAATGCGACTTAATTAAAAACATGGCCATGTTGCTTTGATGCTGGCCCAAAATGGCTGGAGGCAACAAATGTGAATTGCCTTTGATACGCTCATAAAAAAAGTCGCTGGCTGTTGTGATTTATCACGCTGGTTGAGCCAGTGATATGAGGTACAGATATGTAAAGGGCCCAACGCTCAATGTATGACACGGCTGTCTAAAAATAACAGCCCCTCATCAAGCCGGTTGGTGAGCGCCGTTACTCAAAAAAGCATGTAACCAATTACAGGCCCCTCTCTGTATTTGAGATTTATAACTAATAAATCATCTCCGAGAATGTGGCGATGACGCTGAGCTGGATCGTCCATTTACCGTGCCACCGGTCTGGCCCGCCACCATCTCTCTCTCTCTCTCTCTCTCTCTCAAACCTCTCTGAAACCTCTCTGTGATGCTTTGAACGCAGCCTCTACCCCTTCCACTGCAGCTGCTGAGCGACCGGCCTCGTGGAAGTGGGCCCAGACCATCAGAAGTCAGGTGGCCCTCGACGCGAGCACCGACGCGAGGTGATTTGCAGCTCTCCGGTGATGTCATGTCAGTGAACTCCAGGGTGGAGAGAGAGGGGGGGGGGGGTGGCGGGGGTTACCAGGGGGGAATTATTGGTATGGAATCAGTGGCATTGTGACTGGATCTGATACTGTATGTTATGATGTAACGATTGTTGATGTTGTGGTGCCCCAGAGCTGAAAAGACAGAGAGAGAGCTGGTAGCTGGCAGAATGAGGTGTTGCAGCTGCTGTGCATGTGCGTGCGTGTGCGTGTGCGTGTGCGTGGTGCGTGTGTGCGTGTGTGTGTATGTGTGTGTGTGTGTGTGTGTGTGTGTGTGCGTGTGTGTGTGTGTGTGCACGCGCATGTTTGTGTGTTTGTGTGTGTGGTGTGGAGTTTGACCTGTGTAGGTGGAAACAGTGACTGTGGCAGGGCTGCACCAGCACATGTTAGGCTCTGTGAAATCAAGCTGTCCCCTGGTGCCGCCCTGTCCTGGCCATGTGTTTGACGTGAAACATTCCAGAAGCGTTAAATTATTCCTGCACGAAACCCAATCCGTCCACCTCTTGCCACTCGCTCCGGCTCGGTCGGGTTTGATCATGCCACCGCAGTTCAAAGATGTCTCCCATGAAAGGCTGGTGTTTTTTCCCTTTTTACTTCCTCCGTTACAGGTAAATGTCCATAATCATTTACGTCACATGGTTCTGGGGCTTGAACATCTTTGATGAATGAACCACCTCCTCGAAAGGGAGGACCTGGAAGAGGCACTCAGGGGCCTAGATTCCTCATCAAAGACCCTCCTCAACTCACCAGAACCATAACCCATAACATACACACACACACACACACACACACACAGCAAAGTCTCCTGGGGGATGTCCCACTGTAAGCTCACTGGAACACCTGAAACAGCAGAGAATGCTGGGAAATTCCCAGCATCATGTCTCAGGGGCGTGACGTAGACAGGAGGGCTGTTCGGGCCGACAGAACACCGCACACTGTGTAATTACAGCTGAAATGTACAGTATGCACAGACCCCTCATATCAAAGCCATGCCATGGTCTTGAGAGAATCAGGCATTTATTCCCACTGAAAAAGGAAGCAGACATTTCAAAGACAGCTATTTAGTGCAGGTTTAGTGTAAATGGCAGTGTCTTTATATTGTCTTTATATTGTGTGTGTGTGTGTGTGTGTGTGTGTGTGTGTGTGTGTGTGTGTGTGTGTGTGTGTGTGTGTGTGTGAGTGTGTGCATGTGTGTGTGTGTGTGTGTGTGTGTGTGCATGTGTGTGTGTGTGTGTGTGCATGTGTGTGTGTGTGTGTGTGTGTGTGTGTGTGTGTGTGTGTGTGTGTGTGTGTGTGGATGGGTGTGCCTCAGTCTAAAGTATGTGTTCCTTAACTGAAGAGAGAGAGCGAGAGTTATTGCCTGTGACTCGGGGGCGTGTGGGAGTTTGGTAAGAAGACGGATGTTGTGTTCGTTTTTTCTCCTGACTCAGGGGGGAGACGTGGGGGTGGCGGGAGGCGCAGAGAGGTCTTAATGACATGTATGAGAGCTGACTGGATGACAGACGCTAACGGCGGGACCTTACGCAAACAAACCCACTGAAGACAATGTCAGTCAACAGCCCGGATTAGAGCCCCGGGTCCCAGGCTATTACTCAAGCCAGAGATCCTTCAACTCCCCTTGAAGAACACTAGGGCGCTAATTGAAGACGTGATGAACTGAGCTGACCCGCCAGCTTGGAGAGAACGCGAACAGACCGCAGACCTTGTAAAAGCCAGATAACTTTGAGACGAAGGCACAGTTTAATGTTGGTCATAGATCAAAACCCCAGTGCTGTTGGATTCTGTGTGTGTAGGACAAGCCCTTCCCAGGGCCTGGGAAGCTTTGATTTCCAGAAGCGTCCACAGAGCTGGGTCGGAGCCTAGGTAGGAAGCACAGATCTACCACTCGCTGATCTGACTGTGAATGTGATGAGTTAATGGGTGTTAGTTTTGCTCTTTAAGGCATCTGGTCTGTGTGGAGCTTCCAGAGCCTGTCTGTCTGTCTGAGTTTGGCTTCTCCCTGGAGAGCCAGTACAGTAAGATCCCCCATTGCCAACAGACAGGTGTTTGTGTATAATTGGCTAGCTGGGCGAGTGATCTGAATCTCCCAGACTTCTCTCGCAAGTGCCTGAGAATCTCAGTGATGAGTCAGCAGCCTCCAGCACTAAACCATAGAATATATTTATTGGTGTGTGGTGGAGGGCTACTGCTTTGGCGCTCGGGGTCAGTCTGCTCTCCTGCTCACAGAGTCAGACAGGAGAGATGGAAGAACAATGGCATGATGTCATCTGTAGAAACTTACTCCGTTGTCCTAAAGCAGAGGGATCGGCCTGTGTTTACACTCAACCTCCATGCTCTTGCCTTCCTGGGGAAGTCCTCCCTTCTGAAGGCGAGCTGTGTTTGTGTTAACAGTAGTCATTGTTAATGCAGCTTGAGAAAAGATAGTTTATTTAACTGTCAAAGGTTGCAGTATAGGCAATCATGTGGATCTGCCAGGCCTCAAGACCAGGGGCATGAGGGTAGTTTATAATCTTCAGGGAGTGACTTCAGTACATTTAAGTACTTGATATCTTTCGCACAGTGAACTGTTTGTCTATCTGGGTGAGGACATCAACAGTACTGTATCTCCAAGATCTGTTCAGGATCCAGTAAGAATCCCACCGCTGTATAAATGATCTGATCTCCCCCTGGTAGGTCTGAGGGGTAGTCGATGATGTAATGGCTCATTGATGTCCTAAAGCGTTTGATAGCTTAATCTGAGCTGACGATAAAAGAAGATCTCGTCATCTGTTTTTGCCAGACGACCGTTAAGGGTTTTTTACTGAGCATGGACTTGTAACATCACTTACACACATGTACAATACAGTATGCTCTCTCTCTCACTCACTCTCTCTCTCTCTCTCTCACACACACACACACACACACACACACACACACACACACACACACAGGGGTGAATAGTGCACGTGTGATTCTCATCGTCTCCCTGCATCGTTAGTTGTGTTTTACAGTCCCTTTTTTACTCCAGAACCTACAGCTGGTCCTTGGGTGTTTTTTTAAATAATTTTTTTATAAAAGTGAAATCACCCATTTTATATTTTTATAGATCTCACAAGCTCTTTTCCACACTCCACCGACACTTGTAAATGCAATCTCTCTCTGTGGAGAGTTTTATGGAGTAACCCAATGATTTGCAAGAGGAGCCAAAATGGATTTGGGTCCTTTTTCAATAGCTGCCTGTGTCAGTGCAGCGTCTGGGGCTTGATAACAGTTGAGGAACGAGACTCAGTTCAGAAAAAGTATAATTTTCATGGATTCAACACAGACTTCAAAACCCAATTAAACACTTGTCTATTCAGCGATCTTAACCTCCATCCTCTGTGCTGTATAACTTAATTGTGGTTTTCTGTTAGTAACTGGGCATGACTGTTGTGTGTTTGGCGTTAGTACTGAACATACAGTAATACCCTGTAAACCTCTCCCTGAAATTAAATCCACTGAGAAAACATCTGAAAACAGAACCATTTTTGGCCCATACAGTACCCTATGACTCCTTGTGGGTCATATGTTGCCCCGCTGTGTTCATCAATACTCAATTAGTTCCCGATTAGTCCATGCTTCAAATAATCCCATAACATGTCTGCTTCACATCAAGGTTATTTGTCAAATTAGAAAGCAAAGACCATGATGATGTAATTGTATGCGTTTTACTCCTAATCATGGAACCTGAATGCTCGCTAACATGATTTCTCCAATTGCTGGGACTAAACCAGCCCAGCGAGGAAACGCAGCCAACACGCTGTAACATAAACAGCCTCCTCAATCACATCCAGTCAGGCCAATCACAATGGCTACCCGAGAGCGCGCGCTCCTCGGCATACCAGGCCCGGCGTCCGCTCGTATAGGCTACATCGATATGTAAACATTGGCATTCCTGTGCTTCTGAAACCTGCTTCCTCCTCTCCCGGGAGCTGCACCCAGACATTCGATCTGTGCTTATTAAACAGAGCTTACAATGACTGCGTGGAGCTTACAGACGTGTTCTGTTGGAGGTTTGGTTGGAGACAGACCGTTTTTCTATGTCTTAGCAGAGTGACGATTGAGGAGTGATGGGTTTTGGAATGGCTTGCAGAAAAAAAATGAAAGACTGTTGAAAAGCGAGCGACTGTCACAAGAACATGTTCCCAGCCAACTCAATTAAGCCCAACACTTGTTGTCTGGCCCTTGGTGAATTACTACAAGGTCCTCCATGAGAATCTGTCATTGAAACTTAATCTTCAAAGTCATGTTCTTTTTCATGTCCATAGAAGTGAAGTGAATGAGAGTGGTAGGCTATGTAGCCTAGTCAGATTATGTTTCATAAAGCTGTATGTAATTAAACTATATAAAAAAATGTATGAAATAGGCTAGCCTACATGGCGTCTAGACTTTAAGATGAGAGTTGTTCTGATGAAAAACATCACAAACACAGCCCTCAGGATCCATGATGGATCAGCAAGGAGAAGGCCAGTGAGAACGTCCACTCGTCTCCTGACAGGCATGGCGCTGGGGCCTAGGGGCGCGCGTGTTTCCCCATCTGACTCATGTAAACAGTTTATAAAGGGAGGCCTTTCAGAGTTTGTTTACCTGTTTATGCAAACACATCAATAAAGATTAGGTCTTTGTGTAGCGGACCTCAGCAAATCACCATGTTATGAAGATCAAGAGATTAAGACATTGAGATGAATGTCCCATTTTCTATTCAGCGGTATTCTTTGTTTGAGAGAACCACCAAAACAAGTGAGAAGGACTATGGCCTCTACATCACCCTACAGTAGGTAGGCTGAGCTGTCTGACGGCAGGCTGTAGCTTACTGTACGGTAAGACAGTCCAGTTGTAGGCCATAGCACTGTCCTGATGCGACACGCTCCCGGCGCAGCGCGGGAACAGGACGAGAAGCGCCCCCCCCCCCCCCCCGCCCCAACCTCCCCCCCACCCCCTCCTCCGGGGCCTGAGCGGTCCTGCATGTGCCGGCCACTCAAACACCTCGCTCCAGCCCTCTGCGCAACACCCCGTGGCTTTTTTTTTTACGGAAACATCTGGCGGGCGGCAGGTCTTTTTCTCTGCTCCCTTGCCAATTAGTGTTTTTCCTTACTTCAAAAAACCGCGCGCCGCCACGTACCCGTTCTGGCATGCGGCGCGCAGCACCTTCCCCGCTCTCTGCTCTCAACCTGCTCCGCCACGACGCGCTGGACGCACAGCGACGCGCACATGAAAGGAAAGTCATAAAAAGGGCTAATCTCTCCCATTTTCAAACATGCAGAGTTTATTTTTACAGTCTGCAGCTGGACTTCCCCCTTCGGTGTGTTGGAGCAATCAGTAAACAGAGAAAAGTGAAAGAAGAGAGAGAGAGAGAGAGAGAAAGAGAGAAGAGAGAGGGAGAGAGGAGAAAGTGTGTGTGTGTGTGTGTGTGCGTGCGTGTGCGCGTGCGTGTGTGTGTGTGAGAGAGAGAGAGAGAGAGAGATGGTTTTGCGATCATAGACTTGTGCATCACCAAGCCTCGAGGCTATAACTTGTGGAACTCGTAAAATGCCTGTTGGAATGAATTCTGACCTGAGTGCGTTGGACAATTGTCTCAGATTAGATACAGCACTGTGTTTGCATCTGCTGAAGAGGGGTCGTTCTGTGGAAATGGGAGAACGTGGTCTGTATGTCTGGGCTGTGGGCCAATCATCAGCCGCTGAAAGCCACTTCAAACAAGCCTTCCATGGCCAGACGGAGGAATGCCAGAGAACACCAAACATGTCCCTGTCTCTGTCTCATATTGCTTTCATTGGTGTAGGAAGTCATTGTCAAGCATGACTGAAATTATGCAGATGCGTTTGCTGTGTGAGCATGTACGTGTTAATAGGCCAGTTACTCGACCACAGCACCTGGCCGGCAGAGTCTTTGCACCGTGTATTCATGCAGGCCTACAGCTAACATGAGTTTGTTGAGTTTTATGCTCATGCTTATGCTCATGCATTCACTAATTATTGATAAGTTTGTGCACTTTTGTGTAGTTTACTGTTTGTTTGTGTGTGTGTGTGTGTGTGTGTGTGTGTGTGTGTGTGTATGTATGTGTGTGTGTGTGTGTGTGTGTGTGTACAGCCTAAACCCCATTTGAACCTGTCCAGGTCCCCCCACCCCACCCCTACTCTCCAGGGAAGAGTGTAACTCTCCAGACAGGCTGTCCCACTGATGGATGTGCTCTGTCCAGTCAAGGTGGCCCTCTGCTTTCATCAGGCCCTCAGCGGCCCCCCGGACACCAGCAGCCCTGGACCTGCGTCAGGAGATAAAACAAACCGTCCCATGTCACCGGTCCGGAGATAAAACAAGGCTCCTCTTCACAGATCATACATCAACGTTATACCCACTGACGCCAGGAAGCAGTAAGGCATGCTGGGAAAATGACACACCTAAGAGATGGATCTCTTTAATCTGAGGAGTAAACACATAAATTATCCATGGAATACACTTCCATGTGTCCACGGGACGATGGCTTTGATCCGCAGGAGAGATGTGATCTGCATAGCAACTAAAGTACACAAGTGAAATGACGATGATGATTATTGAGTCATACTGTATGTGTGTGTGTGAGTGTGTGTGTGCATGCATGTGTGTGTGTGTGCATGCATGTGTGTGTGTGTGTGTGTGTGTGTGTGTGTGTGTGTGTGTGTGTGCATGCATGCATGTGTGTGCTGTGATTCGGCAGCTACAGTACTTCTGAAAACACTGTATCACACCAGTGTCACCTCTCTCTTCAAGTCTTGAGAGTTGTTCTATAGGAGGATCTAAGATCCACTCAACTCTATGTAACAACATGAGAGTGTGTGATATATCTACTAACAGGACGAGAACATCCATCTGCTGGCACCAGAGCTTAAAGAGTTCTGGTCTTGAGTTGCTTCAGTTGGGGGTGAGTAGCACATACTGAAACAAACACACACACACACACACACGTCAGTTGGGGGTGAGCAGCACACACTGAAACACACACACACACACACATGCTCTGCTTGAAGTAGGATCGGGTTTGTTCCTGTGCCGGTGACATCTGCCTGACAAACAGCTGACATCAGAATCCCATTGTATCATCCGGCAGTTCTTCCTTCGCTCTGCACTTTTCAAACACAATTACCCGTGATTGGTCTGTTATCCCGGCTGGGCCGCACTTGCGTCCTGCCTGCCACTTAAGCCCAATGTGGTTCTGATCTCCCCCACACGGTTCAGATTTCTGCTCCTAGGGAGCCGGGCCTGGCCCCTTCGTCTCTCCCCTCTCCCTGACCGTGAACCGGGCCAGCGGATTACCACCCTCAGACGCCCGTGGTCCGCAGGGGGACTGTTTATTTTGAAAGCTACAGTCCTCGCTCCATCTACACACACAAGCCGCCCGCCCAGACGAGAACACTGCACGCTTTAATTATTTGGAGTTTAAAATGAGGCACCATTAAAATGAATGACCTCCATTAAAGTGGTATTAGGGGACAGATGCCTTTGCTGGTGGGATGAATAGTGGGGAGGGGAAGGGTGGCCACTTGACCAGACCCAACACAAGTGCCTGAACAAACACAGCACGTTTCTCTCTCTCTCTCGCTCTTTCTCGATCTCGATCTCTCCCTCCCTTCTGAATACTCAATGCGACTGCCATCAAGATTACAACCACCTGGCAGTGTGTCCAGCTCTCCCCTGCCCCAAACATTCTAATCATGGATGAAATTCATTTATATGTTGCGATAATTGTACCTAATTGTTTCTTTGAAGGGGAGCGAGGCCGGCAGCATCTGGCTGACATCTGGCTGCCCGCCCGGGTGCGCTGGGGGGGACTTTGTGCCCAGCGTGGGCCTAATCCTCTCCCTAATGGAGGCGAGGCCCGGGTGATGTCTTTGAGAGTCAACGGCAGTGCATCATACAGCTGACCTGCTGGGTTGGGGGGGGTTGACTGGGTACCCTGGTTACAACTAATGTGCTAATCCTCTCTCCCAGCGTGTGTTGTATGTGTGTGTGTGTGTGTCACCACAAGGACAGGCTGCCTGGACCTGTTCTGCTGCTCAGGAATCCATCATCCCTGGCTTCTGCGTCTGGGTTTCCCCTGTCTGGTTATGCATTCCATATGGCACGGCTCACAAACACACTTACTGTAAACGTGCACTAATAAACACTACTGACACACGCGCGCCAAGCGCACACTCTCTCCGGGCACGTACTGTACACACACACTCGTGAAACACACTTGTGAACTCTCCAACACTCCCATGCACAGAGGCAGATGTCTTGCACACATCTCAACACACGTACAGGCAGGCACACATGAAAACACACACACACAGACACGCACATACACACACACCAAACAACAAACATTATCACCTACCAAAATAGCCATACACATACCAGACTCAATTGTTGCACTTACTGTAAACAGTATAATCATAAACTGAACCATCCCCGAATGCTGATAGATTCACACACACGCACGCTTACTCACACACACACACACACACACACTCACACACAGGCTGCCATTGAAGGAGTGATTCTTTCTCTCTCTCTGCCTGAGTGATGTTTCAGTTCACTTTGAGAGCCTGTCAGTCATCTCGACTTCGCTGGGTGTTGTTGATGCTGACATGTGACATCTGGAAACTCTTCGCGGACGTTTCTCTTTCTCTCTGCCCCACTCTCCTTTCCCAGGAGGCAGGAATGTGCAGCTCCCGTGATGATGTCTAATAGGAGAGCCAGACCTGCACCACAACCCAGAGGTACCGTAGAAATGCATTCTGGGTACTAACCACAGTCCCCCCCCCACCACCCAGCTCTCCAGTGAATGAGATTCACAATAGCTGTGCAATTGTCTGATTCCACATCTTTCATTTCCATGTGAGGAATCGTTCACACCTGGTCTGTGTGTGGATGGGGATTTCCCAGATCGGAATTTACACGTTTTCTTCGACTTTTTCCAAGACAGGCTTGGAATTAAAACTCCTTGATCCCTCTTTGAGAATTTGATTAAAAAAAAGATATTGAGGTGCGGTATACTGCACATGGATATTATTCCTGCTGTGACAAACGTGGTGATGTCAGGAGCCACAGTGACACGGTGTGTGAATGGCACACCTCCCCTGGTCCCTGGCTCCGGTGGAAGGTGTGAGGTGAGTTTTGTGCTCAGTCAGGCCTGGGTGTCTCCTTGACCGGGGGAGAGAGGGAAAGAACCATCAATGTGGAATGATGTCATGCACACTGAATATGATGCTGCCGCCAGGCCATGTAAAACTGGGATGGGGTTTCACAGAGGAGAGTGACACTCGGGCCTTGATTGACTCCCAGGCACTGAAACTGACACGCACACACATACACTCACACACACACACGCATACACACACACACCTGCATGCACATACTACACACACACACACACACACACGCATAAACACACGCATACTGTACACACCACACACACGCATACACACACGCGCGCACACCTGCATGCACATACTGTACACACACACGCATACACACGCACACCTGCATGCACATAGTGTACACACACACACACACACACACACACACGCATACACACACACCTGCATGCACATACTGTACACACACGCATTATGATGTAACATCCACACACCGGAGAGGAGAATCCTTTGAGATCTGCTTCCAGTTAGTTTGCACACTGTTCCTGTTCAGATAGTGTACAAAGGAATGGATCCAATTTCAGGACATGCTATTAATGAAACTCAAACTGGAACTTTCTCCAGTCGGAGAACAAAGGGGGCAGAATCAAACGCCTGAGTGGAGGTGACCTAAGCTTGATCGTGCTCACTGCTCCAAACACCAGGCTTCCCCCTGGTCCTGCTCAAAACAAGACCCCTATGTAGCACCTGCCCCCACCTCAAACCAACAAACAGGTGGTCGAATGAAAGCCAAACCTTTTACTGTTTGGTATCTAGAGTTACCTATTGTTGTAGTTGTGAATGACATAAGCATAAACTACAATTAAATCCGACTTCCAGAGCGGCCTAGCCCAGGAGCAGGAGGCTTCCGCAGTCACAGCCAAGCTTTGAAGATCAGAACCTATTCTAAAAGTCAGTTAAATGAATGAATGGGTAATCTCAAACAAATGTGCTCGACAGCCGTCGATAGTAGAGATAGCTTACGGGGGAAACACATGAAAAGTATCGAACACAAATGGAACAATGTGTACGTCCGCAAATAAGTTACGACTTTTCAGCAGCTTTCAAAAGGCTTACAGTTACATTTCGAGCACACGTCTGTCGTGGTGAAGGATGATGGAATGAAAGATTTATTGGAAATGAAATCGCTCTGCTGAACGCTATAAATCAGGCGTGTGTTTAACCACTGGGACGCTCATCTTAGAAAACAGCCGGCCCAGCAAGTAACGTTGACGACGCCCACTTCAAACCAGCCAAAGGACAGTTTTAATAGTGTAAAATCTTGGATGATTTTTGATCTGATTATATTCCTATTCCTTACCAGAATGGATTAGTTTAGCATGTTGGTCTCTCTCCCTCCCTCCAGGGAGCGAATGAGAAATGCTGAGAGAATTATGTTGTTGAATCACTGGGTGTACTGAAGTTTTCAACAGCAGTCACTAACGTGAGACTTTCATTCTTTGGTTCCCTTCCTGATACAAAGCAGACGGAAGGTGCTCAGACACACGTGTTCTACTGCCTGTACAGTCAAGCCCTACAGTACATGACGTATGTCCTCTTCCTCTGTGCAGACTGTGGTTCTCACCCGAGGTCACAGTTCCAGTCTAGTCTACTGCAGTCTCCCAGGCGGACCTTGTCTAACTATATGCATCTGTCTGTCTGTCGTCTAACTGTATGTATCTGTCCGTCTGTCTGTCTTACTACTGTAGGCTATATGTAGGCATGTCTGTCTGTCTGTCTGATTGACTATGTATCTGTCTGTCTGTCTATGTATATCGGTCTTTGTTTGTATCCGTTTGTCTGTCCCTGGTCCCTGGGGTCCCTCTGCACCTGTGGCCCCCCCTGAACCACGCTCAGGGGCCGATAAATAGCTCTGCTCTTGTTTAATGGAGCAAGAAGCCGGCCTTCTCATTTGGCGTGAAGAACAGCGTTTGAAATGGCTCAGAGCACAGAGGTTCTTAGAGAGAGTCTAAGTCACAGTGCGGCGCGGTGTGAGCGGTCCACTGCGGTGTCGCGCTTGAGTAAACCGGCGATCGTATCAGTTCAAAACCATGTTTTGGGAAACAAAGACAGCGAGAGAGATGTAAGATCGGTGATTGTAAAAGTTTGCTGCAGAGGTTAAATATGCGGGCTACCCACATTCACTGAGAGAAACGAGCGGAAAGTCGTACACACACGCCATTGTGTGTTATTGGGGCAGAGAGAGCGGGAGGTTTGACGATGCTGGGGCATCAAAGACCGTCTCGAGGAGCGCGAGGTAAAACACCGCCGTCAAAGAGTTCGAGCAGACGCCGAAACCCGAGTGTGTGATCAGGGTTTCTTTCATTTGTTTTTCAGCGGTTTGTTTAGAGTCCGTCGTCTGTTGTCGGCCCATCTCTGCTCTGGGAACCCCCGCAGCGTGTCATCCTCCTTTTACATGGTCTCTCTTCTGCAAAAAAAACGACTGTCTTGTAAACACGACACTTATTCAAAATCACTGGTTACGGACTTTGCCTCTGTCCTGTTGCCTAGACTTTTTCTTTCGTCCGTCAGCACGCCGTCAAAGTTCGGTTACGATGACTAGGCTATAGGCCTACATGACCACGTTTCATTTGGTATTTTAAGATGGGTTTATGCTCGGTTTTTACCCACCTTCTCGCTATTGCCGTGCGTTTGAGAACTTTTATTCCTACATTCATAACAAGGGGATAATTTATGTCTCCTTGTGAAGATCCTGCTGCTCTGTGCCCGGATCACCTTGCCTCATCCCTCAGGCTGACAGGGCTGCCTGCCAGAGTATTGGGACCAAGGTTGATGTCTTACAGACACACCGCACTGGGGGGGGGGGGGGTATCTGCACCACCTCATTTCATCAGATTCCCAACAAGTGAACATGAACACGGGCCTCCATTAATCATCAGGTGCGGAGCTTGATCTGAGGCGGCTGACACTGCGGCGGCGTTCTCCGGGCCTGAGCCGCATGTCTGGGCGGGGACGGAGGTCACCCCGCCTCTACGGTTACAGGACGTCCCCGTGTTCTCTGCGGTTGCACAGAT
Organism: Borostomias antarcticus; assembly: GCF_949987555.1. Classification (NCBI taxonomy): domain Eukaryota; kingdom Metazoa; phylum Chordata; class Actinopteri; order Stomiiformes; family Stomiidae; genus Borostomias; species Borostomias antarcticus. The sequence goes on from NC_140243.1 coordinate 9,439,151, forward strand.
TCAGTCGTCCTCAGTTTAAGCTGTAATATGCAGGATCAAGACAGTTCTTTCATCTTTCTACTGTTGAAGGTCTCTGTGTGGGTTGGTAGGGCTATCTTAAGTCCACACTCTTTCTATTAAGCCTATGGGCCCCCTGTGTGTGTGTGTGTGTGTGTGTGTGTGTGTGTGTGTGTGTGTGTGTGTGTGTTAATAAGCTACTGTCTTTGTTTATTGAACCCGGAAACCACAATGTGTGTGTGATTGAGGTGGCTTTTATAAAACAGACCTTGGTCCTCTCTCTACACTCTACTGATGCAGTGTGTGTGTGTGTGTGTGTGTGTGTGTGTGTGTGTGTGTGTGTGTGTGTGTGCGTAGGTGTGTGTGTGTGTGGATTGTGGTAGACAGATATGGTCATGGTTGATTGGCCCTGACAAGAGAGGAAGACAGAATTCATTACATTTGTTTGACCAATAACTTCCTGTGAAAGATGGATGTGTTTTGGCCCAGGCAGCTGTTCAATCTGACGAGAGTTACTCCCCTTGCATGATGTCCCTGTATGCCTGGGGAATTAGCATTCCAAGCATGTACGCGTGTGTGTGTGTGTGTGTGTGTGTCTGCCTGTATGTGAGTGTGTGTGTCTGCCTATCTGTATGTGTGTGTGTTTGTGCCTGTATGTGATTGTGTGTGTGTGTGTGTGTTTGTGCCTGCCTGTGTGTGTGTGTTTGTGCCTGCCTGTGTGTGTGTGTGTGTGTGTGTGAGTGTGCCTGTGTGTGGTCTGGGGTAACAGGTTCAGCGTGTCTAATTCAGAGCTCTGACAGAAACTCTCTCTCACCTCACACAGGCATGCACAAAGGACAGAGACACTGGAGGCCATTCTGCACAGTCAGTTATTGTGTGCGCGCGTGTATGTGTGTGTCTGAATCCGTCTGTGTTCGCGCGTGTATGTGTGTGTCTGAATCCGTCTGTGTGCGCGCGTGTATGTGTGTGTCTGAATCTGTCTGTGTGCGCGCGTGTATGTGTGTCTGAATCCGTCTGTGTATGTGTGTGTCTGAATCCGTCTGTGTGGGGGTGTGTATGTGTGTGTCTGAATCCGTCTGTGTGGGGGTGTGTATGTGTGTCTGAATCCGTCTGTGTATGTGTGTGTCTGAATCCGTCTGTGTGGGGGTGTGTATGTGTGTGTCTGAATCCGTCTGTGTTGGGGTGTGTTCTTTCCAGTAGAGTCTAAACGAGAACATGAAATGTTTTTATCTCAGGCTTGCTCCTCCTGTTGCTCTGACTGAAAACAGTCTTGCCCCCCCCAATCTCCTATACACACAACACGCACACACACACACACACACACACACACACACACACACAAAGACACACACCATTCTGGACCAGCTTACTTTCAAAGACAAACAAAAATCCAATGTCACCACATACAAGTTTGGTATTGGTTTTCATTGATGTGTCTCACGTGGAATAGTGAGAATGACCAGATCAGTGGGGTTCATGAATGCCTCCACGTGTGAAATACCTGTCCTTACAGGCACATGTTCTGTTTGTTTCGATGAAATATGCAGATGCAATATGTGTCAATCAGTGCTTATACCTGTGCTTTTGTACATGTCTGTGTCAGGTGTGAATCTATGTGTGTGTATGTGTCTGTCCACGTGTTCTGGTGTTGAAACATTTCTTCTCGTGTCATTACCCCCAGCCCCCTGTCCCGACTGGCTCTCCAGCCCTTTCTCTGAGAGATCTGCGTTGGGGGTTACATTGTCTCCCTGAAAGACAGTTTGGAGGGCGAGGGATAGGAAGAGAGAAGAGGGTGTGGAGGGAGAGGTTAAAAGGGATGGCTAACCGTCTGACCGAAGCCAAAGAGAAGAAATACAAAGGATCTCTCACCACGTCGGCACGAATGTTTTGACTAGACCAGTTAAGACTGCTCTGTCATCGCCAATCACCTAGCCATAAATCCCAGGGCAGCGGAGAGACTACCTCAGTGGGAGGAGAGGGGGCTGCTGGGAAGATGGCTCTGGTTAGGATCGAGGCGGCCATTAGGCTACGCAGCATTCCCCAGCCCTCCCAAACTAATAACAAAAATGTGCTGGATTAGATTTTGTGGCTATCGTGACATTTGTTTCTTGTTTTGTGGGCTACAACCAGCCTTGGCAACAGGTCAGAGATTTATCAAGGTTTCTATCGAAACTGATTTGTTCTCTGGGGAAACTGGATAGTGAAAACTGAAATAAGTTTAAGCGGAATACTTTGTATACTTTAGCTAATCTTGATAAAAAACCAAGATAGCTATATTAGCTCTACCAAGTCCTTTTGATGCAGCCATCCTGAATGACTTCAGGCCCAGCATCTTTGTTAGATGTGAATGGAGCAGAGCAAGTTTCTTTTCCTCTTGCTGTTACGGTTAAGTTGTGGTCATTGATAACCCTGAGGAGTGATAGCAGACTTGGATGTACTTGCTGATAGGCCAGCGGACAGCAGAGCGTCTGGAGGTGGACCTCCTGGACCAGAGACCTGCCCTCCATCTATCTCTGATCAGCGACCATGTTGTCTGGGGTTCTGCAGCGCTCATCACTTTGGTCTAGTCTTTTGCCTCCCTCTCTCCACTGTGAGATCAAGAGAGGGGAGTGGAGTGCCAGTTAGACCAGGAGAAACATTTAGCAGATAACTGTACAGTAGAAGACAGAACATAGCCCAGGTTTGAACTATAAATGCTGCTTAATTGAACTACAAAAGGTGACTTTCAAATGGGAAAAAAAACATTGAATCTAACACCCCTAACTTCACCTTCACAGCTGTTTTCTGCACATTGTCACATTCCCAGGTTCTCTTGACCACAGACAGGCTGTTCACATCATCTCCGACTTCCTGGCTGATGGAGGATAAACAGTAAGAGCACTTGCATCTTCTCAAACCGAGGACCCCAAACCGGTGGATGTTTAAACCTGAAAACGTTTCCCATGGTGCTTTCACAGAGAAGGAGCACTCCACTCTAGCATGTCTAGCTCATCAGCTACAGTAATACTGGCTTTGGATATTTTTAAAATAATAAATAAATAAATCCATATAAATCATTTTCTAAATGCATCTATCTAATCTTCAGTGTGTATCGTGCTTGAGTGGTTGTGGTGTGGGAGAGAGACTTATGGTTTAATGATAAATCCTTCACCCAATTTCCTCCTAATGAAGTAATCCCTGTCTACTAGACCTGACACATCCCTCCTCTACCCCGGGACAGTCTGGGAGACTGGGGATTAGCTGAAACATCTAGTAATTTAAAAGAAACAAACGCACACATGCTCGCACATACAGACATACAGCATACACACACACAGCTTTTAACAATTCCCCCCTGGGGATCAATACATTATCTAACTAGGGCAGAAATATACAGGGCATTGACAGCATGGTGTAATGCACTGCCTGTCTTTCACCAGTAGAGGCTCTAAGGTCAAACAACCTTCTCTCTCTTTCTCACTCTCTCTCTTGCTCGCTGACACACTATTGGCCCTTCACTGTGTGCCCCTCTGTCCAGTAGTTGACCTCCTGGTGGTTTTGGGCACTGGGGTTTTCCGGTGCCCGAGTGCCACTCCCTCCGTTTCCATGGACGCAAGCAAGCAACTCAGCTTTAAGGCGAATATCCAGGAATGTTGGAAGAGAGGTCAGGAATAGACACACACATACCCTCCCAGCACATAAACGTCCCCTGGACGGCATGGCACCCTCCTCCAGACATTCGTGCTCCGCATTCCCGCTGGTCACGGACAGGTTTGGGACTACCTGTTACTACGGTAACGGCAGCCAAACAGGAGATGCGAGACGGCCGTGCCCGTGTCATTCCCGACGTGACAGCGGTTCGCCGTAAACCCCAGCTGGCGGGGTAATGACACTGCAGCGTGGCGGGCGGGGCTGGCGTGGGGGGGGGGCGGAGGGGCTGTGGACGCGGATCTGGGCCCAGTCTGGCCACACTCACAGATGGGGGAGGCGGCGCAGGAAACCGGGGCTTCCAGTAAAAAACATGTAATTAGAAACACATTGACCGGGAGCCCTGGTGTGATACACCCAGCAAGGAGAGAGGACCTGCGGTCCGGAGCAGAGGCTGGGGACAGGAGGGCTGGGGGGGTTGGAGGCTGGGGACAGGAGGGCTGAGGGGGTTGGAGGCTGGGGACAGGAGGGCTGAGGGGGTTGGAGGCTGGGGACAGGAGGGCTGGGGGAGTTTGGAGAATGGGGACAGGGGGGATGGGGGGGGGGGGTTGGAGGCCGGGCATGGAGCAGAGGCTGGGACAGGGGGAATGACATGACAACAGCTAGGGATTCTGGGACGGAGCTACGAGAGGAGCAGAGATAGACACACCCAACGGGGGCCCAGGAGGAGAGGTACACACACACACACACACACCGAGGTTCCAGTCAGCGGAAGTATAGAAGAGAGCAGCGATACGGACCGCTGGGCGTGAGAGGAAGACGAGTAGGAGTAAATGCCCGCGCCTCTGACATAAAAGCACCGGCGCTTGGCGCGAGCCTCGGCGTTCCCCAGGCCTGAAGAAGGCCTGACCGCAGCCGGTGGGCACGGCGGCGGCCACAGCTGGTGGCGTGGGCCTGGGGTGTGTAGCGGGGAGAGAGCCGGACGAGTGGAGCCACGCCCCGGCGCAGCCGTGCGGCGAACCCAGAAATCCGGAGGGAGCGGAGGGTTAACACCCCCAACACGTGATCTGAGAACCCAGGCCTGTCGCCCCCAGCCAAGACTCCTCCTCTGGGACACCGGCGGCTGGAGGGGATGGGGTGGGACTGAGGAATCGGTGTGTGTGTGTGTGTGTGTGTGTGTTGGTGCGACTGATCTCTATAGACGAAAATACACTACAGCGTAACCTAGACACTGACTGTTTATTGCTTGATCTTGCACTGCATACACATCCATCCGGCACTCACACAAGAAAACAAACAGACTTTATTGGTTAAGAATCTCTGAGGAGACTGCCGCAAAACTGACATGGATTTATAGTTTGAACGGCCGCCTGGCTGATGACAAGCTCTCCGAGGCCCAGGCTCGCCGGCTTACTGCTGCCACTCAGGGATCCTCGCAGAATAAACCCCTCAAAGGCCGTCGTTAAGCCGGGCTGCTTCGTCAGCGGGCGAACGTAAAAGCAGGTTGAAAGCTCACACTGCCCTACAGAGAGGGAAGCCGTCAGAGAAGCTCTTTAGACGGTGGCTTTTGGAGATGGGGCCGTTGGTGGCGGGGGGGGGGGGGGGGGCTTTAATTAGACCGAGCTTTCAGCAGACTCCCAGCTCAAGAATCAGGGCTACATTAATGACAACAAAGCGAACGCATTTAATCAACTCTCAAAAGTGTTTCCAAGTAGCCCGACGTCAACACTTTAACAACATGTAATTAGAAAATGGCTGTTCAGTAAAGAGTTTTATATACTCCAAAACAGGAAAGTTTGAAATTTAAAAAATTCACAGTCTCATGAAGAGCATAGGAGGGGAAAATGTGATGTTTAGAACACATGAAATGTACTGCTGGGTCTGGGCGTTTTAAGACATGGGGATAATTGCACATCCATTTAAACAAAATGCATTAAACTACAACTAGAGTACCAGCCAGGAGTGTAAACAAATAGACAGTACTTGATCCATATGAAACCGTAAAGAAAACAATTAATTACATTAATGAGTCAAACATTTACAAAGTAAACGTCAAGCAAAGAAAAAGAAAAAGAAACAGCAAGCTTGACAACAGTAATGGCGTACAGTATATTCAGTAGCCGTGCGCTCCCAGACTAGGCGTGGGAGGGAGGATGTGTGGTACATTGGCACTGTAAACCTCTCTGGTGTGGAGTCTCCTGGGACAACAGTTGGCACCTTGCAAACAACAGTCGTTTGTGGGTGAAGAGAAGGTGGGCAAGATACGGCCGGAGGTCGCAACCTTGGGGGCAGAGGGGGTGTGTGGGTGAGGCTTTTGTCTGGAGATGACAGTCATTCGAAACAGTAAAAAAGTGTCATTAAGCCTCTTGACATGCCCCGCTGCCCGAGAGAGCAAGAGGAGAGGCTTGGAAGCAGATCAGAACCATGCGGCTTCTGAATCCAATCCAAAAAGCACCTGTGAACGTAATATCTAATAACCTAACTCTGGGATTCATATTGTTTGTTGTAATGGGACTTATCACGCACCCTGTATTTGTGTACTTTATAATACAATAACAAAATACTGTTTTCATCTTCATCTGCTTCTGTGTTCTGTATGGACAAACAAGATAGACAGACTGATAGACAGACCGATAGACAGACCGATAGACAGACGAATGGATGGACAAACAGAAAGGGATAGACATCGATAGACAGACAGATAAGACAGGCAGACAGATTGACAGACAGACAGGCAGATGGGTGGATAGAAGGATATAGCCAAACAGACAGACAGACAGACAGACAGACAGGTAGGTAGGTGGTGTCCCCTAGCCCTCGGTCTCTCCATGGACGTTCTCCATGTGCACTTTGAGGTAGTCGTTCCTGGTGAACTTCTTGTGGCACAGCTGGCACTCTGCCATGGGCCGGTTGGGGTTGTGGGTGAGCTTGTGTCTGCTCAACATCTTCTTCAGACTGAACGACAGGTCACACACCTACAGGACAGGGGGGGGGGCTGTTACTCATGTTCATTATAATTGGAATGAAGAGACTCTCAAAATGTACAAACCCTAGTTATTAATGTAGTTTACTGTACTGAGTGAGTTCCACCCTGGGCACAGCTGAAAAAAACAGGGCAGGGTTTTATAAATGCCAGAGAAGCCTCTCCCAGTCAGAGGTCCCAGTAGTGAAGAAACATCCTTCCCAAATCAGCCATTTTACACCCTACAAATGACTCCATCTCCCCCTATCAATCACACTAATCCGGGCTTGGCTCCAGGAAAGAAGTTCTTCTCACAGACTCGGGCTTCGGAGCATACATGTAGCTTATCCTTACACACACACACACACACACACACATTGACTGTGGAGAAGTAGACCATCAGAGGACCACCATAGAGGTTTTAACTCCACGGCCCCAAGTACGTAGTGTGTGTCTGTCTGTGTATTTCTATGCTGATATTCATGTTGGGATGTGCACACCGAGTCCCATGTGACCGTGTGTTCCAGAAGACGGACAAACTACAATGGCGCTCAAACGCTGAATGAAGACTGCTTTTCATGAGCTGAGCTTGGACACGGCCAAGACCCCCTCAAATGGGGAGGCTGCTGTAACTGATCACTAGGGTTGAGCCAGCCCACTCCGGTCTCTGACAGTTCTGAGGGTTGAGGAAACGGACAATTTCACTGGCTTTCTTGGATTTGAAAACCCTCTTCACTTAAAACGAGACAGTTGTGGGTCCTTCCACAAAAACAATAAAAAACGGCGGAAAGATGTTTCCAATTTCCAGGCATGCTCAGAGAGGAGGAGCGAGGGGTCCAGGCTTAGAGAGGCTTCTTCCAGACGCTGAGCGGGGCCTACGGTCGCGTGCTCGCTCCCCCCCCCCTCTCTGAGACTGATTATTGCCGCCGCGGTATTATAAACACAGGGTCTTCTGCCTCTGATCCTCTCAATGTGTTTACGTGAGATCAGCCCACTAGGCTTCCGCCAGAGGGCCCAGATCTCTATCTGCTCCCATATTGACTCCTCCACACAGCTGGACTTGTGCCAGAGGCTGGCTGGGAGGCAGGCGCACGCACACTGGAACACACACACCGGACACACACACACACACACACACATACACACACACACACACACACACACCAGACACACACACACACACACACACAAACCCACACCGGACACACACACACACGCGGGCACACACACACACACACACACTGGACACACACACACACACACACACACACACACACCGGACACACACACACACACAGGCACACACACACGGGCACACACATACAGTACATTTTGAACACACACACACACACACACATACACGTGCGTGCTCACCAGGGATGTGACGATACTGTAATGATAAACCATGATAAAATCCGATTAAATTTATCACGGTAAAATTCTCACTAAAACCATGTTTGATTTCTGCACTTTGAAAAATTCACTGTAAATACTGTCCAGTACTGTCTACTACAGTAGAGTTAGCAGCAGTCTCCAAGATGCCTTATTTTAAAGTTAATGCAAAGTTAACTTTAAAGCAAAAAAGTGTGTGGTGCAGTTCATTTTATTTGTGGTTTTCAATATAAAACTTGGTGAAATTATTTCAGTGTGTGTATCAGTAGTTTTTGAACATTTTCAGCACATTTTAACACACCACGATAATACTGATAATACTAACAATTACCGATTTGATAACCGTGATCATTTTGGTCGCTATAATTGTGATGTGAAATTTTCATTACATCTCTAGTGCTCACACAAACGGACACACGCACACACGAGCGCGCACACACACACACACACACACACACACACACTGGTTGGAGTGAGGTCTGAGACTCACGTCACACTGGAAGGGTTTCTCTCCGGTGTGAGTCCTCATGTGCTCGTCCAGTCCCCTCTTCTGGCTGAAGGCCTTGTTGCACTCACTGCATTTATACGGCTTCTCCTGGACACAGATAAAGACACACACAGACAGACAGACACACACAGACAGACACACACAGACAGACACACACACACAGACAGACACACACAGACAGACACACACACACACAGACAGACAGAAAGAAAGAGACAGACAGACCGACACAGACAGACAGAAAGACAACCACATTTACACGCAGATCAATACTGTGGACCATGTGGACAATATGTCCTAACTATGCGGACAAAACCTGGAAGAAATTTTAATCCAAACGTACACACACACACACACACACACACACACACACACACACTCACACCACTTATGCACGCACACTAGCGCACGTGGACACACACACACACACCCTCATATCCTCTCACTTCACACCCAGCAGCTCCCCCTGTGAGTTTATGAAGATGTGAAATGAGAGACTGCGCAGCATCTGTGGCCGAGGAAATGACCGGCGCTGAGGCCATCAGAACCACATGGACCTGCTCCGCCCATCAGGGGAACACAGCGCTCCCGAAAGAGAGAGACCCCCTTTGAACGCATATCGGTGCTGGGGGGGTGGGGGGGGCACCGGGGCTGTGGAGTACCACACCTCTCTCTCTCCACACCTCATCAGTTCGCCTCCGAACATTTCCTCTGTGCCTTTCAGAGGCCTGTGAGGGTGTCAGTCAAAGAGGCTATCTCCCCATGGGTGTGTTGGCCAGAGCCTCAGCTATCGGTGTGTGTGAGGAAGAGAGTGTGTGTGTGTGTGTGTGTGTGTGTGTGTGTGTGTGTGTGAATGAGTGAGTGTGAGAGAGAGAAAAAGAGTGAGAGAGTGTGTCTATGTGTGTGTGTGTGTGTGTTTGTTTGTGTGTAAAGGCAGCCTGCCACTTGCTGGTGTAAAAGGTCTGGTGGGAAATAGTGGAGGCACTTGAAAGCTTAGCCAGTGCAGAGAAACATGCAGCAGGGTGATAGTGGGACACGGGGAGCGTCGGCCTTTGGGCTGATAGCGAGGGCTCTACCCTTTAGGGATCAGTTGTCATGGGAACTGGGCAAACACAGGAAGTGAGGGTCCTGGGAAAAGAGCTATCGTGTGGGCGGGGCAAGGAGTGCCCAGTGACACAGGAAACAAAAGGCAAAAGAAGGCAAAGATCAGGTTCAGTGTGTGTGTGTGTGTGTTTGTGTTTGCTTGTGTGCGTGCGCACAAGAATTAGAAAGAAAGACGCCCTAAGTGTGGGTGTGTGAGAAATCTGGGTGGGGAAAGCGCAGTATGGTCAGTCTGTGCATTGTAAACCTGCCCGTTTAATAGGGATCACTTTTCCTATAAAGCATCACTTTTCCACTTGGGAAAACCTTGCTCCTGAACGAGATATGAACCACAAAATCCTGAGGGGGTCAAAGTTTGGGGGTCAGGAAACACATGGACGGAGCAGGCCCAGAATGCATCGCTGTGACCCCAGTAACATCGAACATCTGCACACGGAGAGCTTCGTTCTCTGCAGCTGCTCGCCCTGCGACCTTTGACCCGGCCTTTCTCCTGAGTCACCTCTGAATCTGGCCACTCTCTGGGGCCAGCACGCACGTGAACGCCGGGATAACGCCCCCGAGCGACGCAGCAGGCTAGGGTTACGCCTCGGATCTGCTGACCGGCATGGTCACTCAGGATGTCACCTTCCTCCACCAACCAACCTCCACCTCCACCCTTAATCCTGGCTCCCAGGCAGTGGTTACAGGTCAGTGGGGCTCGGGGCGGGGGGGGGGCGGGGGGGTAAGTACCAGGCATATGGTGCAGACGTTTTGGCAGAAAGCGAGCTGGAACCACCCTTCTGCTGCTTTTAATGATAATCCGATCGTCACTAACTGATGGGTGTTACGGTAAAACCCGACTCCCAGGCACCCAGAGTCAAAACAGATAAAGTTCTGAGCCCCGCGCCAAGAATGCCAAACTATTCCAATCAGCGTGTTTACAGCCGCGAGTGTGTATCACCCTATCATTCTCTCAGGGTCGAGCCACCGCCCCCGCCCCCCAAAAAAACATAACGAGATTAATAAAATCTCTAAACAAGCAAAATGTCAGCAGCCTCTCCGGAATCACATGTGCGTCTGATTGGCGGACCACGCCCACCCCACCCCATCTCTACAGCAACGCTGACGGCCGCCCCCCCCCCCCCCCCCGCTGCCAAGCAACGCTCGTCATGCCGAGCGGTGACCTCACCCCACTCCCTGCTGTTTGTCCCATCTCAGCCCATGTTTTGGAGCAGTCGCAGAGACTGAGGTCTGGGCGCCGACTCAAACGCTGACATGACACGTTCAGTGAGCACTCACACTTTAAGAGTTAGAGGGGTGGGCTGCTGCCACTGAGGTGCTTTTAACTGCTTAGGTAGACACCACACACACACACACACACACACACACATACACGCATGAACACAGAGCCTCCTCCTAGGTGGAGGACGTGGGTGTGTAGAGATGTAGTGCAGAGGCAAGAGCTGCGACCTTTCCCAGGAAATGACCTCATGAGGGCCAGAGAGTCTGAGCCCGCTCTGTCCCCACTCAGGTCTACGAGTCAGACGCCCGCGACGTCCGAAACCAAATCCACCATGTCCTCAGAGCTAAGCAACTCTCTCTCGCTCCCTCCCTCCCTCTCTCTCTCTCTCTCTGCCGGGACCGTGAGAGAAGTGCCTGTGTTCCGCTCTATGGTACATCAATCTCTCCGCAGACTCCTGCCGAGGTGTCCTGGAGTCACCTCCAGGGACGGACACACCCAGGTGAGCCAGGTGGTGACGACAGAAGCCCCCCGTCCCCGGTGGAGGCGGGAGAGAGCCTCCGTTGGGGGTGTGCTTCCTCTCGGAGCATGGCTGAGCAGATAAAGCGTGGAGATGGGACAGATAGGGGCTTCTGGGAACAGACACAGCAAGATGGAGGGACTAACCCTCCCGCGTCTGTGAAACGGACAGGTCAGTATGTACGTACTGTATGTGGTCTGACGTTTCGTGTTACAACAAGAGTACAACAAGACTCGGTGGAATAATAAGGCTTTTTTTTTTTTTTTTTTTACAGCCAGCTGGTTTGGAGATTAAAAACATCCGTCAAGGAAACAGCCTGAGAATGAACCAATATTCCTTGGCTTGCAGACAGATTTTAACACTTACAAAACAACACAAACACTGAAGGGCAAGTTAATCTGTGCTGTACGATCCCTCTCTTTCTCTCTCTCTCTCTCTCTCTCTCTCTCTCTCTCTCTCTCGCTCTCTCTCTCTCTCACACACACACACATACACAAACACAAACACAGGGGTGTGAGAGTGGGAACAAAGACAGGGAGAATAAAAATATTTTCCATGCAGGCCGTAACATCAACACCTCAAACTGGGCCTGGAAACCTCCTCACTGGCAGGGACACAAAGACGGGGTGTGTGTGTGTGTGTGTGTTAGTACAGCAGGTGTGAAGTCTTACCCGAGTGTGTGTGCGGATGTGCATCTTCAGGCCATCGTTCTTGCTGAAGGCTTTGTCGCAGTACGGGCACTGATACGGTCGCTCACCTGGGGGGAGGGGTCAGAAGAATGATCAAGTCCCATCAGTTACCGTAGAATGACACATTTGTTTTTCATATTATTGTCGATAATACATTCAATTCATCATTCTGGTAAACTTCCTTAAACATTTCCAGTTGTTGGTGTTGTCTTTTGAACTGGTGAAACAGTGCATACAGAGTACAGACAGCCCGTTCCGTAAACGACATGCTACGGCCACGCCGACGATCAAACGCTGCTTTTGTGCTGTATACACACTTCCAGGCGGGCGACTGTGACCACGGGGATCTTCGAATGCGACGGATCGCAGCTCTCAGGAATTGAAGAAAGGGAGGGAGGGAAAACAGGGTTTTTGCCGCCACATGCCGAGTCCCATCAAAGTTCTCTGTTTCCTGCCGGCTGGTCAGGAAGGAGAGGTCCGCCCAGGGGCGGACTGGCCATCTGTAGGTTCTGGAGAATCACAGAACGAATGGCCGCCGGTGATAACGGCCGGTGGCCGCGGTAAATTGCCTGCCCCACCCCCCCCACCCCCCGTCAACAAATCACACGACAATCAGAATTGCCTGCACCCCCCCCCCCCTGCTCAACAAATGGAGAGATTAGTATATTTATTTGATCTTGCCCTTGCGTTTTCACGCTGGTTGATGTGGGCTGGGCTGGGTCGGACTCCAGGGCTGTTTTTTAGTCCCAGCACGTCCCTGGGTCCGCCCCTAGTCTCTCTCCACACTCAAATATTAGGCTGAATCGCTGCGCTCCGCATACTACATAATAGAGTCTGTGCCACTTTGCTGCCCAAGCTAGTGTTCTGAGGGCGTATCGACGGTTCAAAATTAAAAGAGTGACAGGTCGTAGCGGCAAATGAGAGACGCTAGCCCCGGTTAGATGGCCGGGGCATATCTATGGGTTGGGAACGCCTGATCGCGAAAGTCGGTACCGATTGATGTTGCCGGGATTCCGGCGCTACCAATGAATTGCCAGGATTTGCGCACCAGATTTTTGCATGAAGTGTCCCAGACCCATAGAGAGATCTGCAGCGTGCAGTAACGTATTTAGCTTAGCTTACGTAGTGTGACAGCGAAAGAACTCCCATGGGTCTGGCGTTGAGACCACCCTGCACCTGACTAGCGCCGCTGCAGCGTCATGACCCCCCTGCTCTACTCCACCACCGCCCCCTGATGCACCTCCTCCCCCTAGAGCACCGGCGTGCCTCAGAACGCCCTGCGTCTCCCACAGACCTCCTCCCACCCTTTCTGACGCTCCATCGTAAAGGGCTGGTGCGACTCCCCGGGCTGCTAGCGGACTGTACCGCACCATACCGTACCGCACCGTACTGCACCGTACCGCACCATACCGTACTGTACCATACCGTACCGCACCATACCGTACCGCACCATACCGTACCGCACCACACCATACCGTACCGCACCATACCTTACCGTACCATACTGTACCATACCGCACCATACCGTACCGCAGCATACCGTACCGCAGCATACCGTACCATACCGTACCGCACCATACCGTACCGCACCATACCGTACCATACCGTACCGCAGCATACCGTACCGCACCATTCCATACCACACCATACCGTACCGCACCATACCATACCGCGTGTCCTCCCTGGTGGCTGGCTCCGGTGGCAGCCGTGCAAAGGTGGCTGGTGTACGGTGGTTGTCCCAGGAGCAGGATCCATAAAAGGGACATAAAAAAAAGAAAGCACTAGATGCTCTCTTGTGCGGTTGTATTCTTGCCCAACGTTTCCACGACAGAGCATTATTCCAGTGTGCGCTATACAAATAACGTTTGATTTGATTTGGAAACATTAGTATTAAGTGGTGGTCCTCCATCTGCTTGTGTAGCTGCGAGTGATATCCAGTAGGCCCGCTGCCAGACGGGGAGCTGGCGGTCCAGCGACACGCCTCGGCCGGGCGAGGCCCCGCGGCCCATTCTCTGTGTGGGCCGGCCCTACGCGGCCCCGGCCCCGGCCCAGCCCGGCGGGATCAAAGGCAGCCTGGTCTAACTCACAGAGATGCTATCTGAGCACACTCCGGCGCCGCCAAAGAGGATGTGACAGGCTGTCAGTCAAACGGCGGCGGGACACGTGGATCTGTTTACCCCGGGGCCGATGCACGGCGTAGATAGCAGCCCGGGGCCTGAGCACTCATCTATACATGGGATATGAGCTAACCCCGAACGACCGCAGAGAAATGCCACTTAATGAAAGAAAAATATATTCTAATGCTTGCCAAGGAAGTACTCTAGGGTGCAGGATTGCTCTCTCCTTCCTTCTAGACTCCTAGACTAGTGCCCGAGCTAGCGTGGTCTCACAGTCCTTCTCTGTGGCTGAGCAAGTGCAGAGTTGTGAGCTGCTAGCCCTGTCGGTATCAGGAGAGGTGACAAACACATCAGGGGGGAACAAGAGACCTATAGAGTCTCAGGGCCTGTTTCTGGGGTAATTGGAGCGGGTTTGTTTTGGGATGAGTCCCTGTAGGGCAGGGGTGGGGTGAGTATATAGAGCAGCTCCTCGGGGGGACGGAAAAGCAAATGGTAACTTAATAAAAAAAAGCACAGCCTTGAGAGAGATACAAATTGCTGTATATGTGTGTGTGTGTTTGTGTGTGTGTGTGTGTGTGTCTGCTTGCGGCACAGCAATCTAATTTCTCAGCCACTTTTTGACGTCGTAATCTCCCTTCAGTGACTAATTGTTGAGCAGGAAAGCGAGCAGTTTTAATTAGATAAGCCCAGAGATGGATGGGACAGATGGTTAGACCCTAGTAATAAGGTTAATGAGCTGTGTTTCCATGGGACTATACATGCACCACCCAGGGAGAATATCAGCAGAGAGATACCAGCAGAGAGATACCAACAGAGAGATACCAACAGAGAGGGACCAGCAGAAAGACACCAACAGAGAGGCCAACAGAAAGATACCAGCAGAAACATGCCAGCGCAGAGATCCCAGCAGAGAGACACCAGCGGAGAGAACATCAGCAAAGGGATATCAGCAGAAACATACCAGCAGAGATATCAGCAGAAACGCCATCAGAAAGATGCTGTACCAGCTGAGACGCCGGCAGAAAGAACAACAGCAAGAGATACTGGCAGAGAGATACCAGCAGAGAGACACCAGCAGAGAGGTACCAGACACCAAACCGGCTGGGTCTGGGGCCATTGACCTGCTGCAGCTCAAGGCGAGTGCCACCTAGTACTGTGCATCAGTAGGATGCCATTTGGTGAGGGGGTACTGTAAATTCTCATGTAGGTCATTGTAGGCATCGTACTGTAGGTTCTATGACCATATTCCAACAGGAATGTGCTAGCCAGCTGTGACAGATGAGTTCATCACTGGCAGGTTTGAGAGTATCTGATCTATCCAGCTCATCTGGAACTCAAGACTTCATCGGTTTGTTTAAGTTAATCTTAGTTTCTTCTAAACCTGTGAAAACGAATGACAGACTACTGCCCTTATTCACTCAGCTCTGAGGGTTGATCCCAGCCTAGGGAGTTTTTCCTGGTTTTCATTGGGGGGTTTAGGTCTCTGGTGTTGATATCTGTACGGGCTCTTGGAAAGCCCTTCCATGACATCGCATGTTAAAACGGGCTATAAATATAAAATGTGATTTGATTTGAAACAAGCAGTGGGTAAACTGAGACCGCCAGCCTCAGACTCACCCCACCACCCAGGAAGAGGAAGAGGATAGGGGCGTCACAGAACGAGTACTCGCCTCATCCAAACTGGCCCGCGAAGGGGTAAAACCTCCCGTATGAAGAGAGTGCTCCCAGAGTCTGAAACATGTGCAGAGGGCAGCTCAGAATTCCAACCAAAAAAAAATCCCCCTCCTGCTCAATTTCAGCCTCTAGGAGCCCTTTGTTGACAAACAGGAAAGTCTGGCCCAGATGTGCACTGAGACAGAGAGGGAGAGGGATTCTGTGTCCTCCGTGGCACGCGGGGGTGTCAGGTGCCAGGCCAGACCCGGCCCTGGGGGAGCCCCAGAGAAGGCATTGGAGAGCAGAACAGGGCAGCGGCGTGCTCCTCTCTGGTTTGGAGAGCATCCCTCTTGGTGCCCGTATGGGAGGAGCAGGCTAGTGTGTCAGCTGATACGTTGCAACGACACCCACGCCCTGCAAAAAGAGAGCAGGGTGATGGGCCCTACTAGACTGCAGAGGCTGGAGACAATATGATCACTTATGGGGTTACAGAAACATATACATACCAACACATATCAGGTTCTGACCCACCTAGTAATGATACTTTCACACTACATGCATGGAGCATTGATGGAACATAAAAATAAAAAAAGAGTTAAGTGCCCTTTAAAAAAAAAAAAAAAGACTTGAGTGTTGAGTATCATTCCGTTTCTCTCCCAGTTGACTTGACTGACGTACAAAATTCAACAGCAATCCAGCTCCCTCGAACACAAATCAAATTCAGTCCTTTTCTAATCTTGATTGACACGTGTGGGACTCGGCCATGGGTAAATGGATCTCTGACAGGGCATAAACACAGCACAGAGCCACTGCTACAGAATCACACTGGGGGAGGGGGAGGGGGGGTCCTCCTTGACCTGGCGAGGTTCATATGAGAGACGCCGTGTCCTCGCTGATGATCGCCTCTGTAATTGGACACCGTCCACTTATTCTCCAGATTGAGTGAGATTGTGTGGGGATTGTATGGGGATTAAGTGGTGGTGGTGGTGGTGGAGGGGGGGGGGGGCTGGTGTGCTGAGCCTGGGCTGTGTGTGGGGGGGACATGCTAACGGATTTAGCATGCGCCGAAACCAGACACCCTCTCCCCCTAACCCCCGGGCGTCCCCATAACCCCCTGCTGTGCCCCTCACACTCCTCGTCTGCTAATCGATCCGTTTGGCACCCCTCCTGTGTGTGCGTGTGCGAGAGAGAGAGAGAGAGAGAGTGTGTGTGTGTGTGAGAGAGAGAGAGAGAGAGAGAGAGAGAGTGTGTGTGTGCGTGTGTATGTGTGTGTGTGAGAGAGAGAGCGAGAGAGAGAACGTGTGTGAGTCTGGTAAGCAGATGGTCCTCTGCTCTGCCGCTTGCCTGCCGCACGGCGTTTGTGTTACGGAGAGCGCTTTGTAGCTCCAGGCCTCGGTCTGAAAGACATTAGCGCCGTCCATCAGAGATTAATTCCTGGCTTCCTCCAGTCCGGTCAGATGCTGGCCGTCCCTCTGCCCCCTCCCCCTCGCTGCATGCCGACAGGGGCCACCAACGTAATATGATATCGATCTGTTTTTCTTTTCGCTGATAAGCGATCGCCTTTGATCGGCCCCCAGAAACGCCCGACAACTTTACACTTGACCTTTCCGCCATGGACGGGGGTCCGGGTAGACTTCTCCACTTCCTCAAACGTTTTATTAAACTGGCCCATGTGAGGGAGCCTCCAAACAAGACTCCACACACACCTCGCCACACACACACATACACACCTTACCACGTAACACCACAATATCATTCTAACCCTCGCATCCTGCACATCTTGATCTAACGATCAGCACCATACAACGATCCACAGAGAACACCTTCATCTCATACAGGATCTCCAGACAAGAGGACAGACTGCACTACGTCGAGACACGGGGCTGAATGATCTACTTGGTCTCAGGTTCTTATGTACTGAGAACCCTGAGACTAGTAGGACAGGCCAGTAGTCGTCCAGTGCTCCCAGAGTTCTGACAGACACAGGCTACGGTCCGAGTCTGACCCCCCGTTGAGCGTTAATAGTCCTGCATATCTAACCACTGTGAGGACACAGGTCTCCAGCAGAGTGGACGTCCCGGAGAATAACCCATCCTCCTCCATCTAGACAGAAGATCTTCCGCTGCTCCCGGGGAAACTAGAGACATCTGCTCAGCTGGCCCTCCTCGCCGTCTCCACGGCAACACACATGTTGGAGGATATGGACGGAGGATATAACTCAATCATCTCACTTTTTCCTCGTATCTCCGGCGGAGAACTCTTGACTGGTTTACTGTGCCAATATCTGTCGCTGACACACGATCTTGGAAAACGCTGTTTACTGCATGTCTCACCCATCAGAGCCAAAGTGCAGAGTGAGCTCAACAAGACCTGTTTGACCCATAAAACGGGATTTAAGATTTGAACATACAGAGCAACGTATCATTATGTGACTCAATCAAACGCTAAAACACACAAAGGCCCTCTCTGTTAAAAGAGAGTTAAAAACATTGAGTCGGGTGATTCTGGAACACTGATTATTTGTGAGCGTCCAACCATGACTTTTACTATGATGTCAGAGGAATAATCTGTAAACATTTCCTTTGGCTAAGTCACCTCTCGCAGACCCAACTCTGCCATATAACATACAGTATATAACATCATGGCACACTTTGACACGCTCTCACGCTGGCCCATGATCCACAGTAATGTGTGTTCGCACGTGGTCATTAGCCAAAATGATTCATATGGTGGGACTCAGGTGGCGGGGGAACACCCATTACATTACATTACATTACAATTACATTAGTCATTTAGCTGACACTTTTATCCAAAGCGACTAACAGTAATTGCATTTAACGTAGGAAAAGCCAATGTACTACTACTTGCCAGAACTCACAAGTGCATCTCCTTTCTAAAACAAGTGACTAAGAGCATAATCTAGTGCTGAAGGCAAAGTGCAAGAATAGCAATCTAAAATACAATAGGTGCTTAAGAGGGTGAATCCTTGTACAGTAGTACTTCTTGAAGAGATGAGTTTTGAGCCTGCGACGAAAGTTGGGCAGCGACTCTGCTGTCCTGACGTCAGTGGGCAGTTTGTTCCACCCATCATCTTAACCATGACTCACGAGTCCTAGCAGATGAAGTGCCTCAGTGTTCACCTGTCATGCCTCTCTACCCCTGCGACACTTCTAGGCGAGGCGAGAGTGGAGTAGGTCCTTATTGGGAACTCGAGGCATATAGGTTTGATTTGAGTGACAGGGACCATTTGGGTGGGTGCCTGTGAGTGAACTCATCAACACGCACTCCCTGTGTGCCTGGCACCCTCTACAGTACATGGCCCCAACCGCCACTGGGAACCCCCATGCCAAGCTAGATCACACATCTACGTATACGTATTTGCACTCCTGTACATGTGGATTTCTGTCCCTTCTGTAACTATTGTAACATTTTTATTCTAATCTGTGTTTCTTTGTTATCCTGCATGCAATAATATATACAGCATATACATTTTTTTTACGCATATGAATTTTGGCGGTGTGATCTGTTCGGGGGGCCCCCTGCCTTCCACGCATGTGGCAAGCGGCAATCTAGATGTTCCCCCCCTCTGGGCCGCTTGGCCCAGAGTGCCGGGCCGGAAGATGGAACGGCATCTAGCCCCCTGCCTCTATGACGAGTGGGCCGCGATCGGGAAGACGCTCGGAGGTAACTCAGCCCACTAAGACCGTCAAAGAGCGCCACAGGAGGACTGCTGTACATTATAGTCCCTGGCCTCCACGGGCCAGCGCTTCGTGGAGTCCGAAGGAGATACAGCCTAGTGTCTCTGCCTCCATGGTGACCGGAGGGACTGCTGGATGGCCCTTCAGAGATGTTTCGGCCCACGATCACCACGGAGCGCCACAGAGACTAACTAGTGTAATTCCCACGGCTTCCACTAGCCGACGCATAGTGGAATACCAGAAGAAAGCATCAATACCCCCGGAACAGAGAGCAACAACAACAACAGAGACGACAGGCAAGAGCGAACAATGATGTGTTTTGACAGCTTAAATATATGCGCTCTAGCGAGCTGAACGTTGCGTCATACGGGGTGAGACTGATTAGCCTCTGCCGATTAGCCCGGCGTTGACATCCGTGCCTCGCCTGAAGTACGTCGGAGACTTCATTACTACTACTACTACTACTACTGCTACTACTGCTACTACTACTACTACTACTACACTACTACTACACTACTACTACTACTACTACTGCTACTACAACTACTACTACTACTACTACTACTACTACTACTACTACTACTACACTACTACTACTACTACTACTACTACTACTACTACTACTACTACTACTACACTACTACTACACTACTACTACTACTACTGCTGCTACTACTACTACTACTACTACTACTACTACTACTACTACTACTACACTACTACTACTACTACTACTACTACTACTACTACTACTACTACTACTACTACTACTATTACTACTACTACTACTACTACTACTACTACTACTACTACTACACTACTACTACTACTACTACTACTACTACTACTACTACTACTATTACTACTACTACTACTACTATACAATAATGATCAAATACACATGACCCACACTTTGGTTTCACTTACTAACCTCATACTACTTGAGTGCATCATAATTGGTCCTTATATAAAACTCAAATTTGTATTAAGTGATAGGGGAAGCTGGTGACGTAAAGTGATAGGGGAAGCTGCCGGGTTGCTCCAGGGAAGCCTCACAAAGCTCCCTGTGTTTATCGGGTAAATAAGCCCTGCTCTTGGCCCTGGGAACACAAACAACATCAAGCTTTTCTCTCCTCCAGCGTCCAGAGAGCCTGTCGACACACAGGCCGTCACCTCAGCCAGACACTTCCTCTCTCCGGCTATTCACAGAAGAACGGGCTCTTCAAGACGATATTTACAGCACTAACTCTGCCCTGTAAACCCTGAGAGTAGGGAAGATAACTAAATTACCTGGTCAATATCACTGCCTTTACACTGTGCTTTGAAAAACTGTTTACAGCAACTCGAGGCTCTTTGTTCATCAAGGAGATGACAGGTCAGCAGAACAGGAGAGCCTCGGCTCCCGTCAAAATACACCCGGATTCACTTCCTAGTATACAGCCTCCACTGTGTGTCCATGTCAGGCTTTAAGGGCTTTCAGTGTTTATTAATTCCTACTCTGACATTTGCTGCGGGAATACATGTGAACCCAGTAAATTGCTCATCTCTGTGAAAGAACAAGACGGGCATTGTTGGGGAGAGCAATTTCGGGAACAGCTCGCACCTTCCCAAAACTTTTTATTTTTCCTCGCACAAAAACACAACAAACAAAAGTCCCCGGCCTATAGAACGAGTGGACAGATTTACAGCCTCTCAGGGTCAAGGGTCATCCCGCTGGATGCTTTCTTGGAGTGGTCTTTTCTCTCCGTCCTCTTTTCTTTCTTTGAGGTGTCCCCTCCGCCCCCCCCCCCCACCCCCCCACCCTGCATTCCCCCACAGACCCGCGCCTTTGTTTAATCTACATAAAAACAATCAGACTGAGCCATGGCCCACACTGGTACGCACACACACACACTCACACACACACATACACACAGAACAGACACACACAAGCGCACACACACACAGAACAGACACACACACACCCTCACATGCGTGTGCACTCGAGCGCGCACACACACACACACACACATACACACAGAACAGACACACACATGCACATACACAAACACATAAATACCCCCAAAAAACACCCAGCCCAGCTTCTACATACATTTTGTGTCCATTTACAAGCATGTTGGAATCCAGCTTCAAGGAGGATGAGCTCTAAGCTGCTGATGAATGATCTGAGACTAAACTGGGTGAGCAGTGCCAGCAAAAACCTAACAGGGTAGTAAATCAACCCTATTCTTAGGCTCTGTCTAATGGGATATTCATGACATCACTTTGATACAGGAGACCCCGGTGAGGAAGGTGTTATTGACGACCTAAATACATACATACATAAATGCGTCTGCTCAGGTGGTGAGTGACGGCTGTGATGCATATGCTGATTGAGTTTTGGATTCGGTGGGCAGAAAAGCCCGCATCAAAACCTCCAGCGGCGGAGCTAGGAACGCATTCCGCAGATTAAGGGATCGGGGGGAAAAGGAAACGGCCATTGTTTTTGTGGGAGCTACTTAGCCTGAGAGGATTTCAGCTGATGTGTCTGTGACAGGAAAGCAAGGGAGGAGTGGATCGGCGTGGGACTCAATCTCCAGAAACAGGGAGGACACGAGGGAGATGTACCGAGAACAAGACAGATAGGGAGGGAGAGAGATAAAGTTGAAGTGGGAGAGACGAGGGAGGGAAACAGCCAAGAGGAGGTGTGGTAGAGAAACACAGAAAGAATGGAGGGAGGTGGGGGGGGTTAGGGAGAGAGGGAGAGTGGGTGACTGTGCCAGGTCTGTGCACCAGTCTGTTGGTAAGGAAACACACAGGAATGTGTAGTTCTCCAGTTAAAGGCCGTTTAATGAACACCCACTCTCTGGGACGGAGTTGGCGCTCAGGGCTCATCATGGCTAGCCAGCTAGCTAGCTTCAGGGAACTGGCAGCTAACTGGCTATCTCTAGGAGACTGTAGGTAATGGTGTTAGCGCTCACGGCTAACTGGCTATCTCTGGGAGACTGTAGGTAATGGTGTTAGCGCTCACGGCTAACTGGCTATCTCTGGGAGACTGTAGGTAATGGTGTTAGCGCTCATGGCTAACTGGCTATCTCTGGGAGACTGTAGGTAATGGTAGCGCTCATGGCTAACTGGCCATCTCTGGGAGACTGTAGGTAATGGTGTTAGCACTCACGGCTAACCGGTTAGCCTCAGAGAGCTGGGAGACTGTGGGTAATGTACAGTGGGCAATGGTGGTGGAACTCAAAAGCTCTCTCACACACTAGGCCTACAGTACATGGCAAGCTTAGACAGGTGACGGTGGCGTCATTGAACCAAAAATCCTCCCATATGGCCACTGACCTGTATGACTGCGGATGTGGACCCTCAGTGTCCCATTGCTGGCAAACTTCTGTCCGCAGTACGGGCAGATCTTCTCCTTCTCTCCGGTGTGTGTCTGGTAAGGGATGGATGAAGAAACACATGGTGGATATTTGGGAACAAAGATTTGTGACATTCGGCCTCACATCCTTTCCTTTCATTAAAGGAAACAAAGCAGTCTGGCAAAAAGAAAGGGGAGGGGAAATGTTATCACAAGTGAAAGCAGTAGTCTGTCAAAGTGCTTTTTGTGAGTTATGCAAAGGCTTTCGGTTAAGAGGGACTGATTGAAGCTGGATGAATGCACAATCTGGAACCCAGCACAATCTGCTCTACTCTGCTGTACTTTGTTCTGCTCTACTCTGCTGTACTCTGTTCTGCTCTACTCTACTGTACTCTGTTCTACGGTACTCTACTCTGCTGTACTCTACTCTGCTATACTGTACTGTGCTCTACTCTGCTCTGCTCTGCTGTACTGTACTCTGCTGTACTCTACTCTGCTCTGCCTGTGTTCTTTCTTCTTCCTTCTCTCCTCTCTCTGCCCTCACTTCTCAACCAGGACTGAGTCTCTCTGATCTCTGAGCAGCACTCTCAAACCCTGTATTCTCACTTACTGTAGCTTACTCTCTTTTCCTACTCTCTCCCTCTCTCTCTCTCCCTCTTTCTCTCTAATTCTCTCTCCTTCTCTCTCTCCCTCCCTCTTTCTCTCTCTCTCCCTCTATCTCCTTCTCTCTCCCCCTCTCTCTCTCTCTCCCTCTTTCTCTCTCTCTAATTCTCTCTCCTTCTCTCTCTCCCTCCCTCTTTCTCTCTCTCTCCCTCTATCTCCCTCTCTCTCTCCCTCTCTCTCTCCCTCTCTTTCCCTGTCTCAGTCCCTCTCTCTGTTGAAAGGTATGTTCTAAATTCTGCTCCTGGCCTGTTGTGAATTCCCTAGAAAAACATGAGTAAGAGAGGCTGTGATTCAGAGTGACATCTTAAACACCAGGACAACAATACAGGAACACAGGAACACCACCTTCTCTCCTTCCTCCATCACCCCCCGCGTCCCACACCACCGCGCTTTGGTTACATAAGCGCTGTCCACACACACACACACACACACACACACACACACACACACACACACACACACACACACACTTTCAAACAGACACACAGATGTCTCCCAGATGTCTCTCGGTGTTCTGTTGTTTAGTTAGTTACTGTTGTTCTGGAGGCCATGAGTTTACCCCCGGAGCCAACCTATTTCACTGGCGAGGATAACGCGTTGAAGCACAACTCTGGAATTTATGGGTGTTTGAATGTGATCGTTAACAACCTCTTATGAATGACTGGTATGTGTAATTAATAACCTGACAAACAATTTAGTTTTCAAACACATTGTCATAACACACATGTTAACACGGCGACCAGGATGAAAAGTGCTGCACCGTGCAGTTACATACACACACATGCACGCACGCACACACGCACATCTCCCTCCTGTTACACTGTCTCAGCTTCACTACATGGCTTCGACTGTACAAGTGGAAGACCACTGTATGTAGAAACCAGTAGTCTGGGCTTAGTTGGGCCTGCAGAGAGGCACATCGTTACTGCTGCTCTCCTCTCCATGACAAGAGAACGACCAGAGCACCTGCAGGAAAACAACCACCAATGACGGGGACCAGGAAATCAAACCCCTGCTCTAGTCAGTGGAACAGGAAGACGAGGATAGAGAGAGCGAGAGGAGAGAGAGAGAGAGAGAGAGAGAGGGGGGGGGGAGAGGGGAGGAGAGAGAGGAGACAGAGAAAGAGGGGAGGAGGAGAGAGGAGACAACGAGAGAGAGGAGAGAGGAGACAGAGAGAGAGGAAAGGAGGAGAGAGAGAGAAGAGAGAGGAGACAGGGAGAGAGGGAGGAGGAGAGGAGGAGGTAGAGAGAACAAGAGAAGAAAGAGAGAGAGGGAGAGAGAGAGTGCTCTGTCGGGGACAAGTTCTGAACACGCACGCAGCAGCATGTCCCAGTCCCAGCTCCAGTCAGTCAGTCAGTCAGTCAGTCAGTCAGTCAGTCAGTCAGTCAGTCAGTCAGTCAGTCAGTCAGTCAGTCAGTCAGTCAGTCAGTCAGCCAGTCAGTCAGTCAGTCAGTCAGTCAGTCAGTCAGTCAGTCAGTCAGTCAGTTATTCAGTCAGTCAGTCAGTTATTCAGTCAGTCAGTCAGTCAGTCTCTATCCCCTCTCTCCAGTCCCCAGGCCAAGTTATCTATCTCTCTCTCTCTCTCTCTCAGCTACCTGTCTTTGATCCTAGCTAGACGGGCCTGAGCAGCAGTAGGTTGAGCTCCGCCGCCGTCACCGTGGAGACGACTCCCTGCCCTGCCGTCAGGTCCCGCCAGGCTAGCGGCTTGCGTTCACTTCGCTCACATCTCTTTAGCCGTGTGCCAAGGAGCTGTTTGGTTTCAATCAGATCCATTACCGTGGCGGACATTGTCAGATTTAGCCGGATAATCTGACGAGGGGATCTGTTCCTTGTTCCGGGACCCTGCGGAGTTAATGGACCGGCTGCCATCTCTGATCTGCAAACACATGTCTGATTTCGGGGGAAGCAGCGGTAAAGATTGAGACGGTGAAGCAACGTAGCCTCGTCCCAGGCCGGCATGTGAGCCAGGACAACATATCAGCCCCCTCCGTTTGATAGGCTGAAGCATAAAAGGGATGATGGGTTGACTACGAAACAATGAGAAACACTTGTTAGACTAGGTATGTAACGAGCTGCAGCTGGGCAGAGCTAAGGACCTCTTGCTCCGCGACTGCGGGAGACGGCTCCTCCGACTCACCTTCTTGTGGCTCTTGAGCACCGAGGGCGTGACGAAGGCCTTCTCGCACAGGTCGCACTTGTACTTCTTGCGGCCGTCGTGCACCACCTGGATGTGCACGTTGAGTGTGTCCTTCCTCTTGAAGGTGGCGTCGCACTGGTCGCACTTAAACGTCCTCTCGCCTGCGCAGGGCGGACAAAAGACAGAGCCAGACACTGTAATAGCCACTTCCTGTAATGGCCGCTTCCTGTCCCCCGGCGCGCTCCGCTATTGGGGAAGACGCGACGGGAGAGACAGACATCTATTGTTGGTGCCGCTAAGAAACACAGCTATTACTCCCAGCCGGACTCCAGAACCGTTTGAACAGAACTATTGCCTGCACGCCGAGGAGCACTTTGCTGTTCTCTACTGTGTTCACTCGGTGACCTTGTCCTCTTATTACCTCCCCATTCACTATGAGGGCGCCACCAAACCACACTCTGGGGAAAGGGAAGGACACACACACACACACAGTATAGATGTACACACTCACAGTATAGATGATACACACTCACAGACACATACACAAATCCCATACACACAAGCATACACAGAATGAACACACATACTCAAACAGCACAAACACATTCAGCAACACAAAGAGAACATATTAAATGTCTGCAGCTTGGTTGTGAATGGTTCTACGCTTTCACAGCACTAAACACCATCCCCAGTTTAAATGATTCATTCGGTTAAAAAAGACATAAAATCACCAGCCTTCAGACATTCACCTGGAAATTGACTCTCGTGTTACTGTGTGTGTGTGTGTGTGTACACACATATGCAAACACACACATGCACACACACATTTATGTGCTCTGTGCCTCCTTACAACATAGCCTATTTTTGAGAAATGCTTTTTTCCATTAAAGGTCTGTTTCCATTGAAAGTGCATGTGCTTGGCAGAGGCAACACTGGCTGCAAAGCTGTGTTCATGCTCTGTTGCAGTGCAATAAAAAACACTCACGTATGTAATCAACACTTACTGTAGGCCAGTGGACCCTAGAGCCGGGCGTGACACCAAACACTTACTTCACCATGCAGAGAAAAGTCACTCAGAGGGACTGATCATCAGATGTAGACGCATACACACACTTACACACTCAGACACACACACACACATACACACACACACTTACACACTGATGATCATTCTTGAAGTGTTTATATGGCTTCTAAGGCGACTTAGCAGAGCGTGACTTTTGACCCTGTTTAAAGATGCAGTTCGTGTTCCGCTGATTCTAAAACAACAACTTTATTCCACATGAAAATGCTATGACAGCTGTCCCTCGTTTTCTCACAGTGAGGGGCACACACATGCCAACACATTTCTCTCCTTTTCTTCCTGACACACAAACACACACACACACACACACACACACACACATACACACACATACACACACACATACACTACACACACATACACACACACATACACTACACACATAAAGACACACAGTCTCACACTCAAACACACACACACCATCTCGCTCTCATCCCCCCCCACACACAGACCTTCTAGCACCTGATACGTAATACTGGTCTCACAGGCTCGTGGTGCTGTATCCCAGAGGTTTGTGTGAATAGTGATCTGTCTCCAGAGACGTGGGCAGGAAATGCCTTGAGCTTCACAATCTCTGTGTCATCTGTCTAGACGAGGAGAGCGCAAGCGGGACTCCATCCTGCCAGGACCCACTGTCTGATGGCCTTGGGCTCCTAGGGCTCCACAACCCAGGGCTCTACGACCCAGGCCCCGTGAGTGTCCAGTAGGGATGTGAAAATATGTAGACTAATCGACTGACTGTCCACAGGGTCTCCATGTTGACAATAAAAGTAGTAATCTTTTTTTTTCTTTCCTTTTTTTAAATGGCTTTTCAAAACAAATCGAATTATATCAAACCATATTTTCTTTTTCACACGGGAGAGAGGGGAGAGCATGGAGAGGGTGCAGTGTTTGCGAGTGCGCATGGCTTGGTGTGCAGCTTCAGGGACATGTCAATTTGGTTTAAGAATGGTAGCCCTTGAAGGAGAATTCCACCCTAGAACAACATTAGGCTCAACAACTAGACACCCACAAAATAATAAAGAAAAATGTGGTTTCCTTGACTATAGTTGCTCCATGTAAACAAAGCAAGCAACAAAAAAAGGTCTAGGAGGACGGGGACTTGAGACGGGTGCACCATGCTAACCCTCTAGCTCTAAATGAAAAAATTAGAGTCCGCACACTGGAAATGATATGAAGGACTATTCTTAGGAGTTTAATTAACGTTTCGATCAAAGTAGATCTTCATCAGAATGAGAACCCTCTAGCTGTAGCCTACCCCTATCAGGCTTGTACTGTTGACACCTGTTCGCCTGTAAGAAACGCTGTAGGCTACATGAGCGCTCCAGTGTTTTGCTTTGGATAGTCTATTCGAAATGGACAAGAAAATAAGCTTTTTTTATATATGCTGTCCTGGACTGTTGAGCACCGAACCCTTCTTTTCTAAACTTGTTTGAGGCGCGCTGGACTCTAGCCTACCTATTTGGACAGCGCAGACACCGTCTGTTGGAATGGCAATGTTACAGTAGGCTGGAAAAAGCAGACCCACAGGAAAATAAATAAGGCCTATCTAGCTAAATAATATCATCTTAATATAACATATATTATATATAATCTAGTATAAGATATGATATTAATGTATATTTTGTGGTGAATTAAGCCATATAACATATAGGTCTACTGCGTTTTTTAAGCCAAAATCAGAATCTTAAAAAAAGAAAAGAAAAAACGACAAGTCGATATTTGCCTACGACCCATGGTGTCTACTGAGCTGTGACACCCAAGACCAGAGGACCAAAAGCCATCTAGACTGTGAGACCGCTGTAGACTGGGCCCCTGAACCCTGGACCCTGGAGCCTGGCCCCTGGAGCCTGGCCCCTGGAGCCTGGAGCCTGGCCCCTGGAGCCTGGCCCCTGGCCCCTGGAGCCTGGCCCCTGGAGCCTGGCCCCTGGAGCCTGGACCCTGGCCCCTGGAGCCTGGAGCCTGGCCGCCGGCTCTGCATGGCTGAAGGCAACACGTTTTGGGGCCTATCGTGAGTATCTGTGCGAATATGTGAGTCTGGTCGCTGTCCACTTAAGTGCTGGTGAAGAGCGGCCCCGGAAAAAAAACACACAAAAAACATACACACACGCGTACTTACTGTTGTGGATGAGTAAGTGACGCTGTAGAGAGAAGGGGGTGCGGAAAAGGGCCTTGCATTCCTCACACTGGAACGGCCTCTCCTCTGAGTGAGTCTGTGGAGACAGCATGTCAGCATCACCGCTGGGGCACACAGCACTGCACAAAACTTCACAGCACTGCACAACATTACACAAAACTACACAACACTACACAACACAACACAACACGACACTACACAAAACTACACAGCACTGCACAACACTACACAGCACTGCACAACATTACACAAAACTACACAACACTACACAACACAACACAACACGACACTACACAACACTACACAGCACTGCACAACACTACACAGCACTGCACAACAATATACAGCACTGCACAACAATACACAGCACTGCACAACACCACACAGCACTGCACAACATAACACAAAACTACGCAACACTACACACACAACACAACACCACACACCACTACACAGCGCTACACAATGCTACACAACACCACATAATGCTACACAATGCAACACTACACAGCACTGCACAACACTACACAGCACTGCACAACACTACACAACACTACACAAAACTTCACAACACAACACTACACAACACTACACAACACTACACAAAACTACACAACACTACACGACACAACACGACACTACACAACACTACACAGCACTGCACATCACTACACGACACTACATGACACTACACAACGCTACACAGCGCTATACAATCCTACACAACACCACACAATGCTACACAATGCTACACAACAACACTACGCAGCACTACACAACATTACATAACAGTACACAGCACTACACAACACTACATGACACTACACAACGCTACACAGCGCTACACAATGCTACACAACAATACTACACTACGCTACATAACACTACACAGCACTACACCGCGCTACAGGACACTACACAGCACTACCTCTGATGACCTCTCTCTCTCCCCTTCTCTCCTTTTGTCTGTCTCCGCCTCTTCTATCTCTTCTCTCTCTCTTCTCCCTCCCTTCCTCTCTCTCTCTGCACCTGGGTCTGAGTCTTTCTAAACCTCACGAAACCGTTCCGTCCCTCCGTGCCTCTAGCTGTCCCCCGAGCGCCGTCCCAGCGTTGCTGGTGACTCAGTTGTTGATGTGCGGGGGTCAGGGTTGGGGGGCTGGGGTTAGGGCTAGGCTCCGCGGCTGATTTAGATTGTTGACCCGACGAAGACGAGTAGCCCGAGGGGCTTATATGTTCAAAGTGCCGGTGTTTATCCGAGGGCCCTCTCCGTCCCCCACCTGTCTGTCTGTCTGACTGACGCCCCACTCCCTTAGGTAAACAACCCGCCCTCTCTGGGGCGGGGGGGGGGGGGGGGGGGGGGGGACACACACGTGTTCAGCCCTGGGCGGATACGGCCGGCTTTGAACCGCGAGCGGCGGATATACCGTTTGCGTTCGTGCGTCTGCTCGCGTGCCCCGTTCGACAACAGGTGGCGTTCATAATATCTAATAATATCTATCTAATATTTAATAATATTTCGTCCGAGCTCTGTCAGTAAGACCCGTCGCCTAAAGCTAGCCATCTAAGTCTGGCCTCACGCACACACAGCTGTCCAGCCCCCCACCCCCACACCCACCCCCCCACCTCACTAAGCTCCTCACTTTCTTGTGGTTCTTGTAGACGTTCCGGTGGGCGAACTCCTTCCAGCAGAGCTTGCACTTGTAGGGCTTGTCCTCGCTGTGGATGATCTTATGAGCCGTCACCTGGTCCAGGCGCTTGAAGGAGCGACTGCAGATCTCACAGGTGTACGGACGCTTCTCTGGAAGGACAAACAGACAGATAGATGGGAGGACTGATGGCATACGGGACATACGGCCATATGTGTGTGTATGTGTTTTGTGTGTGTGCACATGCGTGTGTGCCTGTGTGCAGGGACGGCGCTACGCCGGGGCTAGGCGGGGCTATAGCCCCGTCACAAATCTGCTTAGCCCCTGTTAAGCCCCTCAAACATATGGGTATATTTTAAGTAAAAGTTCATAATCAGCCATTCTCTCTTCATAATCAGGTCCCATGGTTGCGTGCTCGTGCTACAGGTACCCTGCAATTTACATGCGCGTGGTGGGGTCTGGTCTGGTTACTATGACTAAGAGCCTAACAGCTCGCCTCGCCAGACGAGTCGCGCTGATGTGAGTGTGCTCGTACGTTAGCCAGTCGTTCATAATGGATCGTTTTGTAATTCGAAAGAAAAGAGACTTAAGTCTAGACGAGGGGGAAATGTTACATGTTCTTGTTGGAATGTTGAATATTGGCAATCAGTCAGCTGAAAACCCCGCTCGGATGTTTTCTCTGTATGTATTATAGGTCTAGATCGAATAAATATCACACGTTCAAGCAAATTTTTTGATTTAATCGTTTGCATCTATAGGCGTAGGAACCGGGGGGGGGGCTGGGGGGGACGTGTCGGTGTACGGGCGGGTGGAGAAAAAAAAGTACATTTGAAAATTATTTTGAACACAACACGCGAGGGACGAGGGTAGCTCGTTTTGACAGTGTTTGAATATTGGCCAATCACCACCAACTTTTGTTGTGGAGTGTTAATGTGACCCTTTCTCCCGCTGTAAGTTTGAGGGCGGCGTGTTTAATGTCAAAATCATTCCTACGCCCTAGTCATGAAAATCAACTTTTTTCTTAGCTCCCCCATGTATTGGTCAAGCCTCTCCTTAGCCCCTGGAGAGAAAAAATCCTGGCGCCGTCCATGCCTGTGTGTGTGTGTGTGTGTGTGTGTATTTACCTGAGTGTGTGATCATGTGGCGCTTCAGCTGATTGGTAGAGGTGAATTTCTTGTCACATGCATGGCACTCGAAGATCTCATGTACCTACACACACACACACACACACACACACACATACACACACATACACACACACACACACACACACACACACACACACACAGCAGACTAAACATGTTGTATGCTTGACTGCATTCTGTTGAGTAATGAAGGAGAATTACAGTTTTCCCTGCGGGGTTCTGTATATGACACAGTAAGACCTTGAAGATGGCCCTTTTAAACTTGCAGACAGAGAATTGTAGACTCTATTCCTATCCACCCACACAGACAGGGACACACACACTCAAATACACACACACACACACACAAATTGCTTTTCAAAAATGTAATTAAGCTGCTGAAAAGTTTGATTGTTGAAGTACCCTCTCTGCTAGTTGCAACAATAGCACATTTGATAGCTCCTCTGCATAACACTATCCAGAATATCATACAGCATGCTAATACTGAGCTGCCCTCCTCCTCAATGCTGCTGCTGTAAAGCCCAAATTGAGCACTGCAGCTAAATTGTGATAATGTCTGGTTTAAGAAGCTTTGGAGCAAAGTTGTCATTATGGAAAATTTGATGGCTGTTTTGTGAAGCATAATGCTAGGATGTGTCTTTGTCCTAAACCGAGTGGTAATATTCCTTTTCCACAGCACAAGCTGCAATACTACTCCACTCTTTCAGGCAGCCCTTTCTGTTCCAATCGCTTCTAGGCCCCTCGGTTGAAAACTGTTCCTCAATTCTGCACCACAATAAACCATGCGTACATTCGCCACCAGATAAAATCCACACAGAAGAAAAGAATGAGAGTTGAATGAAGTTTGGGGCTGTATCTAATAAAACCCACTGTTTCCAAGCATGTGCTCTCTGGTTGCTGTCAATGTGAACAGTCTCACGCTCACAGAGAGGTGTACTGCTGGAGCATCTTCATCATCTCTAAATACATCCATACAAGCTGTAACCGGCACACAGAAGCATGGAGAGGTCAGATTGTAACTCTATATGCAGTAGGTATGTGTTTACTGATAAGAGAAGCAGATGAAAGAGAGATGGGAGATTGAAATGCTGATAGGTTAAGTCATCTGTTACACGGAGAACATAAATATTTCTCTGTGATTACGAAAAGTACAACAGTTGCTATGCAGGTGAACTAGGTGATGAACTGCCCCATTAGAAAGGATTAATGTGACTTCCTGGTTCATCTCGTGGATAGATGTTGACAGGGGAAATGAAATCGAAACAGCAGCTGAGGCCAGGTCTCATAAATAACTACCAATGGGGCAAATATCCATTTGTTAAGGAGGCAAATCCAATCGCAAAATAATCAGATATTCAACTTCAAAGACCTTCACAATATTTCAGCTTAGGCTGATGAAGGTGGCTGGTGGACATATAGCTGTTGATGGGAATACCGTACTTACAGTATAGCAGTCTATATAGTAGCCAATGTAATGATATAGCCGCTCTGGAGTACTCTCATCTTTCAAATTTGAGCGGGGAAAGTCTTCCAGATCAGTAGAAAGAAGGCGGAATCCTGACGCCAGGGTTAAAGCTTTACTGTCTGCCTCCCGGTCGCTCTTACATTTCACGAGGTCTGTCGGAATGAACTTGTGAAACACAAACCAATCTTTCTCTAGTCTGTCACACGGTCTGAAAATGTAACAACTTTAACATAAAGCCCAGCTTCTGCTGGGAAAGAATGAGAGAGAGAGAGAGAGAGAGAGAGAGAGACAGAGACAGAGAGAGAATGAGAGAGAGAGAGAGAGAGAGAGAGAGAGAGAATAGGAGTTAGTAAGACAGGAGGCAGACGGACTAGAGAGATAGGGACTCCAAGACTCAGACAGACAGACACTGGGTTTGTGGAGGAGGGCCTGACCTTGCGATGTTCCTGAAGGTTGAGAGAGGAGGAGCACTTCCTGTTGCAGATGTTGCACATGAGCTTCCGTCGGGCACTTCCTGAAACACACGGATTAGACAGAGTGACCAAAGCAGCTCCGACGCACGACAGCATGGTACAGAACCATCACGATGCTTGAACACAGAGGATCCTGCCACTTTCTATAGCAGAGCCCAGTGCATGTTCTCTCACAACGGCAGCAGGAAACCGCTTCAACACTGACCAGGGTTTTCCGACCACTGAGCGTGTTATGTTCCAGCCCATTTCTGCTCCCAACGAGGAGTGTGCCTGAGGAGGCGTGTGAGAAGACCTGTGAGAAGTGCTGCTGCTGGGGTGGCCC
This sequence comes from Borostomias antarcticus, assembly GCF_949987555.1. NCBI lineage: Eukaryota > Metazoa > Chordata > Actinopteri > Stomiiformes > Stomiidae > Borostomias > Borostomias antarcticus. Next base: position 9,473,049 of record NC_140243.1, read on the forward strand.
AGTAGCTCACCGGGTAAGGCGCGCACCATATGAAGACTAGTTCTTCGCGCGGCGGACCTGGGTTCGGCTCCGGTCCTGTCCTCCCCTCTCTCTCTCTCCCACATTTCCTGTCTCTCTACACTGTCCTATACCATTAAAGCTGAAAAGCCCTAAAAAATATCTAAAAAAAAGAAGAAGTGCTGCTGCACCTGATGTCCCACCCTTAAAAGGAGGCTCAGGACTGTGTGACGCTGAGCGCCCCCTCGATGCTGCTGTCCTTTTGTTTGATTTTGTCTTCTGTTGTATAGCTTTCAGTTTATCTTGTTTGTTTGTGGGTTCTGGGGTTAGTTTGGGGTTTGGTTTTTCTTTTGACTTGCCCTGGCAGGGCAGTGAGTATTATTTCCCCCCTTTCCTGTAGTTTGTTTGTGATCATCGTGATTTCAGTTGCTTTCCTTTTTCTGTTCTCATGATTTGCTCCTCCCACCCTGCCACAGACCAGATATGGAAAGCCTTGTTGTTTGATTTGATGAATGTGTTGGTTTAAGTGCATGATTTATATGTGGGACCAATGACCAAAAAAAAGCCTTCCTTTGTTTTTTTGGACATTTCAGCGACTGTCCGTTTCCTTGTGGCTTTGATTATGTGTATGGCTTCAGTGCAGCACTTTGGTTGCCCCCCTAATTGTTTGGGACTGTTTGTGCAGTAAGAAGCGACAGAGATGAACCATAAATGTAGAGCGTCACTAACGAAGACCGTCTCCAGCCAAGGGGGCACCAATAAAGTTTTACTGGACAATATAAGCTTCCTTCATTACAGGGATCGAACCTCGCCCCTCCCACTCTCTTGGTTTCTCTGAGGCCCGCCTGCCTCTGGGTCACATGACCCACATGTGTGTCCCGCCTAGCCAATACCACTTCCTCTCCTCACCCACGGAGTTGTGTCGCCGACCGCACTGGTGAAACATCAAGGCCTGACAGGGTCTCAGTCCATCACCATGTGGTCTGGGTCTGAAGGAGCGCCTTCATCTTGAGTCAGTAGAGCTGTCTGCTCACTACTTCAGTATTAGTTTGTTCCATTATTCTATTCATTCCATTATTCTATTATTACTTCAAGTGTGTATTATCTGTTTACATTGGCTGAGTGTCCAGAGCTGCAATTATACCAAGTTAGTAATTTAGAGATGTGTGTGAATGGAGTAGTGTTTAACTGATCAGGGTCAAGCACTATTACCTCCTGTGTGTGTGTGTGTGTGTGTGTGTGTGTGTGTGTGTGTGTGTGTGTGTGTGTGTGTGTGTGTGTGTGTGTATGTGTGTGTGTGTGTGTGTGTGTGTGTGTGTGAGAGAGAGAGAGAGAAGGAAAGAGGGGCCAACCTGCGTGAACATTCCCTTTGTGTTTCTTCAGAGCATCCTTGCTCTTGCATCTCTTCCCACAGCTCTCCGCCTTACAGATGAACCTGTAGTCCCCTTTACACGCCTCCTTGTGCTGCTCAAAGCTACACACGAGCACACACACACACACACACACAGAAAACAAATTCAGACAAACTCAAGCACCCCGAAACAAAACACAAGAACTCAAGAGACGAACGCCGAGCACTGCAGCGTCAACCGAAGCTGCGTTTCCCGTACCTGGACTCTGAGCTGAAGGTGTTGTGGCAGATTAAACACTCGTGAGCCTTGGAGGAATCCCCGGTTGGCGCCGAGGCCTCAGCACAGTGCAGCACACTGGGAAACATGGCAGGAGACATACGGTCAGAAACTGATCCACACTAGAGTACATGTACACCTCACCTACCTGGAGCCTAGAGACAGTATGAACAAGTGAGAACCTGCTTTTACACACTAACACACTGCTATTACACACTAACACACTGCTATTACACACTAACACACTGCTATGACTGGTGATCCGTGCAGAGGACGAGGTGGGGACTAGCTACAGTACATACTGGCGCTGCAAAGCCTGTTTGACAGGGAACTTTTTCCCACAGTTCTTGCATTTGAACTCCTTCTCCTCGGTGCTGGCTCTCTGGTGCAGCGTCTGGAGATGTGCAGCCAGGATCTCCTCACTAGGGAAGCTGCTCTCACACAGCAGGCATGGATGGTCCTCCTTCTTGATCACCAGCTCTACACACACACACACACACACACACACATCACACACTTCTTAAATACAGGTATACTGCTGGACACAAGGAAGGTTCAGCGTCGCCTACCCATCTCAACAAGGTGCTTGGCCTCTTTGCTGTTCTCATCATCGTCCTTAATGACCTCCTCTTCCTCCTCCTCTTCCTCCTCCTCCATATCACTGTCCAGGTAGCCAATCAGCAGCTCTGTGTCAGTCTCGATGTCGTCCACAGCCAGGTAGAAGATATTTTCTCCATCCTGGGAGAAAAGGAAGACCGGTCAACCAACTTTCTCTGGTAAGTACATAAGCATGCCATGATCTTTCTAACTTTCACGTCTTTAACGATCTAACTACTGTATACAGATTTGTTTACCGAGTTACCCAGTACCCAGACTTTTGTTTACCCAGTTGTTTTCAGTTTAAAGCCCTGATCTGTGACTGGTGAAGCCACGCTTTGCATCAGCTCCGTTCGCCAACCCTCTAGTTCACAGCACAAGCCATGGCGTGCAGCGTTGTGGTCATTGGCAAACATCGTTGTTGCGGTCGGCTACCACAGCCGGTCGGCCGCCCGTGCCTGTCGTGGATCAGGACTTGATCAGGACGGATGGACGTGAAACGAGGCCAGCAACACACACACACACACACACACACACACACACATTCTCCTACAAAGACAGGGCGGGGGAGCTGAGGGCTGAACTCATTAGACCTAGACGCTCGTCTGCCAGGGGCTTGATTAAGGTCACAGGTCAAGCACTCAAACCCCTAAACACGTCCTCATCAACTTCCATGTCCTTAAAGGTCAGCTCCTAATGAAATCAAAGTGTCGTTTCCCCTCCACTGAGGTATTCTAAATAAGCATAAATATTAATCTGACTGAGAAGAGCTATAATAAACGTCAGTGTTGATGGAACGCAGAGCTTTAACACACAGGAATGACCTTTAAACAGCCAATGGCTTCAGGCCCTCTGGTATTAATGAACGAAGCCTGTCCAGAGGACCCCAGGTCCTGTTCTTCTTCTTGTCTTTTTCTCTCTTTTCTCCGGTGAGGGAATACTTTCCTATAGAACTGAGACTTCCCAGAAGCGGAAGCATGTCTGTGTGCTTGGTGTGTTGAGTATCTATAGCTGTTAAGGTCACATACACACACTCTCGCATTCACACACACTCTGTTCTAGTGTGTGCCGGATGACGTTTACATTAAATTACATTACATTACAGTCATTTAGCAGACGCTTTTATCATAAGCGACTAACGATAATTGCATTTAACATAGGAAAAGCCAATGTACTACTACTTGCCAGAACTTACAAGTGCATCTTCTTTCTAAAACAAGTGACTAAGAGCATAATCTAGTGCTAAAGGCAAAGTGCAAGTTCTGTGTGTGTGTGTGTGTGTGTGTGTGTGTGTGTGTGTGTGTGTGTGTGTGTGTGTGTGTGTGTGTCTGTGTGATACCAGTAAAGGTTTTTCTATACTAATGAAGACCAATTTCAGAATAGTCACTCAATGAATGAATGAAATTAATTTCTGCTCCATCCAACTGAGCCATAGCTGAACCATAGCTCATAACACTATAACACCTAATTTCTGCAGCATCCAACTGAAACGTCTCAGGATCTTGATCTGCTACAGGCGTAGGCGTAATCAGTTCCTTCATGCTGAACATTTCACAAGCCGTCTGAACAGGCAGACAAAACAAACAAATCACGTTCCTATCATCTCTCTCTCCTTGCTCGTATCCCTTCACTTTCTCTCAGTTGTACTCTCTTCGCAGCCACTCTCTCTCTCTCTCTCTCTCTCTCTCGTTTCTGATATGGTGATAGCTCTATCTGTCTCTCTCCCAGAGATACTGTAGGCAGGCGTGGAGTACCAGCGGCAGGGTCTGAAGGAGTTTCCGTCGCCTGAGAGATGGTCTACCTCTGTACCTGAATGGCCGCCAGGTTCTTCTGCTCCTGCGATGGAGCCTGGTGGACGAAGCGTAGCCAGTTAGCATGGCGAGGGTTACTGGCGTCCAGAACGTAGAGCACATCGCCCTTGTTACCGCGGACCTGCAAGGCACAACGGGTCAGGGGGCGTCGCAAGAACAAGAACATTCCAGATATGGTCTAACTTGGGAGAGTGTTTTACGATGGCCTTGTGTTTATTATGTGATTTCAATAGTCGCCAAGAGATTAACTTGGTATTCATAGGCTACTAACACAGGAATACATAATTTGGCATCAAAGACATGGAGGTGAGGAGACAGTGAGAGATTATGAGAGAGGAGGTGAGGAGAGATGAGTAGAGGAGGAGAGAAGAGGACAGGAGGAGAGGAGCTAGTCTTTAGTCACCTCCCACATCAGCCTGGTGTCTGTGCTCTCATCCAGATCACTGGCCAGCTTCTTCTCTCCTGCAAAGGGGCCAAATTTCTCCCCCTAAGAAGAAAATGTACACTGTTAATATCAGTCAAAACACATCATAGCATTTAGATATTTTGGGATTTATAACACATGGATGAATCAATGCACCAGGTATTAATGTTGTGGAATAGGGTAGATTGATGTAAACTGAGGACAGTGTTGACAGTGTTGTGAATGAATCCACTCCTACCCATCTCGCTTTGCCTCCACTGGTCAAAAGCCCTATAGCCTAGGGGGTGTGGTCAATGTGCACTCTATGAATGAAGGATTCATGCTCACTTTACAGCATTACCATGTATTAGCACTTGGATTAGTAACAGCATACAAATTTGTAGTGACTTTCCGTTATTTTCATTGTGTTGAAAAAATGGGATGTTTTTAGCAGGGTACCTTATCAAATGAATGTGTGTTGTCAAGGCGGCAGCAAGAGTTTTATAGAAGCAGCAAGAACGTTTCTGAGCAGTTTTAAGTTTGCGGAATGAATGTAATGTAGTAAAAATATAAATAAATTACTGCGTGGCTGACGGTAGCACACGTTTTGTTGCAGTGATTTTTCTGTAAGTGGATAAATTGTTGAGCAGTGAGCTCGCGCAGAAATCTGAGTTACAGTATCTACGTGGCACTACACGTCAGAGCAGCCTTTGGGTTCGGTTTGAGACGTCGAGAGCGACAAGAAAACATGTACTGTCAACCGAAAACGGGTCTATTTACACGAACCACTGACTTTTGGAAAGTGGATGCTTCTTTTCATATGTAAAGCTGAGCGTACAAAGTTGTCCTGTCCAATTCAACAAACCTTTTTCACTCGTCTTGCCGTATAAAGCCCGATTCCATCCTGGACCTTGGATGATTTCAAAGAAAATCTGTCTGGCACATACATGCCCAACATTGTCATTACGCAGAATGACTTCCCACACTGACAGTTTCTATAATCTATATGTCAGAAAGAGTGAATATTGTCTGTTTTCGCGAAGACAGGAGAGTTTTTCAGCAGGCTGTTCTCCGTACAGCAGTCCAGGTTAAACTTCCATGTTGCTCTTTCTGCAGGAATGCGAAGCAGCGCTCTGATTGGTGGAAAGTTTGTAACCAGAGGCTACCTATTTAGTGGAAGGATGCTCGTGCTCTCTGATAACCCTGCATGGTCAAACCATCTATCAGTCAAACTTGTTAATAACGAATTAATAACAAACCAAATAACGGCAGTGGCCATTACATCTAGCCATGATTCAAATAACTGTACTTCTGGGCCTTTAGCTCAGCAAGTTATCACCGCCAGAGTGGATCACATGGGTGACCAAGGTTTAAAGCCTGTTTTGGGTATTTGGCATCGCCTGTGCAGTAGACACCTTAGCCACTGTGGAATAAATTACAAATTAATTGCAAAAATCCACTTGTGGTGTGTGCACTGTATCGGTTTCACCTCTGAAGCCCAATACTGGGGCCAAAATCAGCAGTTAGTTTCCATTGGAAAGGAATCACATGTAGGGAAGTAATACATGGTGGACCAGTCCAATTTCTGCATGCACCCATGTTCTCTTTATGGCCTGTGTGTGTGTGTGTGTGTGTGTGTGTGTGTGTGTGTGTGTGTGTGTGTGTGTGTGTGTGTGTGTGTGTGTGTGTGTGTGTGTGTGTGCGTGCGTGCGTGCGTGCGTGTCCATGCACGTATTAAAAGGTTTCAAAGCCTTAAACAAACTGGAAAAGTGCTGAACTTGCATTTTTGGAAAGAAATCTCGGAATCTAGGTCAATTTAAACAAGAGAGTGAGGACACTATGGACAATGAACTTAGGAGGGGGAGTTTACTTATTCAGGATTTTGAAACCATCTGTGCAGGCCGACAGGCATACAGTCTATATACGGGTGGATGGGTCAGCATACAGCACACAAACATCAGGCCTCCGCTTCAACTCCATTAGTGCAGCAGAAACACTTTGCCCACCTTGATTTGTTGACTTTCACCCCACAAGGGGGAGATGAGTGTAATCAAGTATATACAGTGAGTGTGATAGTGTGTTTGTCTGAGTAAAGGACCGTATATACACACACCTCTAACAGATCTTTCTTCTCTCTAATCATGATGGTGTCAGCATTGTGATAGTATTGTTTACGCTGTTTGTAGCTCTCGTTTACACCAATGACTTCCTGATGCATTATGGCGGCACATGAGGTCTCACCGTGATTGGTCCACATGGACGGTGTTGGTTGCCGAGGGACCCAGAGGAACTCTGACTCACGGTGTTCGTGTTTACGGGACACTCAGTGAACTGGTGTGAGTCCCTGCTTCTGGGAATGAAGGATGGGTTTCCATTGGCAGGAACGGTTTAAACTCTGCACTTAAAACTCTATTGCCCAAATCCTAAGGAAGCTATGGCTTGTTTCCTTCTGCATTGTGAAACTTAAACTGTCCATCGAGTTCAAATTCTGGTTTCTCTTCAAACAGAGGCTGGTGTTATTCTTTATCTCTATGGTATTCATTTCTTCACAAGATACTGTTTTCTACAACCCTTTGTCTTTTCACCTTTTACCTATCCATTTGTTTCTGTTTGAGTTTGTTACTTTGAGTTTGTGTCCATGACCCTGTGTCATGTTCCAGCCGTGCTGCTAGACAGATAGACCTGGGGAAATGTGTCACAGGGGAAATCAAGGGTTTGTCCAGTTAGGGGAGTGACCACCACACTGAGAGGGTCCTTTGTGTGCCCCCTCCCTCCCCTGACCCTCCCCCCCATGTCTCCTCTGTCAGCACCATGGTCTGGAGCATCAGGACGGAGACCATATGGGGTCATCTTAGGGGTCACCTCTTCCCTGCCCTGTGTCCTATGTCGACCTCCCTACCCCATTAACTTTCACTTTGCTTCCACTAGTGTCCCCAGGTGATCCAGATCAGCTCCGCTCTCCAACCACTGGCCACACACACTGACAGACGCGCACACACACACACACACACATACTGAAAGACACACAACACACACACACACACACACTACACACAATGACGCAACAGATCTCTTAGGACTTGCCATTCAATCTAATGTAAATGGACCACAACAAAGGCTAATCTCTCAATTCATTTGAACAAGAGTCGTTTGAGTTCAGAATGAGTTTCTTTCAGCTCCAGGGTCAAACTGTGGACTTGCCAAGGAAGAAGGGAGAAAGGAGATCACCATCTCAACAAGTCCAAGATCTCGGACCCCAGAGCCTGCTGTGCCAAGGAACTTTGGATCCTGCCAAACCATTGAGGTGCGCGCCATTGTTGTGGTAAGATAGCATCTGGTGCTATTGCAGGGATGAGCAGTACAGACAGAGACTCATAGATTGCCATTTTTAAGGCAAGGAGATGTGCCACAGTTGATAAGGTGAGATTTTAGAATGTGAACACATAGGCAACCTGATGTTGGGATGACAGAGAGTGGCCTACCTCAAAGGCAGATTGGAGTTACAGTATCTGTTCAACAAACTCTGTTGACTCCAGCCCAAGGGCTCAAACAAGATAAACGTCTGTTGCCTGGGTTTGCATCGCCATAAAACCAGAACAGATTTATTGAAAATGATCAGAAATATTTGGCATGTATTTCCTTCTCCAGATTTACAGAGACAACTGTTTTATAAAAAAATTAAAAAATCTTTCACCCGAACCCTGCTAGAGGAGTGTATATCTCGGAATACGTTCACCCCGACCCTCCTAATATTCAATCCCAAGTTACACCATCTACAGCGGAACTTTGGATCAAGCCACTCACTCTCTGTACTGCCAATGGAGTCTCAAAGGGCCAAAAAGTACAGAAACCACATTTAGGACATGGCAGAGGATTGCACTGAAATAAATACTTTGAGTTTCTTTTTTTTCTAAGTAAATATTTTCACTGCAGGGAAACCTCAGTCTGGCAAACACACAAATGGTTCCATACAGGACTTTCCAAATGTATGTGTGCATTTTTCTGAAATACCCCAAACCTGATACTGTAGATTTAGGGGCCAGGCCACCTTTTGTTTCATGTTTCACAAACCCCCACAGTCCTACCAGCCCAGCACCCTATTTCAAGGCTGTCATCAAACAGCCAGCAAACCATTTCCTGCAGCTCCGAGGTCGCTGGATAAATGATGTTTTCGTTTGTCAGGGTCCCCAATGGCCGGCGCTGAAGGAGGTTCTTCAGAGGGAGTCTTTAGAGATTACAGTACTGATGAAGCGTGAGAAATTACAGCCACTTAGGAGTGATTTTATGAGCACAAGAGAAATTGAGGGACCACCCCTACGAAGGTCCTTGTAGCATTGGCAGTGAGGATACACAAACACACACACACTGCCTCTAATACTCAAAAGAAACACACACAGACACACACACACACACGCACACACACTGAAACACATAGGTATATTAGTCTGTAACACTCATAACCGATGGCCAACAACCAATAGTCGGTAAGTGTGTTATATTGAATTTCAGAGACTCCCACCCATTTTGGTGGGTTCATTCTGCTGTACTAAGGACTTGGAGGTTGGCTATACAGCCTAGGGGGGCTAAGGTCACCCTGTCATAAGAAGCAGCTGTGAGTGGGGATTTGGGTCGGAACTCCAGACATTAGCCTCACTGTATAATCCAGAGGTGGTTTGGAAAGAAGCTCCAACATTGCTCTTCTGTTCTGCATTCTCCTGCCAGCAATTTGTATTTGTGTGTGTGCGTGGTGTGTGTGTGTGTGTGTGTGTGTGTGTGTGTGTGTGTGTGTGTGTGTGTGTGTGTGTGTGTGTGTGTGTGTGTGTGTGTGTGTGTGTGTGTGTGTGTGTGTGTGTGTGTGAGAGAGCCTCTATGGATGTGCCCTTGCTATGGTGGTGATCTTTAGTGATTTATTAGTATTTGGCCACTTGAGATATCTGATTCAAACCATCTTATGTCTACCCACAGACGCCTTGGCCCCTGTATTCAACCTACAGCTTTATATATTCAGAGGAGAGTTTTGGGTTTCTCTGCTGTTTCTGCCAAAGGGGTAATCATCCCAGAGAGGCGTTCAGAATCATGTCTGAGTGTTGGTGTGTGTTTGACGACGTGTTTAGCACTGTCCGTTCTGTCTTGTCTCTTCAACTTCTGTTTCTTCTTCACAAACTCTCTCCAAAAATGCCACTGAGCTATGAATTTTCAGTCGCAGAACACACTGTACATGAACCAACTCCACACACACATACACACACACACACACTACACACACAATGGAGCAACAGATCTCACTCACTCTCTCTCTCTTTCTCTCTCTCTCTCTATCTCTCTCTCTCACACACACACACACACACACACACACACACACACACACACACACAAACACAAAGACCAACACCCATGCTCTTAAGTAAGTAAGTTACTATCCTATGCCACAGCCCGTAGACAGAATGTGACTCCTACTGAACAAGCGTGTCTGTCTGCTGCTGTTAGGTTCAGCTGACAGCCAGGAGGGGTTATGCCTCTGTCTCTGTCTCTGTCTCTACTCTGCTCATGGTAGTCTGGCTATCCAAACCAGGCGACATGACAGTGAGGGTTAGGCTGGTCATGCTAAGCCTGGCCGGGGATCAAAGACAGGTCTGCTGTTCGTGCTCAGTTCAAACCTGTCTACCAGAGATGTCTGTCTCCACTCATCATTCAGCTACACGTATACACACGCATATACACAACCCATAGATCAAAGCCCCGAGATCACTACCATGCAAAGACAAACATACACTGTGTGTGTGTGTGTGTGTGTGTGTGTGTGTGTGTGTGTGTGTGTGTGTGTGTGTGTGTGTGTGTGTGTGTGTGTGTGTGTGTGCGTGCGTGTGTGTGCATGAAGCAGAGTGAGGAGAGAGTGGGTGTTTATTTATTTGTCTCAGGCCTACCTCCTGAGTGAGTGACTGGACAGAGGAGCATTGGCTTCGTTAAAAACCCATTGACGTCCATACAGGCCGTTTTCAGTGAGTGTTGACCCCTGAGCCCAGCAGTCCCTGCTGACTGGTTTTATTAGCGTGGCTCTACAGGGCTATCCATGGCATTCCCACAGCACACTGGGATCTCCTTCACATTATTCCAGGGCAGCCGCAGGTTAATGGAAGCCAGGTGCTCCTCCCTGCGTTTCCTCCGAGCGGGACAGCTTGATTGACAGCAAGCTGTGGCGGCGAATCGGAGCGTTGCGGGCTAAAGAAGCGGGTCGTGCTGGAAACATGGAGATTCACAAGGAGCAGCTGTTTGGGTTGGCCACAACAGAGACGGCCTTTCCATTCACCTGAGACCTCTCCTGATTGGAACGTGTGGATGTGTGTGTGCGGTGCTGCGCGTCTGGTCCTCCGCGTCGCTTTACTTGCGGTTTGTAGATGTGTCGGTAAAATAGCGTGTCAGTTACCCCTCATCCACAAAATGGAATCAGATGCAGATAGCCTGCAAGTGTAACACGGTCTCAACTGCTGTGTGCGAACGCTAGGCCTCGGAATATCAGACACCTGACGGGGTGACATCATCTAAAGATATTGAAATACATTCATGTGAATAATGCATTCCTGAGACGTCCATGGGAAACTCTTCTTCTATGTCAGTAGTCATTTCTGTCAGGGATCAAGTTATGCTTATGCGGACATAATATAGACCCTAATGTAAAATCTATGAACACAATATTCTGTATTCTGCTGAGTCCTTTCATCTAGGAGCCAGAGAAGTGATGTGATAACAGCCCTTCAGAAGAACATGACACTCGGGGTGACACAGGGATTACTGGTTCTATATTTAGTGTTTATGTACATGAATAATTGGCAGGACCACTCTGTACATGTGACACACACAGTGATACAGTGATAACACACAGACCTCCAGTACAGACACATTTACAGACGGGCTCTAGGGCAAACACTGGCTGAGATACACAGGGGAATGTCTCAACAACGACTATTTCCTCTTAGAACTGGAATTTCCTCATAACAGTAATAATCATCATCAATCAAAAACAAACAATCAGAACAAAAGAGGCAAAAAAAGTATAAAATAATTTAAATCTCTCCTAAACGTGTAGTGTACTGTATATGCACTGAGAGAACTATACATGTCCGGTAGCTACTGTATCTCCGCAGGTCAACGTGAATTGAAACTGAAGGAACAAACAAATATGACAGACAAACGCAAAGTCATGCAGCAACAAAGAGACGCACAGGATGAAAGATTCTCTTCTTTGAAGCTCCGTCTCCCGGTTGGCAAGAGGATGCCGAGACCCAAAGCATGGCGACAGAGTACCTCTCACTATAGGTCACCGTGCCACAACCAAATGTAAACATAAATATAGGCTACAGGTTGATACCTCTCTCTAAAAACAGTTCGGTCTCCACCACATGCCCCTCAGCTGTGAGTAGTCAGTCTGTATACACTCCTTAGTAGAATATCACTTAGAGTTAAATAAACTTTTTTTTAATATATATATTTATAATAGATTTTATTCTGTGCAGAGTCTTTTAGCAGTATTTCCTCGTTTTCACCAGTTTGCTCTGGTATTTGACCGAGTGACCGCTGTGGCCGACCACGTAAACGTCCAGCAGGTAGGCCTTGCCCGGCTCCAGCCCCGTGATGGTTTCCGTGGTGACGGCCTTCTGCAGGTTGGGGCTGTGGAAGTACTTGCAGAGGACCTTCTCCGACTTCCGGCGCGTCTCTGGCCCGGCGCACTGGTTCTGCTCGCGGCGCCGCTGCTCCTCGCCGTAGCTCTCGGCCACCTCCTTGCGGTAGACGCAGTACTTGTTGCGGTCCTGGGTGCCCAGCCAGGCCACGGTGGCGGAGGAGCAGGTGCGCAGCTTGTCGAAGGCCTTGATGCGGGTGTCCTCGGGGAGGGAGGGGAAGGGCTGCTTGCTGCTCGGCCGGGTGGTGGCCAGGACCTTCAGGGTGGACGCGCCCTTCCTGCTGCCGCGCAGGCGGATCAGGTACTTTGCCTTGGGCTTCCCGCGCAGCAGGAACTGCCGCACGCCCTCCACGTTCTGGGAGAGCTGCAGCTTGCCGTCACGCCTCACCTGCACCTGCACGGAGTCCAGGCAGGCATGGACGAACAGGGTGACCCGTTGGTGGGAGGACACCGGGGCGAAGCGGAGGAACTTGCTGCCCTTCCTCTTGATGAAGATGTCGGACATCTTGCCGTCCTTCAGCTCCACCGTCTTCTGGCGGGCCTCCTCCTTGGTGCGGGCGAACGTGCCCACGTAGGCGGTGCTGGTGTTGCTGGCGGAATTCACCGCGAACACGTCGAAGTAGTACTGGGTGTCCGGCTTCAGGTCTGACACGGTGAAGATGTTCTTGTTGCCGATGCACACCTTGACGATGTCCAAGTTCTTGGGCTTCGGTGTGTAGGCGCGGGAGATCTTGTTGCTGCTGAGGCCTCGGTCCTTCCCGAAGTCGTTGTCCGAGGGGACGAAGCCGAAGTGTGCAAAGTCGAATGGGCTGAAGTCTCTGCCTGGTTTGGGGGCCAGCATGAAGGCGTCGTCGGCGTTGATCTTGGCCTCGGCCGCGCACATGCTCTTGAAGTTGTGCTCCTTGTTGATGACCACGCAGTACTGGACGGGCTGGCCCATCACAGAGCCCGTGGGGGTGGGTTTCCAGGCCAGGGTGACGGTGGTACGGCCCAGCGTGGTCACGTCCACCCTGGGGTCGTAGGGAAGCTCGGGGTAGGGCTGGTCGGACTCCGGGGTGGTGGTGGCATAGACTTTGAAGTTGCTGTCCTTCTCTGAGCAGAGCAGCTCCAGCTGGTAGAGGCCGGATGGGGTGCTGGTGGCCACGTAGGACTCCACGTCATTGCCCTTGTAGGAAAACAGCTCCGTTCCCTCGTCTACCGTCACCTGCTGCTGCTTCTGCTGGTCGAGGGGCTCAGGCTCGCCTGGGAAACACACACAGGAACATAGACAGTCAGAACATGAATTCCATTCACAGCGTCAAAGCCAGATCATCCACAGAAGCATTTCTTCCCAAATTTCTTTTTTTCCACATTTGGGCCCTGATGCAAAATAATTTCCACTTGTGCTAAAAATGACCTGCTTAATGTGTTGGCATTGCTGAGGTCATGGAGAAGCTCCCCAAGCCTCATGGCCCATTAGCCCCTTAGCCGGCAGCCATGTTTTCACTCCAAACATCCCTAAAGATCACAGCCGGGTATTCACTTGGCCTTTCCTGGGAAGCTGCACTACAAAGAAGCTCCTTGTAGCCTTGCATGAGGGAGTCGGTGCCATAATATTATGTTTGTCAACTAGAGGGTGTGCTCGACGGTGTACGAAATTAATGCTCAAAGATCCGTTCCTATCCACGACATTTTGGAAAGCGAACAACAAGCACGGCCAGGCGGAGCGGTTACAGTGTGCCTTATGCGTCTGTCTATTTACAGAGTTCACTGGACACCAGTGAGCAACTGTGAGAGTTCCTCTGTTTGTGTGAATGGCAGCCTGGTCTGGGTAAGCTTCCGTGCATGGCAAACCTCTGTTCCTTTGTTGATTTGACTTTTTGCCTGTGCTGTAATCTATAGGATCACATAAGGAAGTGATTTATTCCCACGCCACCTCATGGAGCATTATTGGGCTCATGCGATGACGCAGCCCTGCCTGAGACAAAAAACCTCAAATGTCGCCCTAGGACCACGAACAACAATGTCATCTTGGCCTTGGTCATCTTGGTGTTAATGTGTTGAGAGCGGACAGCTTTCTGTCTCCATCTCCCAGACTACCAACGTCAGGTATGGTCAGTCTAGATGCCTCGAGTGGTCAGACTCAGACCAGACAACACGTCACAAGGCCACACCAAACACACAAGGCCTACAGTCCCAACGGCTTCCAACCGCAAAAACTGTACAGTGGACTGTCTGTTTGACATAATCCACAACCACGCGAATCCTATGACACATTTTTCATGCTCATCCAGTAGAGTCGCTATGCTAATCAGGCATGCGCATAACTAAGTATATATTTTGCCGTTGCTTGATGTTTGTCGTTTACCTGAGGCCTCCCCACTCGCCTCCTCAGGCAGCTCCTGGAGAGTGAGCTTCCATTCCAGAGGAGCGTCGCATGGCGTCACCGTCACTGACAGCGGGGTGTTGTCCTCCTCCACCACAAAGTAGAACCTGTCAGAACAAGAGGATACAGCACCAACGTTAATAACAGTCATTCCACCGACATCTCCGACTTGCTGTCAAAGTGATCTAGACGCTTCTCTGTCTAAATCTGCATCATTAGTGAAATCCACTCAAGGTTGTTGACGCCGGGGTGCTTAGATAACAAGCAAGAATAGTATAGTGGATGGTATAATGGAGTGCCTGGGTGCCATCATGTACACAGAGAACATCATGTACACAGAGAACATCATGTACACAGAGTAGGCTACTCTATTTTCTTTCCGAGCACTAATGACCTTGGACTCTCCATCCATAAACATACGCTCAATCACTTCAACATTAATGTCTCATCTATTATGCAGTTCCCCCTCAGAGTCAGTATACACCGGACAATATGTTCCTCGTCCACTTACTGTACAGAAAGCAGCCATATGCTGTACACAGTACAGGTTTTCCACACTGTAATCAGTCAATAGAACACATTTCTTCATGCATGTTTTTGATAATTCATTTCGAGAATGACTGTGTATGATTGTGATGGTTATACAGTACGGTATAACGGTGGTGTTCGTACAGTAATACCTCACCTTTTGGGTGTGTCCCTGAAGAGGTAACCGCTGATCTCAGCGCCGTCTGGGATGACAGACGAGTCATGGAACAGGGTCTTGTCTTGGATCTGCATCTGGAACAGACCCTCGTCCCGAGTGGGCAGTTTCTGAGCCACCGCCCCCAGAACCAGCCCCAGAACCAGCCCCAGAACTAGGGCTACCCTCCTGGACCCCGGAGCTCCCGAACACAGCCTCATCCTAGAAAACAAAGAGCAAACACACACACTGTCACAACAACCTGGTATACACACACACACACACACATACACACCATCACAGCTCAACCTGGAAAACACACACACACCATCACAACTCAACCTTGAAAACACACACACATCACCACCACCACCACCACAACAACAACAACAACAACAACAACAACACAAGCTGGTACACACATAGCAGACACACATACAGTGACATTCTCAACAATGTGGAAAGCCCAAGGACGTGAATATTGGACATTTCATATCACTACTCTCTCTAATTAATTTGGCCGTTTTCTACCACTGCTAGTAGTAGGTACTATACTCAAGTCCCTTCTTAAGTACGATAGAGCAGACTGGAGTGGTGCTCTAGTCAGCCAGGGGAGAGGAGATTTGAAGTGAACAGAAAAGTTTTTTTTTTTTTTTAAATTAGCAAGAAAATGGAAAGAAGACAAAAGAGAGAATACCCTGAGCTGGAGAGAGAAGGAGGGGGCGGGAGAAAGAGAGAGAGAGAGGGGGGAGAGAGAGAGAGGGGGGGGAGAGGGAGGGCCCAGGGTCAGAGGATCTAGATTGAGGAGGAGGTGCAGAGGAGTTGTGATGGACCTGGAGCTGAGCCCCAGCGGGCTGTGCAGGGAAGCCTCAGCTGACCAGCGCTCAGAAACACTCAGATTTCCTCCTTCTATTGATCCTGGTCACATTGATCGCAGCTGATGGGGAAGTTAAATCCCTGGTGATTTAATCAGGCTAATGATGGAAGATTAGCTGGACACTTTACTGCCATTTACTCCATGTGAGAGGTGTCCTTTTAATGACCTCTCTCTCTCTCTCTCTCTCTCTCTTTCTCTCTCTCTTTCTCTCATGCATTGTCCAACCACCACTCTCTCTCTTTTTCTCTCTCTCTCTTTCCTGGCCTCCTTCTCTGTCCTTTTCTCCCTCTATCACTCTCTTCCCCTCCAACAGAACTGATCAAGCTTATCTGTCTTTCTCTCTCAGATACTCATACTGTATGCACATCCCAGATAGACAGACAGACAGACAGACAGAAACTCTATTGATCCCCAGGGTAAATTTATTGTACATTTGACAGTACAGTATAACCCCTTTGTCTTCTCTCTCTTGTCAGGCAGATCATGTTTCCCCCCCTCCCTCCTCCTCCTCTCTCGCTGGAGAGACAGGTAAGCAGAGAACCCAAGGCCGTACATGCTTCCATGGTACAAACATGACTTAATTACTACAGTTTCTGCCTGTCAAACACAAACCAGAGAGGAGTCCTCGACAGCTCCTGTCAGTGCGTCCGTCTCCCCCCTGCTCTGCAGCGAGCCTTCCAACTGCAAGACTTCAGAATGGGCAGGAAAGCCTTCTAAGTGGATCTTTGAGGTTTGACTCGCAGTGATCCTTATCACCGCAACTTGCCTCTTTCCACTTCAGAAGCGCGTCGGCCCAGAACAAAGACACGTCTATTAATAGTCCAGACAGCTCAGAGGTGGTATGTTCAGAGCTGTCTCTCGCGTCGTCCCCAAAGGGAACCCAGACACTCTCACACAGGCCCAGGCCTCAACGGCTGCACCAATCCCACGCACCCCTTATGTCATCAGATACGGGACACTCTCCCTGATTGGTGTAGTATCACCAATACATTTGCTTGCCCAGTGTTCAACATAACAGCCATCACACACTTGATATGTCGCTGTGCGATGTTTCCAACAACAGCTATGTGATCACCACGCGTAGTATTACTGATTCAAGCCAGAGGCTGGGGTGGTCAGAACGCTCTGGCAGCATACATTACACCAGATCTACACTCAGATCCAGTCCATCGGGCTGTCCCCCTGAAAGATGACACCTGCATATTAAAGCGGTGGGGTTTGCCTGCGCTGGTGTCAGGCTCCTGTGGTTCTGTGGACTAAGCAGAGGCTGCATGGTAACGCAGGCCTGAGTGGCCCCGCTTCAGACGGCAGGCCTGCACCATTCTCAGGCCGTAGTGCTCTCTTTCCAAAATAAAACTTCAAAAAACATGCATCTGGAACAAATAAAGGCTAATGTTTAATTAGAGTGAGGGAGAATGGATGATTGTAATTTGGTGGAGGATAATTTGAAGGCAGAGTCGGCCACAATCGTGTCAACTTTGTTTTGCTGCTTCCTTTTATTTATTTATATATTCATTTATTTTTCAGTTTCACTCCGACTACAACTTTGTTCAAAACTTGAAATACTTTTTGGTTGTTAGAAAAAAAAATTGAATCCATTACAGTATATGTGAAGTTGTGGCAACTGAGGACATTGGGAAAGATGTTGACGGAGAGGCTGGGGTCTCTTAAGAACGTCACGTTAAAAGATATATTACAGAAATAATAATCGCTTTCAGAGTATGTATTACTGCTTTCAGAGTATGTATTACTCTTATATCAATAACAGTCCTGCACAAAGTCTAGGAGTTATTGACTGTCAAACCACGCTCTAAAAACAATGTCGTTGTTAAATTCCCTAATTATAGCCATATGTTTGTGAGGAGCTTGGAAACAATCGAACCCAAAATCAATTGTCGTTCCACAGTAACAAGACAGCAAAATGTTCAGAGACAGTGACTAGTTTAAAACAATTATAACCAGGGCTGAAAATTAACACCTGCCACCGGCCAAATGCAGGTAAAATTTCAAATTGGCAACTAGATTTCGGAAGGCTATCTGAAAAAAATATATACTTGGCCGGTAGATTTTTTCATCTACAGTCCCCTTGGCAGGTGACTCACCGTGAGCCAAAAAGTTAATTTTCACCCCTAATTATAACCCCTCCATCTGAATTCCTAGACCGACAACATTCACCCAGTCCACATCAAGGTCCATTACTACTTACTACATTGGAACATTAGCTATGCACATAGCAACTAATCTTGAAAACAATGTAAAATCACACATCCCAGGTGGATGCAATCTTTGAAATGGCATCAATCATCTAGGCCATTAAAATCAACAATCATTCCATTACTAAAGAGATTAAAGGAGAATAAAGGATTCTGCCTTTTATAGTGCATTTACATTCATTAATATATGAATGGCCTAATCAACTGCAAAGCTTGTTCAAACAGAGATTGACTTAGCTTGGTCGTATGCTAGTCTGTTAAGAGGTGCGTGTCTATGTGTGCGTGTGTGTGCGTGGGTGCGTGTGTGTGTGTGTCTGCCCTGAGTGTGTAGGAGCTGATGACCCAGCAGCCAGTCAGTGCGAGGGGAGTTCACTATGATGACTAGCACATGTACTGTATATAACATGGAGAGAGACCGGCACACGCATGCCATGTAGAGAGACTCACACATGTATCCCATGCAGAGAGACTAACACATGTATGCCATGTAGAGGCCTTTCTGAGTGATGGAGAGCTCGTATGCTCAGCAGAACATCTTAGCCCTGTCACTCACACAACAGCAGTCCTGCTGTCCTGCTGTCCAACATCAGAGATTCATGACTCCGATGTATGTATGTGTGTGGCGGGGGGGTTGAGTGTGTATGTGCATGTGTGTTTTATGTGTGTGTGTGTGTGTGTGTGTGTGTGTGTGTGTGTGTGTGTGTGTGTGTGTGTGTGTGTGTGTGTGCGTGCGTGCGCATGTTTGAGTATGTCTCTCTGTGTCTGTGTGTATGGGGGGGGGGCGAGGGTGAGTGTGTATGTGCATGTGTGTTTTCTGTGTGTGTGTGTGTGTGTGTGTGTGTGTGTGTGTGTGTGTGTGTGTGTGTGTGTGTGTGTGTGTGTGTGCGCATTTTTGAGTATGTGTCTGTGTGCACTATGTTTTGTCTTCCTCCTGCTCTGCACCCCCCTCCCCCCCCCTGTACTAGGGGTCGCCCTGTGTCCCTCCAGCTCCCTGTCAGGGCGGGGAACCTTCTGCCAACTCCCACATGGAGCTCATTAGCAGGTCGGGATGGAAGAAAAGACACTTTAATTTCAACACAAATAAAGAGACATTTCGGATTCCTCCCAATGAGACGCCTGGCGGGACTCGCTAGAGCTGGAGCCCCCTGTGTGTTTTCTTAAAGCCGTTCTGCAGGCTGATTTACGGTAGGCCTTCAGTAGCGGCCTCCATCACGGCTGTCACTTCAGGGCCAACATCGGATCAGAGTGACGGGTTGAGACAGGGCACAGAACCGGAGATGGAACCGCACAGAACCGGGCCGTGTCCATGCAGCCGGGCCAGACCACAGCAGGTCTGGTGTTCTTGGACAGCCAAACAGCTCATTAATGAATTGGTAGAGACTGTGGTCGGGGCTCTCGTCCAAGGGTATGCATTTAGTCTGTGCAGTTGTGTGTGTGTGTGTGTGTGTGTGTGTGTGTGTGTGTGTGTGTGTGTGTGTGTGTGTGTGTGTGTGTGTGTGTGTGTGTGTGTGTGTGTGCGTGTGTGTGTCTAAAACCATCAAATTCCGCTCGCCCAAAGACTGCATCAGCCTACACTATCACTCACACTCTTGTCTTCTTACCATCCAAGTCATAACACACTGTTTGAGTTTCTCAGCTACCCACATCAGCTGGCCGCATAGACATTCTGGCGCACTAGCCAGTTAGAGGAGGAGGGCCTGGCTATTTTCTGTTTGATGACCCAGGCCTGTAGTTAGCACCGCATCCTGGAATGTTAGTTGGAGGAGTGGGTCAGGTCGCAGGGCCACACTCTATTGCTGCGCTACAAATGAGCCATTCAAACCGGGGGGAAGGCACCTCTGACTGATGTGCACTTCATCGCTGTCATGTCATTGTGGCAGGGAGATCACACTGATTAGCACACACACAGAGCGCTCCATGAGAAAGGCATCCGCCCCACGCACTCCCCATCAGCATATCAAGGATAAGGCCATAGAGCTGCATCGTGGGAAATGAGCCAACCATGTTTCTGGTTTGTTCCACCGAGCATAGAACACAGGACCGCTCTTCATTGGGCAGACAGGCTCCAGTCTTGAGAGCAATGCCTCCGCCTCTGTCTGTCCGAGGCAGTTTAATGGATGCTTTGCGGAGTGAATGTTCTAGGGTCTGGCAGTGGGTGTGTGGATATGATGAATAATTTAAAAGTGGGAATTTAAAAAAAACATTGAAAACATCCTTAATCTTCCACCACCAGCAGCAACTCTGGATGTGACACCCAGTCCAGCGCGCTGGACAAAGGCAACGCGAAGGAGACTGTATCTACACTGCAGCCTGTCACTTCTCCGGACTCATAAATGGCTAGCAACACTGGCGGAATTCTTTCAGCCCTGAGTTTTCATATGCAAATGACGGTTTAGTTACGGTATGCAACACAGACCTTCCCATTTTAAGACTTTTGTTCATGATTCATTCTCCTGAGAAAGTATATGGGAGGCAGTGATTCACTCTGCTACTAAATACAGTTATTCAAAGTCTCATTCTGTCTGTCTGTCATTATATAGACCTCGGCCCGACGGAGACTGAAACGGAAAAAACATGAATCTCACCGTGGGATGGGTGAATAAGAAGCTTAGAGCTACAATACCCGTCCTTCAGATGTCCTTGACCAGAGCACTATATCAAATCATACTCTAACATCAATATCCACAAATATATATAATAATAGACTATAGCCTATCTGTCTTCGGCTAGGCTATAACCAATAAAAGTTAAAATCCTAAAGCGCTGGACAGGTTAATTAAATAAAGATAATATTTTATCTAAATAGCCTAATGCTATGATGAGATAGGCGCAACGACAACTTAAAATAATAGCATTTTAATGTATGTTAATACATACAAAATCCAAGAAAATACAAAGTTCAAACTGTGTGGGCTAAGGGAGAGCCAAATCTAACGGTTCTTGCAGGTGCGCGAGATTACTTGTCACAGAAGAAATTATAGTCCACCGAAACTGATATCCAAATTCCAAATCATTGAAATATTTCTTGCATTTTGCATCGGCAGCAGCACCACAATCAAAGGGGCCAATGTGGCGAATGTAGCCTATGCTGAGCACTACTATGGAAAGGGGCGAGAACGCATATTGATGAATTGTGTCTAGCGGCTTTAGAGGAGCCCCGTCACCCCTGAGAGCATGGGAACCCCGTCACAAGCACAAAGCAGGGAATTTCAGACCCAGAGCCCGCGGACGCTGCCTTCCGCGTGTCCTTTTCAACCTCAAGCAAAAGTTCATCCGTTTTACGCGACATTCATCGTGCCCCGTGAAATACAGCCAAGCTAAGGAACCAAATTAAAAGAGTATGCGAGCCCAGGCTTGATTGAAATGTGTTTGAAACCCCTTAACTTCCCGGAGTTGTAACCACAAAAACCCCTTCCCTTTATCTGGCAGGCGTTTCAAAGGCAAGCGCTCTTTATTCCGAGACTGTTTTTAAGGAGCTCTCTCCAGAGGCGCTTCACAAACCGTCCTGCACTCATTGAAAAAATATTTAAAACGTGTTAATTTTCATGTTTTGACATAGGCCTAAATTTGCCATAGCCTACGTATAACAATTCAGAGAAATTAGACGAGCTATAAAACAAAAAAAGTTTAAATAAGTTCGGTAAATATAAGTCAGTCTTCTTACCTTTCAAATTGAGGAATGAAATTAGTTTTATCTTCTGGATGATGGAGACTTAAACAGCTGAGAGACCACCACAATAAAGATGAATACAACCAAATCAAACGGGACTTTTGGAATTCTAAATTAAAGTTGTCCTTTTCAGTGTCCAATAGATTCCTTAGTTCTGTTCTGGTGTGGTAGCAATCGGTTAACAGCTTTGGAGCGTGCTGGCAATTGCAGATCTAGCTCGTCTCGGATCTGAGCGGGTATCCTGAGTTCTGGCAGCGCGTCGCTCCCCTGCCGCGCGGCTGCTATTGAAACTCCCGACTGAAGACAAACTGAACTGAAAGCAAAGTGGTGCAAACTTCTCCCCTGCGCTCAGCCTAGGAAGACTCCAAGAACCAGCCCACTCCTCCAGGACATCACAGCCCTAACAAATTAAAACACAGCCAGGCACTAGTCAGAATCAACTATGGACCTATCACATGCACGCATCACTTTATGAATGAAAATGCATTTTGAAATCATTTTATTTTGAAACAACATTATTCTGGGCGAATGCAAATTTGCGGGCACACAAAAAACTTGGCACAATTTTACGCATTCGACTACGACTTCCATAAATTGTAGAATATGCGGTATTTTTATTTCAGAATGTGTAGTCTACAAACAAACCTGAATAACTTGAGGTAGTTGAGCACTGCGGTTTCAATGAGTGGAAAAGTATAGTGGAAAATACAGCACAAGAGGTGTCTGTGCCGCAACAAGCACATAAATCTCGTGCCTCTCTGTTATTTTAGGAGCGGGGATCCCCCTGCACGTTCTCTTGTTGGGAGATGTTTACTCCGTGATGCTCAGAAAATGAACAGTCTGAGTAGCACGCAACCCTCCAGGCTACATTTGTGTGTGGGCAAGTTTTATCTAAAATAGCTGGGTGAGAGGAGAAAACTTTTGATACCATACATTGTTTTGGGATGATTGTTTGGATAATACACAACATTATGTGTATGGCGGCATAAAGCATTCTAGCGGGATCCATCTGTGGCTCAGAGATGGCCTAGGTATAGGCTGTCGGTGGTGTGAAAATTTGAGCAAGCCGATATGACAGGGAAGCTTTTGTCTGTTCCCGGGACGGAAGTAAATATTTATCCAAGATAAGAGCTTTGTAGGTGATGTCAATTGCTATTTATGACTTGATGAGGGCACAGCCATACTGCAGACTGCTGTGTGAAAGGATGCTGCAGCTTCACCCCCCCCTTCTCCCAAGCGGACCCAATTGTCTGGACCCTGTCTGCAACTGTCTGGACCCTGTCTGCAGCTGTCTGATGTTTCATTACCTCCACTCACTTTGAACGCACGAGCAGGAGCAGGTGTGGCCTGCGCGGGCCTATCTGTAGGTAGACGGAGGACGATGGTCCTTGTGCTAACCTTGGGCAACAATTACGTGCAGTCACGCTCATCTTAAATTCTGTTTCATACCGCAACAATACGATATTGATTCGATATTTTGTTTTATTCATCTTGAAAAATGCGAATTCGCTATATATAGGCCTGCTAACACTGGGCTA
Organism: Borostomias antarcticus; assembly: GCF_949987555.1. Classification (NCBI taxonomy): domain Eukaryota; kingdom Metazoa; phylum Chordata; class Actinopteri; order Stomiiformes; family Stomiidae; genus Borostomias; species Borostomias antarcticus. The sequence goes on from NC_140243.1 coordinate 9,496,505, forward strand.
AGTGCCCTGTAGATATGAAGTGCTCTAATCCGGCCCATTAGACGGTCTTGGTACAACAGCATCCCCTAGCGTCTGTGTTGGCTTCCATGCTTCACATGTGGCTGAAACCTGAAACATCAGTGGTCCAGGCTTCTGCTCCTTTGGTAGGTGAGCCGACCTTCTGCCCACAGGCCTTTGATTACCCACAGAAAACTGGGAACATTGTGTCATGAGTTAGAGTTGGCAATATTGTATGTAGCACTGAGCAACACTCATATACAGTTGCTACTCCCAGACCTCCGGCTCAGGACTGCACCCTCATCCAGCTGTCACTTCATGGAATTCAGAACCTTATTTCGAACACCACCACACACATACACACACACACACACACACACACACACACACACACACACACACACACACACACACACACACACATACACACACACACACACAAACACACACACACCACACGCATACACACACACCACACACATCCTCATACACATGCACGCACACACATACACACACACACACACACCACGCATCCACATACACACACACACACACACAGTTATTGCATCACCCATGGCAGACCTGTAAATCACACAATAGTGGTGTTTGATGGGTCTGACTGTGATTAGGCTGCCGTGGCTCTCGTGTTTCTCAGATTAAAATAGATGCCAAACTCAATCTGCTCTCAGCTACACCACAGAGCCGTGAAAATGAATCCACTCTAGGGATGGACTCGCACACACACACGCACACGCACGCACACACACATGCACACACACACACACACATACAAGTACACACGCACGCACGCATGCACGCTCACACACACACACACATACAAGTACACACACACACTTCAGCTATTTACATGCCAAAGTCTTGAAAATGTAACCACACCAGGGACAATTTAGCCCAGATGGAGGAAGAAGGGGAATAAGGAGGTGAAAAGCACATCATGCCACAATTCTCTCTGCTGCAGCTCAACCCGGAAAAAAAGAAACATATCTCCTTTCAACACATACACACACACAAAAACACACAGACAAGCACATATACTACATTAAGTACCGAAAAATAGCACTGCGCAGTGCAACAATGATCTATATTCCATCTGTGAATGTGGAATTCTTACAACGATGTTGAGTCAGCAGTTATACGTAAATTAGTCTCCTCTCTGCATTGTACAGTCCATTATGACATCAGCGTGACAGCAACCCCATGCATTTCTATAGATCCATTCCATTTCATCCCAACATCGATTGGAACGGAACTCATCTGTCTGCCAGTTTAGAGATAATACCTCTCTGGGAGACGTTACTCCCCCGTCTGTCTGTGTGTGTGTGGGGGGGGGGTGCTGTAATGCAGAGCCTGGTGGTTCCTTCTCCCAAATTATCTCTTCACACTTCTGCTACGCTCCTCAAAGCCATTAATGCAGGGAGGAGGAATGGCATAGCTTATCAGGTTGGAATGTGTGTATATTAACCCCCCCCCACACACACACACACACAAATCTAACTCAAGGACAGTCAGCACAGATTGAGATACATGCGCCCATTACTCACATCACACTCTTGAGTTATCTGCAGGTTCTTCCTCAGAGTTCCGGATTGCCTAACAAGAAGATGGGCCCTGCTAGTCAGCCTGTCCTACCACCATCACACACACACTTACAGTACCAACCCCACACACACACCACCTACAGAATCAACACCACACACACACACACACACATACACCACCTACAGAACCAACGCCACATACACACACACACACACACACACACACACCACCTACAGCACCAACGCCACACACACACACACACACACACACCACCTACAGCACCAACGCCACACACACACACCACCTACAGAAACAACGGTACCAACACCACACACATAAGCACCACCACACACACCACCTACGAACGCCACACACATCACACCACCACACACATCCCCTACAGTACCAACGCCACAGACACCACACCGCACACATCACACCACCATACACAAAAACACTACCACATACACCACCTACTAATGCCACACACATAAACACCTCCACACACACAACCTACCAATGCCACACACATCACACCACCAAGCACATCACATGCCCTGATGATCTTCTAGTCAGGATTTCGACCATGCCATAGCACTGAGACTGCTCTTGTTAAGGTCCATCCATTTACAGACAATGGCAGAATTTCAGTCTTAGTCTTACAGGATCTTAGTATTACTGGATCTCAGTGCTGCATTCTACACGGTTGACCACAACATATTACTAGGCCGACTGGAAAACTGTCTGGGAATTTCTGGCACTCAAAATTGAGCGGACAAAAATCTTCTGTTCAACATTTACATGCTCCTACTAGCTCAAATTATGGAAAACAGAAAAATATGTTACCATAGCTACGCAGATGACACAAATGTACATCACCATATCACCAGGGGACTATAATCCCATACATGCACTGAGTAAGTGCATTGAATAAATCAACGATTGGATGTGCCAGAACTTTCTTCAACTTAACAAAGATGAAACTGAAGTAATTGTCTTTGGAACCAAAGAAGAATGATTAAAAGTCAGCGCTCAGCTTCAATCAGTAATGTTAAAAACCACGAACAAAGCCAGAAATCTTGGTGTAGTCATCGACTCAGACCTGAATTGCAACAGTTACATTAAGACAGTTACAAAGTCAGCCTACTATCACCTGAAGAATATATCAAGGATTAAAGGATTTATGTCTCAGCAGGATCTGTAAAAACTTGTCTTTGCGTTTATCTTCAGTAAACTCGACTACTGTGTGTTTACAGATATCTCTAAAAAAATTGATCAGACAGCTGCAGCTGATTCAGAACGCTGCTGCTCGAGTCCTCACTAAGACTAAGAAAGTAGATCACATCACTCCAGTTCTGAGGTCTTTACACTGGCTTCCTGTCTGTCAAAGAATTGAGTTCAAAATACTGCTGATGGTTTATAAAGCACTGAATGATTTAGGGCCAAAATATATTTCTGATCTGCTGCTACGTTATGAACCATCCAGACCTCTCAGGTCGTCTGGCACAGGTCTGCTTTCTGTCCCCAGAGTTTAAACAAAACATGGAGAAGCAGCGTTCAGTTTTCATGCTCCACATATCTGAAACAAACTTCCAGAAAACTGCAGGTCTGCTGCAACTCTCAGTTCTCATACTTCCTGGAGACTGTGTTCGGCGGGTCGTAGGTGTAGATGTTATAAAGGAGCAGGGCCAAGACAGATCCCTGGGGGACGCCGTTCTTAAGGCGTCGCAACCTGCTTTGCTGTTCGCAACTGGAGGTGAGGGTAAAGCTTTCAGGTTTCAGATAAGCTCCATGATCATACTGACCATGTGCCTGTCCCGCAGCAGATGGAGCAGCTTGCAGATGAGGCCGCCGTGTCATACGGTGTCGTAGGCAGCTGTCAGCTGTCTATAAAGACAGCTCCAGCCTTCTTTTTGTCCGAAAAGCTGTCCTTGATGTCTTGAGTAATCAAAGTGACTTGATCTATGGTCGATCTCCAACGTCGGAACCCAGCCTTTGGGAGCAGCAGGTCGATGATTTGTTCGACGCTGGCATAAATGAGACACTCGAGGATCTTGAAGGGGATACATACAGTAGCAGAGAGATGGTACGGTAGCTCTTGGGGTCCCCTTCAGGCTTGTTCAGCTTAGGGATCGCGACAACAAGGGCACTTCTTCAGATTTTGGGGACCTTGAGTTGGCGCAAGCAGGAAGAGAGTAACGCTCTTAACCAGGACTTCAGGGCAGGCGCTAAGTATAAGCTGCAGGCAGAGAGAATCATGCCCCGGAGCTTTCCCTGACTTTACATGCTGGAGAGCAGAAGCAAACTCCTCCAATGTGAACTCACCGGAGATGTTACCGCTGCTAGGAGTTGTGGTCTTCCAGAGGTCAGACACTTCTTTTGCCACGAGACGATTTGCGGTCTTTGCCCTCGTATGTCCCACTTTTAACAAATTGTGATGCAATTTTGTTTGCAGAGATGGGGCAGTGACTGGGGGAGTGTCTGGACCTACCAGTGAGGTTGTTAAGGATGCTCCAGTCCTTTTTGTAGCTTTCACCAGTGTGCCGCAGAGTTCCTGGTATGCCTCGTCCACGCTGTTGGTGTTAGGTGGTGGGAGGCACCTCGTGGATCTATGGGTAAAGAGGCGATAGCACTTCCAATTGGCCTTTCGGAATGTTCCATGGCTTCACCGGCTCGCTCAGGATGAGGTCCTTGAGTTTAGGCATGGTTATCAACGGTGGTCGATGTTGGGGCCGCGGGAACTTTCCTAGTACGTGTCTATCAGGGAGCCGGTTATCAATTCCGACACTCGCAAATGCCAGGTCAGGATTCGTCCCAGTTTTCCAGCGACCGGAGACAAAGCTGGCTGCGCACTTCGTACAACAGGTGCGCAATCGTACAACAGGGCCAGGCTGTTGTTAGCTGCCCAAGCAGCTAGGTTCTCTCGGGTCAGGTGTATCATCGGGTGTATCATCGGGTGTACCCCCAATCTTCATGCTGGCAATTGAAGTCGTCAGCATAGAGACAGGGGTGGGGGAAGACTGGGACATAGGCTGATGTGATTCGCGAGGCTTGTAGACGCTGACAGAAGCCGGCAACGTCCATGCACAACCAATCAATCTCCAAGCCAGTCGGGGATTGGTCGGCGAGTCCAGTTCAACCTTTGGTGGACGAACGTAGCAAGGCCATGCTTCCTGCTTAGGATAGACCCAGCTAGAACAAAATCTGTTACGCAGTAGGTCTCCTGGAGGAGGATGACGAGGGCCTTGGTGGTGCAGGCCAGATGTTCTATGATGTTGATCTTACTGGGCGTGAGCCTTTCGGTGTTCAACTGCAGAATTCTGGGTTGGGAACCAGCAGAGCAGATTCCGCCGGCTACCCTCCCCACCTGTGGTAATCGAATGCCAGCCTGGGTGGTGGCCCTCAGTTGGCATCGCTTGCAGTGGTTAATCGCAGCATCTGACAGGGGGCACCACAAGAAGGTGTCTGCCTCGCCCCCCAGTCTGCCTGTCCTCCCTGAGCCAGGACATACAGACACTAGCGGCATAACTCCAGAAATGGAGATTGAAGCTCAGCGAGGCGTTGATGACGACGGTATCGGCGGCCTTCCACCTTAACAACAAGGAAGCCAAACGCGAGCTCCGAATACACATCGATGGAACACTCCTGCCATGCTGCGCCAAACCAACCTATCTTGGCGTGACATTGGACAGGTTGCTCACGTTCCACCGACACCTTGAGTCTCTGCGCAAGAAGTTAACAGCTCATGTGGCATTGATGAGGGGATTGGTCTGATCAGGCTGGAGAGACGGCACAAAAACTTTGCGCATGGCAGCCCTAGCCCTGGTCTACTCGACCAGTGTGGTGCCGCAGCGCTCAGACACGCCTCATCAATCTGCCTATCAACAAAGCCTTGTGCATCATGATAGGATGTCTGCATCCAACTCCTGTGGACAACCTTCCCATCCTTGCAGGCAACCAGCCCGCTGGCTTCTGCCACCCAGGAACCACAGCATGTCTCGCCTGCCGGACCATGGAGCCTAACCACCTGGTCCACGACAGTCTTGCTGCAACAGCGGAGCCTTCTCAGCGCCTCAAGTCGAGACACCCTTTTGTGCCTGCCGCACGGGATCTTCTGCAGCAATGCAGAGATCTTAACATACTCCAGGAGCTTGCTCGATCGCCTCGTTAAGAGGGGTCAGGGAAGAATTTTTACAGCTCACTTATCTGGCCCCCGGGTGATTACTGTTTTTTTGCTTCCCTCTGGAATATGTAGGGGTGGGATGTCTGCCCACCTCCCTTGTTCTCTGTAAAGCGCATTGTGTTGCCTCTGGGTATGAAATGCGCTATATAAATAAAGCTTTGATTGATTGATTGATTAACATCAGTGAGGCAGGACGGGCGGACTACACCTGGTGTGCGGAGTGGGAGGCAAACACCTCCAGGCTCTGTGATTTCATCCCGGCCAGCCAGTCCTTCCCCTACCGGGATGAACTTACCCAGACCGGCGTGGGTGAGGCTTAATTGTCTCCGGACCGGCATCGGACACTTCCGCTCATCGATGCACAGATGGGGCTTTGCATATGTTTGCATGCATGCAAGTGTGGCACCGAGGAACAAACCGCAGACCACGTCATCCAGGACTGTCCGATATATCGGACACCCAACAGAATGCGTGGCCTGGCGGTCATGGATGACGAAACGGTGACATGGCTCCTGAAGGTGTGCCCAGATACATAGCCTGGGTGACCCCCTCATCCAGGCTTGGGGTGGTAAAAGGATAGCCCTTCGGCCCCAAACCTGGGGAGAGAGGACGAATTAACCAACCTACCCAAACGAAGAAGAAGAAGACTGAAGGCTTTTTTTTTGCCGCTGCTTTTTATTAAATCAAATAATTATTCATTTGTACACTCCACTTTAGCCTTTATACTTGTATTTTATTTTTCTTGCAATTTGTGTTAAATCCTTTTATGTTTTTTTTTGCATTTCATTTTATGTGACCTTTTATAATGTTTCTTGCACTTTGTCTTGATGCTTTTAATGTCTCATATAAAGCACATTGAATTGCCTTGTTGCTGAAATGTGCTATACAAATAAACTTGCCTTGCCTTGTACACTCACCACACAACCACACACATTACACCACCACACACATCACACCACCACACACACAACCTACCAACGCCACACACATAACACCACCATGCACATCACACCACCACACACATCACACCGCCACACACACACCACACCATCACACACATCACACCACCACACACCACACCACCACACACACAACCTACCAACGCCACACAAATAAACACCACCATGCACATCACACCACCACACACATCACACCACCACACACACCACCTACCAACGCCACACACATCACCCCACCACACACACCACCTACCAACGCCACACAAATAAACACCATCATTGCACATCACATCACAACACACATCACCTATCAGCATCACACCAGTACCACCCACCACTGACTCCAGACAATCAGTAACTCTGGAGAAACAGGTGCCTGTGCGACCACAATTCAGCTTTTATGGTTTCACTTTCCTGTTGTCCTCTGTGTGTGTGTGTGTGTGTGTGTGTGTGTGTGTGTGTGTGTGTGTGTGTGTGTGTGTGTGTGTGTGCGCGTGCGCGCGCGTGTGTGTTTGTGTGTGTATGTGACAGAAACAAAGGAACACATCACACAAAAGCCTGAACTCTGACCCTGCTAACATCAATGGCCACAACCATTCCCTCCAATGGCATTGTAGACACTGGCTGACACAGCACCCAATAGTTAAACTGCATCCACCGTCCCTGAAGAGAGACAGGGGGTGGCAGGGAGAGAGTGGGAGAGAAGAGGCTACAGTTCAAGAGAGGGAGAGAGAGAGAGAGCGGGAGGGAGAGGCGATAATGACAGAGAGGAATGTGGTCAAGCTGCGTTTAGTTGGAACCGTGTACTATACCAACCGCCTCATCAGAAGTGGACAGTTTGACCTTCAGGAAAATATCTCTGTCAACTGATGTCAAAATCAACCTGAAGAGGCTGGCGTACTCCTGTCCTCTCACTCCAGAGAGTGCACTGTGGAAGGGACTGAGCAGTAGACTTTTAACATTCCGGTAATCTGATTGGGCATCAAGGCTTTTGTCAAAGCTTCATATTTCCTCTGGAGTCCGTGTGGCATCTGCGAAGTACTCTCAAATGCAGAGGTACACACAGATAAACATCGCTGGACATTCTGGTGACATGACTGGTTCATCGGTTTCTAAATTTAGTCCAGCTCTCTTTCCTGTTCTCTCACTCTTTCTCCAAAAAGCTCTCTCGATCCTGGAAAGGAAGATGACTAAAAGCCACAATTGAAACCAGATGAAAGAGCACAGGAGTGAAGAGCGAATGTCGTGTCAGTGTCTAACGTCTTCTCATTATCCAATAAGAGCGTGGTGTGTCAGTGTCCGGCTTCATCTTATTATCCAATAAGGGAGCAGCATGTCAGTGGTGCCCAGAATACACAGGGGAGAGCAGACATAAACAAAGCTGGGAGTTTGGATTCACAATCGCACACGCAGTCTGTATACAGACACAAGTCTAGCTCAGGCCTTTTAACTGAAATTCTATAGCCGAGCAGCTCCGGGCTGGTATGTCTATTGTAAACATAGGCATGTAGCGAGAGAAAGACATGTGGAGGAGGGTTCATCCTCTTGTCCCTCCTGCCCCAGTCTACAGGCCACAGGAGGACAGACTCAAGGAAGCCTCCTTGCATCACTGTAAACATGTTACACAACCCAAATACACTTTTACAGAAGTCAATTAAGAACAGTTTCTCGTTAACAATGATTCAGATGATCTAAACTCAAACGAACTGAACTGATTCAATTCAGATGAACTGAACTCAGATGGCCTCATGATTATGAAGAGGTTCTGTGCATAAAGCTGGACAGACACAGACAGACGCTCAACTCACCAAGTATCGCCATGTATTTCCATGGCCACTTAATATTTCTTCCTTGTCTGATGAAAATGGAATGACCAGACAGCAGTCTGATGGCTCCGTCATGTAACATGAGCCCGGTGACCTGCCAGGGGAGGCCTGGGTGTGGACCCCCTGAGGATGACACAGCTGCACCCGTGAAGCTTGCGTGTGTCATACATGACACGCCACCAAATGGCCTGAGCACATGGAAGGAACCTGAGCCTGGAGGCTGGAGGAGGGTGAGCACATGCAGTATGCGTGTTTACAGAATGTGGTGGGAGACCAAAACACTGTTGGTACGGCATGTAAACATATATGATGTAGTCAGCGTGGCTAGAACACACAAAGGTAAACACAAGGTTTATGCGACCGGCACAAAGTGGACCACTCAGTATTGGAGATTTGAAAAGATAGAAAGCGCATGGAAAATACCTAAAGAGTATTGAAGGTGAAGGACTTAACTGGCTTCATGGTCGAGTTAGATTTGAGAAGAGATCTGGAAAGAAGAAGGACCTCAGCACCGGAGAGTCAGAAAATATACAATACCCCATCTCTCTCTCTCTCTCTCTCTCTCTCTCTCTTTCTCTCTCTCTCTCTCTAACCCTAACCCTCTCTCTCATATATTGTACCCTAAGGTTTGTATTCTGACTCTATCTTGTTTGTACACTTTTGTAGGTTGCATCGTATAGCCTATTGTATTATATAACTTCTTTATTCTATTTTGCACTGTGTGCTGTCCTATTCTTGCCTATGTTTGTTGTTGTTATTATTATTATTATTATTATTATCTATTGTCATACACCAACAGACCAAGGCAAATTCATCATGGTGCAAGCCTACTTTGCTGTCTGTCTCTTGTTGTGTTGTGTATTGCTGTGTTGCTCTATGTTGTGCTGTGCAGTGGGCTTTTAGATACATAGAATTTCCCCAAGGGGATTAATAAAGTATCTATCTATCTATCTATCTATCTATCTATCGATTTATCTATCTACTTTGCTAAATAAGAATCTGAATCTAAATCTATCCACTGGGTCAACCCTGCCACCATATCCCTTACCCTAATCTGAGTACCTCTCAGTCTGTACTAGTGACATGTAAGCATTTCAGTTTAGTTTGATCTCACATTCATAGATCCTGCATCCAAACGGGATATGAGTGGTGCTAAGTGTGACCTCTAAGGTGACTCTGATAGGAGATGGCAAGTCTAGGAGGCTCCTCCAGTTATGGAGGGCAGGGGCGCCCCCTGCAGGCAGATGGGGGCCCCTGGCCTTCAGCCTGAAGAGATGCCAGTGGCTGGTCCAGGTCATGCAGGATCATCCTGGATGACCTGATCCTGGCTGAGCTGGTACTGGCTGAGCTACTGGCTGACCAGAGGTCAGGACCGGTCATCCAGGTCATCCAGTCAACCTGTATGGTTGGATACTGCACGCCAACCCCAGGTTCTGACTTTCTGTGGGACATTTCCACTCTGTTCTCACAGAGGCGGACCGGTGACTGCACTCCTACTACACACACCCTGACATGTGCTGTAATCACTCCATATACACACAGAAACGACCTCAAATAGCACCCACGGTCAACACATAAACACAGACACACAGACCCCCACCCCTGTAGAACACAGTCTACGCCCGGACAGGAATGTAACAAGCCCTTAAAGTGAGCTCTGCTACAAGGACAGCAGAAAACGACAGGAGTGAGAGGAAACTGCTCTAGCAGATCTCTGTTTCGCTGGCGTGATATTTACTTCCTCCTCCGGGGCCCTGAGTCTCTCCAGCGTGCTGTGGGGTGTTCTTTTTTATGGCGACGCTGTAGGGCGGCTGTGTTTCTCATGAAAACCCTGTGTGAGACCAGGTTTCCTCTCTGCTATCATACCGCAGGCGAAAAATCACAGCGGATGTTAATGAAACCGAGTGGCTGAAATGCAGATAATATTATCAGATGAACAGAGGCTATTCGAAATGAATGAAATCAATCAATAAAAAAAACATGGTTTTAGTATAGAAACAACTCATGGTGATGTGTATCAAGACAAGAAAACTGTCAACATGTTGTGTATTATAGATAGTAGGCTATGTACTGTATGATCATAAGCCCATTGATTTGGCAGTCTTTGAAAGTCGCCATGTTTGAGATAGCACAGTAGGTGGTGTGGATCTCAGGATCAAGTAAACATCTTCCCCCTTGTGTTGTCATTGTTTTAGTTTTTCTTAGCATTGTATACATATTTCATAATTGTAGTGTAGCAATGTATAGCCCAATATGGAACTCACCTAGTCAGTATGTTAGGATCATTGAGACATCAGAGACCCCTTATTAGATCTGCTCTGTGGTTGTCAGGGGAAAATTCAAAAGAAACATTGGATGTCCTAGCATTTATAAAATTAGTTTTTTTTTCTCATCTGTCCCAAAGAAGGCGTGTACGGGAAAAGCCCCATAAAATCCTCTCAGAGAGCAGTCCAGCAACAGCATGATAGTCTGGGGGCGCACGCCAAACAGCAGTCCTGATATGCAACAGCAGAAATGAAAACACAGAGGCCTACTCTGCACACACAGAGCAACCTCGTTCATGGACACAGTTAACAGTTTACATCCATGTCGGATGGAAATATGTCAGTCAACTGTGTGAAATCCCCATTAGGCCCCCCTGCACTATCATACATTTACAATGGTGCGTGATGCCCTGTTTCTAGTCTGTGCTGTAAGTTTTAGTATGATTACATCTTAAATGACCCAGTGTAATCAGACTGCGTTCCCAAGACCTTAGCGATTACCAGACAGAAGCGGTCCAAAGCTTCGTTATGGTAGGCTTCTGTATGCCAGTGCATGTGAGTTAGACATGCCGGCAGCCCCCTCTCCTGGCCTGAGAAGCACACTGCACTCATATTCTACGCCAGTATTGCCAAGCTAATCATCCAAAACCAACAGATCTAGATGCTTATGTTTGATTTTTTTCTAAATACCCAACCATGAGAGGGGGGGGTAGGCCAGGGGGATCAGTGGCTAAGTGCTGTGCCCTGGTGAATCCCTAAAACTTATTTAGAAGTAATTTCATAACCTCGAAACACTGACAGAGGGCAGTTATGAAGTTTACACATCTTAGTTCTTTCATGTCATATCAGCTGATCATATGTAGGCTATCTGACTTCGTGTACAAATGGGGGGTTAGTGCATTTTGGATGAGCTGTCAGAAATGTTTAGACTGTTTTGAAGATATGTAATGCAACGCAATATTACCTGACTGATATAATTAACTGATTATTACCTTACCTGATATAATTAATTAGGTGGGCAACATGACATTTTGGGTGGGCGACGTCCAAACCCACACCCCCTCGAGCCGGCCCGGGCCGATGCTGAACAAGACCATGTCCGGACTCCAGACACAACTCCTTGTCCCAGAACCATACACGCTAGATAAGCCCATGGTTTGGAATGGAAATTTGAATGGAAATGGGCCATGTTGTCTCAGGCTATCTAGCCATTTAATGGATTTCTAGTGTTCATCTATGGTGCTTCCCCGCCTCCCTGTCGCTACCTGCTGGGTCCTAAAATCCTTGGTGTCACACACAGAAAGTAGACTACATCAAGCACAATAACTACCAGTGAGCAAACCTTGGCCCCAAACCTTCCCCTCTCACGACCAGTGAGCATTGCAATTAGATATTTGCCTTTTCTAACATATTTATTGGGACATAAAACTTTCACAAAGAGAGTTTGAGAGAACTCCGCTCTAGGTTTGTAGTGGTCTGGCAAGATGTAGAATAGAAATTCCGTGGGTAGGATTTCTATTGGCTGGCTTGACTGGGGTTAATTAGATGTCTATCTTGGTGCAGGACACTGTGAAATTCACAGACAAAGCTTTCAAGAGGAAATGCTCTACAATAATCAATCATCCGCGGCTGAGACCTCTCAAACATGGGAACGCTGGCCGACCCATTTCCAGCACTGCGTTCTAGTAGAAAGTTAGAATATTCCCCAAATAGGTGTAATTCCCAAAGACAAACACAAGAGGGTAGCCATGATTTACAACAGATGGCAAATGAGGCAAAACAGCTGTGATACTGCAAGACAAGCACATAAAATGAGAATGTGCATATCCGAACACAGAACAAACTGAAGTACATCAGTAGAGTATTGAAGTCGTCCTATTACATTCAGTCAGTGTTGATGTTGGTGCAGGAGCAGCGTAGCATGTATCATATGCCGATCGATCACGTTGATGGTTTGAATGCAGGTCCTCAGCAACCCCCCCCCCCCCCCCCCCCCGCACCTCAATAATGAACAGTCTTGTCCTCTTCCATACTCTCTCTTCACAAACTTCTGGAATGTTGTTTACTTCGGCCAGCTGATAAGGCAGCAGTGGTATTGCATTTATTTGATATTGCTTGTTAGTTGCATCAAGTGTGCGTGCGTGTGTGTGTACACCCAGAGTGTGTGTGTGTGTGTGTGTATATATATATGCCATGTCTGCTGGAAGTAGGATGGCCAGGATGGTAATAACGCTATATAGTCCAGGCATTTTATGAGACAAAAGGGGTCAATATGGAAAAAATTGCAACAGAAATAATTTAAACTGCTTTAGTCTCATATATATGTTCTTTATAACATATCAAAGTCCCCCAAAATCCCAGTGATACAAAGTAATGAAAAATGCTGATATCACAATTTCCAATTTTCGCCTAGTAAAAAAAAAGATTTATGCATGTTTTCTTATCTGATGTCCACACAAAAGGTTCAGCACTGTCCTCAATCAACCAGAAACTATATAGGATGCATCACAGTGGATATACAGAAATATATTTTTAATGCTATTGGCATTTGGTGAAGAGAAAAGGGGTGAATCTCACACATATTGCAACAGAAAATCTGACGTGTATTAATCAAATAGCTCAAACTCAAACTGCTTAGAGCCCTGGAGAGTCTAGAACCCTGGAGAGATCAGAAGAAGCCTGGAGAGGACAGTCTACAACCCTGAAGAACAGTCTACAGCCCTGTAGAGAACAGTAGAACCCTGGAGAGGACAGTCTACAACCCTGGAGAACAGTCTACAGCCCTGTAGAGAACAGTAGAACCCTGGAGAGGACAGTCTACAACCCTGAAGAACAGTCTACAGCCCTGTAGAGAACAGTAGAACCCTGGAGAGGACAGTCTACAACCCTGAAGAACAGTCTACAGCCCTGTAGAGAACAGTAGAACCCTGGATAGGACAGTCTGAGTCATAGCAGAGCAGAAAGTTTCTAGAGGGTCCACTTCAGATACCTGTGGGAGAAAATCACACACACACACACACACACACACACATACACACACACACACACACACGATTAGAGGGTCCATTTCAGGAGAGAAGAGAACATGAGCAGGATGATAATAATAATAATAATAATAATAATAATAACTTGCATTCATCATCGTCTTCATCATCACATGCCGCCTGATGTGAATTTGCACACCCTGATCCTTTACAGCTGCTTCATGCAACAGAACACTCAAGGCCATGTTTTTTGCATGTGCACCTCAGGCTGCTGCAGTCTGTCTTGCAGGTGCATCTGAAGACCTTAAGAAGTTCTTGTGGAGCTGGTGGTAAGTCCGTCTGGACAGGGACAAGCCTCCCATCATTCTCTTTCCACCCCCATTCTTGTGGCAGGAATTCATCTACAGGTCCCTTCCACTGTTGCACCTGGTACTGTAGTACACACGGAGACTGTGGTACTTTGCTGCTTCTGATGTTGGTGGTAGACTCTGTGGCTGTACATAAGAAGTGCTGGTAGCCACCTTCTCACAAAAGTGCTTGACAGTCCCTCCCCAGGCTTCCCATTGTACAAGCACAGACAAGCATTCTCTCCTGCTGACACAATCTCTGCTCTAGAAGCTGACTGTGAGTCAAACACAAAGTGTTCTGTTGCATGAAGCAGCTGTAAAGGATCAGGATGTGTCAATTCACATCAGGCGGCATGTGATGATGAAGACGATGAATGCAAGTTATTATTATTATTATTGTTATTATTATTATTATTATTATTATTATTATTATTATTATTATTATTATTATTATCATCATCCTGCTCATGTACTCTTCTCTCCTGAAGTGGACCCTATAATCATGTGTGTGTGTGTGTGTGTGTGTGTGTGTGTGTGTGTGTGTGTGTGTGTGATTTTCTCCCACAGGTATCTGAAGTGGACCCTCTAGCACCTGGCTGCTCTGCTATGGACGGTTCTATGACTCAGACTGTCCTCTCCAGGGTTCTACTGTTCTCTACAGGGCTGTAGACTGTTCTCCAGGGTTGTAGACTGTCCTCTCCAGGGTTCTACTGTTCTCTACAGGGCTGTAGACTGTTCTCCAGGGTTGTAGACTGTCCTCTCCAGGGTTCTACTGTTCTCTACAGGGCTGTAGACTGTTCTCCGGGGTTGTAGACTGTCCTCTCCAGGGTTCTACTGTTCTCTACAGGGCTGTAGACTGTTCTTCAGGGTTGTAGACTGTCCTCTCCAGGGTTCTACTGTTCTCTACAGGGCTGTAGACTGTTCTTCAGAGTTGTAGACTGTCCTCTCCAGGGTTCTACTGTTCTCTACAGGGCTGTAGACTGTTCTCCAGGGTTGTAGACTGTCCTCTCCAGGGTTCTACTGTTCTCTACAGGGCTGTAGACTGTTCTCCAGGGTTGTAGACTGTCCTCTCCAGGGTTCTACTGTTCTCTACAGGGCTGTAGACTGCTCTTCAGGGTTGTAGACTGTCTCTCCAGGCTTCTTCTGATCTCTCCAGGGTTCTAGACTCTCCAGGGCTCCAAGCAGTTTGAGTTTGAGCTATTTGATTAATACACGTCAGATTTTCTGTTGCAATATGTGTGAGATTCACCCCTTTTCTCTTCACCAAATGCCAATAGCATTAAAAATATATTTCTGTATATCCACTGTGATGCATCTTATATAGTTTCTGGTTGATTGAGGGCAGTGTTGAACGTTTTGTGTGGACATCAAACAAGAAAACATGCATGTCATTTTTTTACATAGGCGAAAATTGGAAATTGTTATATTTGTCACATACCTTTATCAGCATTTTTCATTACTTTCTAACACTGGGATTTTGGGGGACTTTTGATATGTTATAAAGAACATATGTGTGAGACTAAAAAAATGGAAATAATTTCTGTTGCAATTTTTTCTTTATTGACCCCTTTTGTCTCATAAAATGCCTGGACTATATGGACATCAGACAAGAAAACATTTTTTTACATAGGCGTCAATGGGAAATTATGGCATCACCTATTTGAGCATTTTCAATACTTTCCACCACTGGGATTTTGGAGGACTTTTGATATGTTATAAAGAACATATATATGAGACAAAAACAGTTGAAACCATTTCTGTTGCAATTTGTTCAAGGTTATGTCATAAAATTCCTGGACTAATAATACCCATTAATATAGGTGGTTTGATTAATTAACTTCCACAAGCCTAAACAACAATGGCCAAAGGGCTGTCCAACAACTGTCAGTTCCCACAGCGCATCTCAGGCTCAGGACACCTGTCATTGTTGACCCCTGACCCCTGACCCCAGCTGAAGCCCAGCTGCTGCCCATAGGTAACACACACACACACACACACACACACACACACACACACACACACACACAATGTACTGTAGCTCTGATTGCATTATCTATATTCATGTAATGTGTAATGCGTGTGAGCTAACACAGTGGTTGTGATCGATGGAATCATCGTTATGTGAGACATCTTTTGTGTGTCTAGGCGGGTGTTGTCTCTGTTTGTTGTTTAAACAGTATTAAAAACAGGGCTTACAGGAACGCCCGCCCATATTTGTTGGTCCCTACTACATTAACGACATCTGATAGTGTGTGTGTGTGTGTGTGTGTGTGTGTGTGTGTGTGCGTGTGGATGTGTGTGTGTGTGTGTGTGTGTGTGTGCGCATGTGTGTGTCTGTGTCTGTGTGTCTGTGTGTAAATACACATCCTATGGCAGCAGAAGGCTGGGGCTGCTATCTGTTAGTGTGAATGTTTGCTCTTAAAACACAACAGAGCTCTGGCTTCTGTGCCGCCGGGAGGAAATGCATCTCTGGTATTAAGATAACACTGTCGTTCTCACACAAACGCACGTGCACACACACACACACACACACACACACACACACACAGGAAGCCACACAGGAGAGATATGACGAAGAATATTACTACTTATACTACTTAAACAAAAAATACAGAGAGATACGATTAAGGATACAGAAAATACATTCGAAAAAATTGATATGACAAGCATGACGAGTGAGGAGAATGAGGAAGATCAGGGAGACAGATGATCTGATTGGATCTATCTTCCAAAGAGATCCTTCCCCCACCACCTCCTCCATGTAAAGAGAGCCCCGTCATTTGTAGA
This sequence comes from Borostomias antarcticus, assembly GCF_949987555.1. NCBI lineage: Eukaryota > Metazoa > Chordata > Actinopteri > Stomiiformes > Stomiidae > Borostomias > Borostomias antarcticus. The sequence goes on from NC_140243.1 coordinate 9,513,412, forward strand.
CCAGTGAGGAGAGGGGAAGATGGCAGATGTGCCTGCGCTGCCCTTCTCCATCCTGCCCCTCTCCTCCTGCCTCTCTCCTCCTAGCCCGCTCCTCCACCCCCGCCTTGGAGACGCCAGCAGCCCAATCAAGCCCCTCAGCTCCTCCGCTGTGGGTCATAAAATGCAAATGTGTTCCACACCGATACCGGCCTGCTGCTCCGCCGGGCTCACTGGATATTATTCATTGCGGAGAAAACGACACTCCAGTTCTACATCAAGACAATGGCCGTGCATTCACAAAGGTGTGGTTGGTACTCATTAAGTGTGTCAGTTTCATGCCGCGTCTGAATAAGAGATGAATGCATTATCTTCAGGTTGCGTGGTATGTCGGTGGGCAAGTGTAAAGTCTGATATGTTGGTTATGTGTGTGTGTGTGTGTGTGTGTGTGTGTGTGTGTGTGTGTGTGTGTGTGTGTGTGTGTGTGCGTTCGTGTGTGCGTTTGTGTATGTGTGTGTGTGTGTGTGTGTGTGTGTTTGCAGAGGCTTTATCAGTCAGCTGCACAGAGACGCTATTCAGAGCCTAGAGAGACACAACAAAAGGCCAATTTACAGGAACAAAGACACCTCGGTCCTGCAGGCCACTCTGGCTACAAATCAACACAGAAAACCTCCGATAACCTCACACAAACCAAGGAGACTTTTCACAAACCACAAGGAGACCTCATTCGGGTGTCATTACTCAGATTTAACCTTGCCAGGGCAGATACGGTACACTCTCCTCTTTACGGTAATTGCAGCGCAATGATGACATCTAGTTATGGAACTCTATACTTTCCCATTGTGCCCAGTCGTCTCCTCTGCGAATATAAAAAGCAGCAGGTAACATTACATCCCATCAATCCAATGTAATGCAATCAATGAAACATGAGACCCCAGTGCTGAGTGCAACACAGAGGGCCTACTTCCTGTGTGCGGGGGGAGGGAGGGACAGGACAGGAGTGACAGATCACACCCCTTCAATGCCGGAATAGAGTGATCAGGCTTGATGGACAGGTCTGTCACACGGGACGAGGTGATCAATGCCCTAAGGCACACACACACACACACACACACATACACACAGCCCTGAGTGAAATAGAGTAATCAAACAGACAAACAGACAAAAGGAAATGCTGATGACCTGTTGCTATGACGACAGCAGCTGCACCATGTCAGAGAGGCCTGCTGGCTTCACAAACACGCCGGGGAAATCCGCTCAATGTGCCAGGTGCTCTGTGAAAGCCAACAGTAGCACTGCATCCTGGTAAGTCTGGTACAACCTAGGACCCAGCTACCTGTTTAATCATTTCCTTACAGTCACAGTGCTAATGGGATTAGGTGTGTGCGTGTGTGTGTGTGTGTGTGTGTGTGTGTGTGTGTGTGTGTGTGTGTGTGTGTGTGTGTGTGTGTGTGTATGTGTGTGTGTGTGTGTGTGTGTGTGTGTGTGCTGGAGAATGTGTGTGTGTGCACGCGTGCGGCATATGTGTAAGCGCAATAGACAGTGAGTCCATGTCTAACTACTGTAGGTTAAATTCCCTGCCTGCCTGGGTTTGCATGTGTACATTGGGAGCTCAGATTTAAATGTTATACACCCCCAACCAGCCCTCCACTCTGTAGAGAACAGCCCTCCATCCTGCAAAGAACACCCCCCAACCAGCCCTCCACCCTGGAGACTCAGAGAGAACAGCCCCAACCAGCCCTCCACCCTGGAGACTCAGAGAGAACAGCCCCAACCAGCCCTCCACCCTGGAGACTCAGAGAGAACAGCCCCAACCAGCCCTCCACCCTGGAGACTCAGAGAGAACAGCCCCAACCAGCCCCCCACCCTGGAGACTCAGAGAGAACAGCCCCAACCAGCCCTCCACCCTGGAGACTCAGAGAGAACAGCCCCAACCAGCCCCCCACTCTATAGAAAACAGCCCCCAAACAGCCCTCCACCCTGCAAAGAACACCCCCAACCACCCCTCCACCCTTCAGAGAACACCCCCCAACCACCCCTCCACCCTTCAGAGAACACCCCCCAACCACCCCTCCACCCTTCAGAGAACACCCCCCAACCACCCCTCCACCCTACAGAGAACACCCCCCAACTACCCCTCCACCCTTCAGAGAACACCCCCCAACCACCCCTCCACCCTAGAGAACACCCCCCAACCACCCCTCCACCCTTCAGAGAACACCCCCCAACCACCCCTCCACCCTTCAGAGAACACCCCCCAACCACCCCTCCACCCTACAGAGAACACCCCCCAACCACCCCTCCACCCTTCAGAGAACACCCCCCAACCACCCCTCCACCCTACAGAGAACACCCCCCAACAATCCCTGCATAGACCAGCCAGCCACCCTGGACTCCTCCCCTGGCCCCTACTAATCAGTGTGTGGAGGGGGGCTGGCCAAGGAGGGCCTAGCAGCTGGCTGCCCCATTACTGCTCCCCCAGCATTTACTCCAGACCGGCTAATCACAGCCAATGATTGCTCAGCACCAGCCACAGCCGTCACACCTGCCCCCCTCGCTGGTGGGACTGTCCCATCTGGGACACGTGACGGTGGGGGTCAGAGAGGGTGTCTGCTTACCCACCTAAACAGCTGAAAAGTGTCACTGAGGGAAGAGAGGAAGCTGAAGAGAAGATTATGACATCAATGACTGGACAGAAAGGCCTTATTAGAATAGTTGATCTGTTTTGTCCCTGGTGGTACTCTATTGTTACCTACTGGCACCTACTGGATACCGTATCATCAAAGAAATGTACAATATAACAGGGGGAAAAACAGAAGTGTTTTGTAGAGGCTGACCATATTGGCTAGATTCTCATGAGCTCATAGACATACAGTACATGATCCTGATGGATAGCAAGCCTGACCCTGACACTGTGGTCAGACACCCAGGGTTGGTAAAGCCACTCTGGGCACCGATGGATCTCAGCGTTCTCAGGTTTGTAGGTCACCCAGGAATCGCACACAGACTTCACTGACTCTATCACACACAGTGGGCCTAGTTGTTATGGAACAATCCATCCTTGGTGTGTAAATACGGGCTTGGAAGCCTGTATGTGTGCTGGTAAGTCCTGATCGTTAAGCAGGGAACAGATGGCAGGTTGATTATAGACACCGCCGGCGTTGTGGTATCTCCTCTCATTATGGAAAACCTCCAGCAAGCTTACTCTCTCCCGGCTATAATACCTCCATGCTCTCTATTACAGGGAAGGTTAAGGGAACGTTGAGGGAACGTTGCAGGAGGGTGCTGATCGAGCTCCGTTTTTTCCTGCACCACACGACAGATGGCCAGCATATATAAGTATGAGCTGATCATGATATGAGAATGTGTTCCTTTGTGTTTTGTGCTCTTTATTCTTGGGTTTCCAACAGATGAATTGTTTTCAATACAAATGTACACAACTCTTTAGTCAGCCTCGTGCCACTTATCAGCTAAAACGAGGCAACAGAGAGGGTGCCTCTGAGTAGATCAGCTCATTATCATTACTCATTATTCAAAACCCCTCCAGATCTTATTTACATGTGCCAAGTCATACGTCTGGACTGAGGACTGTATGAAGATGTAGACGTCAGAGAAACCTCACCTGATCAAGGTTAGGGTGAGATTGGGGTGAGCCTTAATACCAATACAACATAAAGTCACTTACGCACGCACACACACACGCGCACACACACACACACACACACCTGATAATGCCTGTCATGTATTGTTGATATCAAATCTATTACAGTAACCGGCTGGTATCTAAGTACGGGGGAATAGACTATAATGAGACTAGCATGATCATATGTTGGCTGCATTAGCACGCACAGGATTCTCTTTGACAGCACCGACATATAGAATGCTATTTTTAGCACCAAGCGTCTGCGCGTAAAGTGACGCTATAGTTGACGTGCACTGTACAGCGACAGAACAGAAACAAGTTCAGACTTTCACGTCACTCTGAATGTGAAGGCCACGACCTTCGAGATTGATGTTTAGATTCATGACGCTAAATGTAGCATGGGTGCCCCTGGTCATCTCATTTTAGGGCAAGTTATTGGCCTTTCATGTGATTTATTTTCAATGCTGCTGTCCTCGTCGATGTTCAGGGCTTGTGAGAATAATATGTGGGCTATAGGCCTAAGCCTATTACGACTTTTGCCAATAATGGACTGAGAAGCCAGCAGCAAATGCAGCAAAACCCAAATCTTAAATCTATTTTATAGTCTAAATATTCAGGAGTCAGGACCTTACAGCGATGTGGGCATACTGCACCTTATGAATAATGAAAAGAATGACGTAAACAATGCGGTGTTCTATGCAGCTCGGGATGTGAGGCCCTCGGCGTTCACCAAGGGCGGAGCCAGGGCCAGAACATGATGCGGTCGTGACGTACACTTCATTCGAGGATCTTTTAATCCGCTGCCGCAGCAGCCCAGCCGGTATCGAGAGGGGGTGGTAGTACGGTCGGCCAGGACAGGACTGCCTACAATAAGGCCGAAAAACGGCCTTTGATATATCATATTCGTCGCGTAAAACGAAGAAGAAATGTGCTATTTTATCGTGGACCGCGCCGACTGTTAAGATAAACCCCTCCTCTCTCGTTATTTATAGGGATGTGTCATCTCCAGTAGGCTATTATTTTTCCACTTAAGACTGGGAACTGGAAGCCGCAATCCGGGTATAGCCTACATTTTCAAACCCACATTTTCACATCAATAAATGGGTGATTACGGGTGCGGCTTATTACAGGCAGCGAACACGGGCAGCACTCTCCTAGGCGGACGCGCTTTCAGATCCTACGCCTCCTTTTCTCCGGTTTCTATAGACCAGAGCCCCGGCTCGCCCTTGGTCTCGCGCAGTAGCGTCGCCGCCTCGTGCCCACCGTTCTCGTCAGCTGCTGCGCATCAGCAAAACATGCAGGATGAGCCTGTGGGGGTGACAACAGCACAACGACCCCCGACAACCGAGGAAAACAACTGCAACAACAACATAATCACCAAAGCTGGGAGACAAGTAAGCAACAACCAGCGCATCCAGTTGGTATCTTTCACACTGGACTACAACCAACTGAACCAGTGTCAAGAGTCCGATTTTGGCCAAGAGAATTTCTGTCCGACGCAGTCCATCTGTGACCTTCAGCACGACCGGAAAATACAGCAGCAGTTAAGTCAGCACACTGAGTTTAGCTGCACAGAGTCGCCCCCACCCATAGGGAAATTCAGTCACCTGCCGCAGAGGCAGCCCTACGCCGACCACAGCTCCACCGAACCCGAGCGCAGCGCACTACACCCGAGCCCTGCTCGAATCAGCGGCTCGCCAGCTGGGGAGGCTGACGCCGATGTGGAGGCAGCCGCCGAGTCGACATCGCACATTTCCGTAAATCCAATCAAGGTTCATATCCAAATGGACTCCCCCATCACCCACCATATAAATAACGGCAATGACAGCAACACCGGCAATATGTTGTCCGGAGTTCTTGGATCCGGTTTTCCGAACCTCCAGTCCCAAGAGATGCAGAATACGGGCTCGGCCTCGCCTCCCCTCCCTGGATTCGGAACCCCATGGTCCGTTCAGACAAGCTCCCCGCCACCTCCCGTCCCCAACTCGGTCAACCCCATCCACGCCAACGCGATTAACCAGATGCCCAACACCGAATCCGACAGCGGCTTCTATCCCAGTATCCCTTCCTCCATCAACCCGGCTTTCTTCCAGAGTTTTTCGCCCGTCTCGGCTAATCCCTGCCCCGGCATTAACGTGCAGGGCTTCAGCAGTCCTTTCTCGCCGCAGATCAACGTTCCTCAGCAGCCGCAGAGCCGCAGGTCCCCGGTCAGTCCTCAGATGCCCCCCCAGCACCAGGGCGCCTTCCTGCAGCAGAGGAACAACTACAACCATCACCAGGTAAGAGCCCGGTTGGAACTTAAAAAATATAATTCATAGTGTGGCAATGTTTTCAATGTGTCTCCCAATTTAGTTTAAAGCATACAAGCTGAAAGGATAGGCCCTAAGGCACGGGCTCATGGTTATAAACATGCTATTACAGCTTTATGCACTGGCACACAGACATACTGTAGGCCCTTGGAGATGAGAGGACCCCAGCCATCTCCACTAAGAAGGAGATGGACACCGTAGAAGGCAGGGAGAGACTGTCGCAACTGACTGAAAAGCTCAAAACAGTTCAATAACCATCATTTCAGCGTCACGCAACCCATTCAGAGACCTGCTAGGCAGCATCTTGTGACATTGCAGAGAAAAGTGTCCTTGTGTTAGTCCGTGTGTGTGTGTGTGTGTGTGTAATGTGTTCCTCCATGCAGCCTGTATGTGTTTAGGCCTATTATACATGCTTTTCATCAACCTCAACCCATGATGAACCAGAAGGCAAAAACAGTACATCTGTGATGAGGGCTTTGTTCTTTGGGGCAGTGAGGGAGGGGGGGGGGGGGGGGGGAGTAGGTGAGATTGTGTGTGGGTGTGTGTGTGGGGGGGGGGGGGGGGCAGTAGCTGAGATTGTGTGTGTGTGTGTGTGGGGGAGGGGGGGGGGCAGTAGCTGAGATGAGGAGTGACGGGGGGGGGGAGTAAAGAAAGAGAACGAAGGAGCGTCACTGAATCTCACCGTTGTTCTCGTCTGGAGGCCGGCAGTCACACAGACACATGATCCCCGGGTTGCCCTGAAGTCATGTGATCCCCTCAGTGGGCAGAGAGATCTGGTGCTGTCATTGGTGTGGTCCTCGCTGGGGCGCCGGCGTCAGCCATTAACCCTCTGGAACTTGTCCAGAAAGCTGCTGCTCGCCTGGTGTTCAACCACCCCAAATTCTCCCACACAACTTCCCTCCTCCGTTCCCTACACTGGCTCCCTGTAGCGGCTCGCATCCAGTTTAAAACTCTGGCGCTAACCTAGAGGGCAATGAAAGGAACAGCCCCCTCCTACCTCCAGGCCATGGTCAAACCCTACACCCCCTCCCGACCGCTACGCTCTGCTACCTCAGGGCGACTGGTTGCCCCATCACTCTGAGGCTCCTGCGGTCGATCGACACGGTCACGGCTCTTCTCTGTCCTGGCCCCGCAGTGGTGGAATGAACTGCCCAACTTTCGTCGCAGGCTCAAAATTCATCTCTTCAAGAAGTACTACAACAATCCTCCCGCCTAAGCACTTATTGTATTTTATTGTATTATATTATATTGCACTGTACTTTAGATTGCTATTCTTGCACGTTGCCTTCAGCACTAGATTATGCTCTTAGTCACTTGTTTTAGAGAGAAGATGCACTTGTGAGTTCTGGCAAGTAGTAGTACATTGGCTCTTCCTACGTTAAATGCAATTATTGTTAGTCGCTTTGGATAAAAGCGTCTGCTAAATGACTGTAATGTAATGTAATATGTGTAGGGTCACAGCGGGGGGTAATTTGACACACAACTTAGAAACATCAGCTTTAGCTTGGTAGGGTGGTGTGTCTGTGTGCGAGTGTGTGTGTGCGTGTGTGTCAGCAGGGAACCAGAAGAGCGAGAACCCTCCCCCCTCCACACACACACACACACACACACACACACACACACACACACACACGCCAGAGGAGGAGGGTGTGTCCCAAGTAGGTGATTGGACCTCTTCACTGAAGGCTCCATGTGTTATTAGGCCCTTATTGTCAGGCTTCACAAGTGACTGGCCTCTAATTTGCCTGCTCCCCTCATTATGTGTATTTGTGTGTGTGTGTGTGTGTGTGTGTGTTTGCGTGCATGTGTGTGCGTGCATGTGTGTGTGTAACGTGCATTGGTGGTGTCTGTGTGCACAGGATACTTAGCATTAGCCTTAAAGCCCTAAATCTTCTTACCAACCCACCCCTGTGCGCTCTGGGCTGTGGAAAAAAAACCGGATGAAACACACACAAACATACACACACACACACACACGTCAAAATAAACACATTTCACAGACTCCACCACCCCTCTCTCCTCCTCTCTCCGCAGCCCATGATGAAGCAGTCTCCGTGGGGCAGCCACCAGGGGGGCAGCGGGTGGGGCTCGGGGGGCGTGTCCTGGGGCCGGGACTACCGGCGCAGCGTGGGCGTGCCCGGCTCCGTCAGCCACGTCTCCCCCATGAAGAAGCCATTCTCCGGCAGCGTCATCGCCCCACCCAAGTTCCCCCGCTCCGCCGGGCCCTCCGCCGGCCCCAAGTCCTGGCTGGAGGAGAACCTGTTCCGCACAGACGGAAACAGCAACACGCTGCTGCCGCTGCAGGTAGGACCGGCTCTGTGTGTGTGTGTGTGTGTGTGTGTTGGGGGACCGGCTGTGTGTGTGTGTGTGTGTGTGTGTGTGTGTGTGTGTGTGTGTGTTGGGGGACCGGCTCTGTGTGTGTGTGTGTGTGTGTGTGTGTGTGTGTGTGTGTGTATGTGTGTGTGTTGGGGGACCGGCTCTGTGTGTGCGTGTGTGTGTGTGTGTGTGTTGGGGGACCGGCTCTGTGTGTGTGTGTGTGTTGGCTCTGTGTGTGTGTATTGGGGGACTGGCTCTGTGTGTGTGTGTGTGTGTGTGTGTGTGTGTGTGTGTGTGTGTGTGTGTGTGTTGAGGGACCGGCTCTGTATGTGTGTGTGTGTGTGTGTTGGGGGACCGGCTCTGTGTGTGCGCGTGTTTGTGTGTGTGTGTGTGTGTGTGTTGGGGGACCGTCTGTGTATGTTTGTGTGTGTGTTGGGGGGGTAGCGAGAGATAATGGACACGTGGGAGTGGGCCGGACACTGAATCATTCATTCTGAATCAGATATTTTGTCTGCGTTTTCTAAATGTCCAGTATGTCCAGTATGCCTGTGAGCTGAGCGAGACCGAGGCTGTTCTGATGAGGGGGAGAGTGGGTTAGAGAGCAGCCAGAGACCCCCGGGCAGCCAGGTGACGAGAGCTCCGTGCGCGTGGACAGAGACGGGCCCTCAGCGCGGCCGCAGTCCTCCAGCTCTGCACACGGCCTGGCCTTAGAGGAAGCACAGGCGGCCGGGCTTCTGGGAGGATCTGGGAGGGGCTTCACCTGCCCCAGGCCAGAAAAACACGCCAGTTATTTCCCTGACGCGCGTCCCTGCGCCGCTCTCCGTCACGCGGCCGCCGCCCGCCTTCTCCAGGAAGCGGGGACGGATTGTTTCCTTTCCATAAACAGCGTCCGACCCAGGATTCCTCGGATTCCGAGGCTCCTTTCCTTTCTTCTGCTTCCTGTCTCTGCGCAGTGTTCTCTGGCCGGCTGTGTGTCTCGGCAGGGTCCTGGTTAGAGCGTTTACATCACGTTACAGTCATTCAGCTGACGCTTTTTACCCAAAGCGACTTATTAATGATCGCATTTAACGTAGGAGTGGTCAGTGTGCTAGGCTACTACTCGCCAGAACTCACAAGCGCATCTCCTTTCTAAAACGCCAACCAGACAGCTATGCAGAGGGGAGGGAACAGAGGGGGGGGGGGGTTGAACACTCATCAGCCTTTATAGACCGTTGGCACTATTAGCGCACCATTACCGGACTCGTTTTTTTATACATGAGGTACATATCCCAGCAGTCCATTCTCACCAGATCTGTCAAGAGTGCCTGTGAGGCAGCCTGATAGTTACTAAGCCTAAACCACCCCCGCTACCAACTGGAACAGAATGTCCGATCATGCCATGTTCCCCTCCGCCACATACGTAGTAAACTGGCAGGTTTATGTTCCGAGCTGGGCTTAACTCTAGGTTTTTTTCCCCCTGTAAATATCCGTAAAGCCCAGCTATAAACGGGCCTGGAAGGAGCCGTGCCGTGGGGCAGTAATCTGGTATTATCCAACCTCCTGCTGCCAGCAGCGCTGACCGCCGGCTCACACTGCAGCCCGGACAAGCCGACCGGACGAGCTCGCCCGGGGTCGAGGTGTTGACTCTGTGGGCGTTGGGTCAGGGTCAGTCGTCTTGATGTCGTGGGTGTCAGACCAGCAGACTAGATTCTGTGTGGATCCTAATGTGAACAGTGTGTCGTCACTGAGGTGCTATGCGGCAGTTGTCTCTCCAGTCTGGCTGTTCTCTCCTGCGGTCTGAGTACCACCATGCAGGGGGCTCAGTCCTCTGGTGAGCTCATCACCCCCAGTCCCAGCTCTTGGGTGGGATGCCATTCCTGGATTTGGTGTCTGCTCTTTCTCTCCCTGTCTCTCTCTCTCTCTCTCTCTCTCCGTCCGTCTGTGGGAATGAGTCCAGGGTTCCGGGGGACTCCACAGTCTCCGTTCTGCTCACCAACATACCTTAGTACCTCTCACGTGAATAAATACGGAAAGAATTTTAATCCCTGCGTGTGCCTAGCCTACACTGTCATACACTCAGGCTTTTATAACCACGAGCTGGGTCACTACGGCCATGTGGTCACACGTGCTGCTGTGATGCGAGATTAAGATTAAGATGGGGCGGAGAGGGGGAGGGCAGTTTGTTGAATGTTTACTTTTACCAGTTTTGACCATTCTGCCCTTTCCCTCCCTCCATCCCTCCCTCCATCCCTCCCTCCTTCTGTCCAGGATCGCTCTAGAATGTACGACAGTCTGAACATGCACTCTCTGGAAAGCTCTCTGATTGACATCATGCGTGCGGAGCAGGACCCAATGAAAGGTGAGAATCCTCCTCTGACCGCACGCCCAGGGGGCGGGGACACCAGTGGGCGCAGGTTCAGCAGAGGAGGAGTTCCCTCTCTCTCTCTCTCTCTCTCTCTCTCTCCACCCCCCTCCCTCCCCCTGTCTCTCTCTCTCTTTCTCTCTCTCTCTCTCTCTCTCTGGACAGGCTTATTGCTCTCTGAAGTATGTTGTTTTTCACAGAGCAGCTTATTCTCTACCCACTGGGAGTACAGTATATTACTGGCACCACCACCAGCTGTGCCTCCAAATGACCTTCCAGCTCTGATCCTGCTGCTGCCGCTGCCGTTCTCTGACCTGGGCAGCACAGAGGGCCGGGTCAGGCTGCAGCACTTAGGAGAGGAGGGGGTTAGGGCCAACCTAGGACACTTAGAAGGAGAGGAGGGTAGTAGGGCCGACCTAGGACACTTAGAAGGAGAGGAGGGGGGTAGGGCCGACCTAGGACACTTAGAAGGAGAGGAGGGTGGGAGGGCCGACCTAGGACACTTAGAAGGAGAGGAGGGGGGTAGGGCCGACCTAGGACACTTAGAAGGATAGGAGGGGGGTAGGGCTGACCTAGGACATTTAGAAGGAGAGAAGGGGGGTAGGGCCGACCTAGGACACTTAGAAGGAGAGGAGGAGGGTAGGGCCGACCTAGGACACTTAGAAGGAGAGGAGGGGGGTAGGGCTGACCTAGGACTTTTAAGCTCCATTTCCTATTTCCCCATCTCATAGTACCGGCTCAACTTGATTCAGCTTGATTCAACTCTACTTGGTTTACCTTTTTTCACTGCGCTTTCAGAAGTAGAGGTGGGCTGGTAGGGACATTAGTTTAGACACTGTGGCGGGGACACTAGGACACTGTTTACTGGGTAGATCAGTGTGGCAGGGACACTAGGACACTGTTAGGGGGTTGATCAGTGTGGCAGGGACACTAGGACACTGTTAGGGGGTTGATCAGTGTGGCAGGGACACTAGGACACTGTTTACTGGGTAGATCAGAGTGGCAGGGACACTAGGACACTGTTAGGGGGTAGATCAGTGTGGCAGGGACACTAGGACACTGTTTACTGGGTAGATCAGAGTGGCAGGGACACTAGGACACTGTTCGGGGGTTGATCAGTCTGGCAGGGACACTAGGACACTGTTAGGGGGTTGATCAGTGTGGCAGGGACTCTAGGACACTGTTAGGGGGTTGATCAGTGTGGCAGGGACACTAGGACACTGTTAGGGGGTTGATCAGTGTGGCAGGGACACTAGGACACTGTTAGGGGGTTGATCAGTGTGGCAGGGACACTAGGACACTGTTTACTGGGTAGATCAGAGTGGCGGGGCTGGCCTTAGCCTCTTCTCTCACCTGTTGGACATCGGAGCAGGCGTGTAAAATGACTCCCAGTCACTGCTCTGCCTGGTGACTCACGGACCGGAGGCCCCTCGGATCTCTGTCACGGAGAGGAACATTTCATCAACTATTATTACATTAGATAAGTGGCCGTGTATATAGCCTACGCACGAAAGACCGTCGCATATGGTTTTGTAGAAGAATCATCTGTCTTTGTAGCGTACTCCTCCAAGCGGGAGGCTGCTTGGTTAGGTGTGGGCGTGGCCCCGCACTCCTGTCTGGGTGGAGTTTCTTGTTTTTCCTGTAGGAGCAGATGGAGGGGACACAGGTCACTAACTCAGCCCAGAGAGGGAGAGAGAGAGAGAGAGAGAGGGAGAGTCTAATTTTAGAAGTGTTCACACTTTCACACGCTGCCTGTGACAGCCTGGAGAGTGTGGAGCAGAGAGATTGGGGTGGGGGGATGGGAAGAAGTGGTGAAGGAAGGAGGGTTGTTGGGGGGGGGGGTTGGGGAGGGTCTCCGCCATTTATAGCCCTGCCGGGGCTAAACCAAGGGTGCAGAGGGCTAGCACCAACCTGACAGGGCCAGGGAATTGGGCTACATGCTACATTCTACCAGCGTAGGACATACACCAGCTTACTGACCTATATTCCCCGGGAGCTCAGTGAGCCGATCTGCCATTAGGCTCTGCTCTGCCATCGGGAGTGTTCTATATTCGATACGATAACAGAGGCATAAAACGACGTCGCTTTGATCAGCTGACTACTCGAAATGGACAGATCGGGCCGGGACGGCCGTGACCCCGGTTCGGTTCGGGGGCCCTCTCGCTGCACTCACAGGCTGGCATGGCGGCGTCGCCGGCTCAGTTTTGTCTGTAGTTGCTGGCGCTGCCAGTGCTGCCGGTCTGGGAGGATAAAGAGTGGTTTGTTCTGTGGTGGTGACAGTGGAGCTGCAGTGAACAATCATGTGAGAGGAGAGTTGCCAGCCTCACACACTCAGACACCGTGGCTGTGTGTGTGTGTGTGTCTGTGTGAAGGCCTCGCCCCGTCCACAGCTCTCCATCTGCTATGTGTGTCCTCATTCTGTGTGTGTGTGTGTGTGTGTGTGTGTGTGTGTGTGTGCGTGTGTGCGTGTGTGTGTCCTATCCCAGGCCGCGTGGGATGCCCTCACCCCGGGGCTGACGGCCTGCTCATGCTCAATGGTAATTATCTCTCCGTGGCTAGCTCTGCTGTGTGTGTGCGTGTGTGTGTGCGTGCGTGTGCATGTGTGTATGCATATGTGTGTGTGTGTGTGTGCATGCATGTTTCTCTCCTCCCCTGATCTAGACTCTGTCATGACTGGTTGGTATAGTTGAATAAAGCAGATAGCACAGCTTCTATGAAGAGCAGGGTTAGATGTACACTGATAAAATAGCTATAAAGAATTTGTAACAATACCCCTCTGAAAAATATATGCTATATAAAATGTATAGGAAAAGTGTATCTGTATGGCTGTTCTGTAAAATATGTTTGTAGGGTCAGCTTCTATAATAAACTAGGGGCTCTGTTATGCCAAGCGATGCTGACTATTAGGCCACATCCCTCCGTGAAAACTCATTAGCTAATCTACAGAAGCCTTACTGGACAAACCTAACCATCATGTGAACTCACCATGCTCATAGTGGGCCTTGTGATTTTAATCCTACTCACATATGTCCATCTCCTCACACCAGATAGAGACTGTGAGCTGAGATGGGAAAAAATTAGAAGAATGTTTTGTTGTGGTGCTCACATGATCGGTTGGAATGCCCAGTGGCTACAGAATCATGTGACCAGCTAAGAGTCATATGACCAGTAACAGGAATGCAGGGGGGTGTTTGGCACTGTCCTACTTCCTGTATATTTAGACTGGTCTGATGAGTTGGAGGGTTGTGATACTGGTCAGTACTGAGTGAGTCTGACCTGCAGAGTTCTGTGTGCTCAGTTAAAACCACTTCTTAACTGTTGCCTTTGTTCTCATGCAGCCCGGAGCTATGGCAGGCGTCGAGGTAAACCACCTTCCTATGACCTGTCTGTTTTCTCTGTGGCTTGTGTTACCACTGCTAATATTGTGTGTGTGTGTGTGTGTGTGTGTGTGTGTGTGTGTGTGTGTGCGTGCGTGCGTGCGTGCGTGCGTGCGTGCGTGCGTGCGTGCGTGCGTGCGTGCGTGCGTGCGTGCGTGCATGTGTGTGTGTTGCGTGTTTCATACACAACATGGTTAAATGCTACACAGCCAACCCCTAAACCTTATCTTTTTACAAACAACTGGTTTCCATCTACACCTACTGTATATTTGTCCCCTACATTCATTTGATTAGATTAATTAGAGAGATCGATAGGTCATTTATTGATCCCAGGGGGGAATTGAATTGTCACAGCAGCAATATACAAACACAAGCAAAGAAGCATTACATATACAAAAACACAATCTAAAACAGCCAAATTACAAGACCTGCCCTGAATCTGTTGCTTCTCATTACGATTATTATATTATTAAAAAAAAACTATTATGAATATTGCCTGTGCTGTATTTTGGCGTCAACATGTTGCTCTAGGTTAAAGGGCAGGTCACCCCAGATCCATATAGTCTTTGACTTGAAACAAAAAGATCAGCGAAACGTCAGCTTAAATAAACACCTTTCCTCAGAGCTAGAGTGTGCGTTTCTCCCGCTGGTCTCTCTCTGTAGTACAAGTGTGCGTTTCTCCCGCTGGTCTCTCTCTGTAGTACAGGTGTGCGTTTCTCCCGCTGGTCTCTCTCTGTAGTACAGGTGTGCGTTTCTCCCGCTGGTCTCTCTCTGTAGTACAGGTGTGCGTTTCCCTCGCTAGTCTCTCTCTGTAGTACAGGTGTGCGTTTCTCTCGCTAGTCTCTCTCTGTAGTACAGGTGTGCGTTTCTCTCGCTAGTCTCTCTCTGTAGTACAGGTGTGCGTTTCCCTCGCTAGTCTCTCTCTGTAGTACAGGTGTGCGTTTCTCTCGCTAGTCTCTCTCTGTAGTACAGGTGTGCGTTTCTCTCGCTAGTCTCTCTCTGTAGTACAGGTGTGCGTTTCTCTCGCTAGTCTCTCTCTGTAGTACAGGTGTGCGTTTCTCTCGCTAGTCTCTCTCTGTAGTACAGGTGTGCGTTTCCCTCGCTAGTCTCTCTCTGTAGTAGAGGTGTGCGTTTCTCTCGCTAGTCTCTCTCTGTAGTACAGGTGTGCGTTTCTCCTGCTAGTCTCTCTCTGTAGTACAGGTGTGCGTTTCTCTCGCTAGTCTCTCTCTGTAGTACAGGTGTGTGTTTCTCTCGCTAGTCTCTCTCTGTAGTATACGTGTGCGTTTCTCTCGCTAGTCTCTCTCTGTAGTACAGGTGTGCGTTTCTCTCGCTAGTCTCTCTCTGTAGTACAGGTGTGCGTTTCCCTCGCTAGTCTCTCTCTGTAGTACAGGTGTGCGTTTCTCCTGCTAATCTCTCTGTAGTACAGGTGTGCGTTTCCCTCGCTAGTCTCTCTCTGTAGTACAGGTGTGCGTTTCTCTCGCTAGTCTCTCTCTGTAGTACAGGTGTGCGTTTCTCTCGCTAGTCTCTCTCTGTAGTACAGGTGTGCGTTTCTCTCGCTAGTCTCTCTCTGTAGTACAGGTGTGCGTTTCTCTCGCTAGTCTCTCTCTGTAGTACAGGTGTGCGTTTCCCTCGCTAGTCTCTCTCTGTAGTACAGGTGTGCGTTTCTCTCGCTAGTCTCTCTCTGTAGTACAGGTGTGCGTTTCTCTCGCTAGTCTCTCTCTGTAGTACAGGTGTGCGTTTCCCTCGCTAGTCTCTCTCTGTAGTACAGGTGTGCGTCTCCCCGCGTCTTGCGGCGTCTGGGAACCCCGCCCACTGCAGCTTGTATCCACAGCCTCTCCCTCCCAGCCGCCAGTCCCCTCTTATCAGCTGTCAGCGCTGAGCTGGGCGGGACGCGCGCACAGCTGCCTGTCCTGGTCTCACAGTGGCACACCTATAAATACTAGATTGGACATAATCCTCCGTCACTTAAACACTTTATCTTGTGCCTCGTGAGCACAATGGTCGCCGCGACAGGTGTGAAAGATGTTTTTTTTTTTTTATAGACACCATTCATTTGAGTTTTATGACCTCAGAGACAACAACTTTGGTCGTCTATGACACGGTTCACGCTACCTACCGTTGGTTGGCTCTGTGGCCACTCCCTACCCCCGCATTGCTGAGTGTGTCCAACAGAAGGATGTGCTCACCTGTGTTGATGTCATGCCTGTACCTGCACGCGTGTCTGGAGGGTGTCTTAGGCTGCATTCCAAATCGCATACTTTTACTTTTTACTACCACTACTTAACATGCAGTACGCCTCCATTTACGACATACTACCTTGTCGTAATATTGCGCCTTGAAATTTGACCACATCCGTCGCAGTCCATAAAGCGACATTCGCCCACAGCCGGGATTCGTCGTGGCGCCTCCGGTGTACTTGTAGGTGACATTTCCGCTGCGCACAGGATTTTGGGTCAGAATAGCCAGAAAAGTGTGCTGGCTTTGCACACTGCAAAATACGACCGGATGTAGTAGGACATCCTGGTATTTTTGCCATACTGCATGAGGCATACTATGCATCGGGACATGCTACATCCTTTTTTGGCATACTATATAGTATGGAAGTATGCAATTTGGAACGCAGCCTTAGTCTTACCCGTGTCTGGGTGTGGTCTCACTTGGCTCCTCCCCTCTTCCTGTCCAGGCCGCTCCTCCCTCTTCCCTATTGAGGACAGTCTTCTCGACGACGGCCACGGCAACCAGGGTGTTCCAGGGGCCCTGGGCTCCCCCGGCTGTTACCCCCACCAGAACGGGGAGCGCATCGAACGCTTCTCCCGCAAGGTCTTTGTGGGCGGCCTGCCCCCGGACATAGACGAAGGTGAGCAGTGGGAGGAGCCACAGACAGATTCTCGGCAAGGCGGCAGTGGTGCTGATCTGCAAAGATGGTCTGGCTCTGACTGTGGTCCCCTCCTCCCCTCTCTCTCTCTCCGACACCTTCCTCTCTCTCCTCCTCCTCCTCCTCTCTTCTTGTCCTCAGATGAAATCACTTCCAGCTTCCGGCGCTTCGGTCACCTGGTGGTGGATTGGCCCCACAAGGCCGAGAGCAAGTCCTACTTCCCCCCTAAAGGTACAGCTTCAACTCCACCAACGAGCTCTGGAGAATCACATCAATAGATTTCGGTCCTAAATCTGACATGAGTGTGTCTTATAATTACGTCTTGAAGGAATTGATTTCAACGACGTGTAGCTGATTTTAACGTCTGTAGCATATCTTAGATACGCACGGTTGTGTGTGGATCGTATACGTGCGGGCTAAGCTTCTTTCAGTCTCCATTTCGGTGTTCTGTCCAGATTGTATTCCCTGAAGGGTGTGTTGTGTGTGCGTTGCCTAGGCTACGCCTTCCTGTTGTTCCAGGAGGAGAGCTCTGTGCAGGCTCTGATTGAGGCTTGTCTGGAGGAGGACGGGAAGCTGTACCTCTGCGTCTCCAGCCCCACAATCAAGGACAAGCCTGTGAGTCTACTGGCATTAATATAACATTATACTGGCGAGTTATACTAATATATGTACAGAAATCAGTATAGATTTAGGTATATAGTTATAATAACATATAAATATTACATTATACTGTCTAGTTATAAGATTTACACATTATATTGGCATTAGTGTGCCTGACATTGATATTGACAACAACACTAGTGTTTTCGTGACAGTATTGACTGTCTTGGGCTATCGGAGATGCTGAAACATTCTGGGAAATGTTCTGTGTGTGTGTGTGTGTGTGTGTGTGTGTGTGTGTGTGTGTGTGTGTGTGTGTGTGTGTGTGTGTGCGCGTGCGTGCGTGTGTGTGTGTGTGTGTGCCTGCAGGTCCAGATCCGGCCTTGGAACCTGAGTGATAGTGACTTTGTGATGGACGGCTCCCAGCCCCTCGACCCACGCAAGACCATCTTCGTGGGAGGGGTGCCCCGCCCCCTCAGAGCAGGTACAGTCCACCCTCTGTCAGGGTCTCCAGCCGAAAGAGTCTCTCCCCCTCTGTATTCAGCTGTCTGGTATCACCTCGCTGGATCAAAATGCTTGTGTTTAGGGAGGTGGCGCTGAGGGATGAGACAGAGAATCAGCTGCTGTGTTTTCTATAATTAGGAGCAGTTACAGTGCTGACAAGGTTGGCCTTGTGTAATCACCTCTAGAACAATTAATCCAACACCCCACACACACACACACACACACACTCCCCCCCCCCCCCCCCCACACACACACACACTCTCTCTCATCCCCCCCCCCCACACACACACTCTCTCTCACCCCGCCCCCTCTCTCACCTTCTCTTGTGTTACTTCTTCGTCTCCTCCCCCATCCTTCTGTCTCATTTTCTCTTTTGTTTTTCATTAACTCTTTGTTGTCCTCTCTCCTCTCCTCCCCCATGCCTGTCCTATCTACCACCCCTCTCTTTCTCTCTCTCTCTCTCTCTCTCTCTCTTTCTCTCTCTCTTTCAATTCAATTCAATATGCTTTATTGGCATGAATGTCAGGTCAACGATATTGCCAAAGCGTCAACAATACAATTCAATTATAACATGAGAAAACAAATTAAGTATACAACAAATTAAGTGAATTAACAGATAGATAGAAAAATAGGTCATAGGTCAATAAAGAGACAATTAACAAAAAATATATTCATATAAAATCCAGTGTATCAAATGTCACATTTAAAATAAATACATAAATTAACAAACAAACATAAACGAAAACTCTTTATCTCTCTGTCCAGTGGAGCTGGCCATGATTATGGACCGTCTATACGGAGGGGTGTGCTACGCAGGGATCGACACCGACCCGGAGCTCAAGTACCCCAAGGGGGCGGGCCGCGTGGCCTTCTCCAATCAGCAGAGTTACATCGCCGCCATCAGCGCCCGATTCGTCCAGCTGCAGCATGGAGACATTGACAAGAGGGTAGGCCGCCGCCCACCCCCTCCTCCCCCTCCCCCCTCCTCCCCTATCTCATTAAGAACAGAAGCCTGTTTTAGATGGTATTCCTCTCCGGTTTGGGAGTGAGAGCCCGGAGATCTAAGGAGGATTTGTGGCTCAAATAGAACAGGGTGTCTGTGCCATCATCATCATCATCACCACCGCCAGCTTCCTGTCAGTGGTTGGCTGCCATGGAAAGGAGAACGCTTGTTAGAACTGATTGCATTATAGCCTTGTCTCCAGTGACTTTGTTCTCAGCTTCTAACGAGCTGCTCTGCCCTGGTCACCCCCTCCTTCTCCTGAGCTTTCTGACCTACAATCTTTGTTCCCTCTGTGGCTTCACCTGTGCTGTCTCTATGCCTCCCTTCACCTGTGTTGTCTTCTCCCTCATCCGTGCTGTCTCTATGTCTCCTCCCTCATCCATGCTGTCTCTATGTCTCCTCCATCTCTCACCTGTGCTGTCTCTATGCCTCCCTTCACCTGTGTTGTCTCCTCCCTCATCCATGCTGTCTCTATGTCTCGTCCATCTCTCACCTGTGCTGTCTCTATGCCTCCCTTCACCTGTGTTGTCTTCTCCCTCATCCATGCTGTCTCTATGTCTCCTCCATCTCTCACCTGTGCTGTCTCTATGCCTCCCTTCACCTGTGTTGTCTTCTCCCTCATCCGTGCTGTCTCTATGTCTCCTCCCTCATCCATGCTGTCTCTATGTCTCCTCCATCTCTCACCTGTGCTGTCTCTATGTCTCCTCCCTCAACCATGCTCTCTCTATGTCTCCTCCATCTCTCACCTGTGCTGTCTCTATGTCTCCTCCGTACCTCACCCGTGCCGTCTCTGTGTCCCCTCCCTCTCTCCCCGGCAGGTGGAGGTGAAGCCCTACGTCCTGGACGACCAGCTGTGTGACGAGTGCCAGGGCGCCCGCTGCGGGGGGAAGTTCGCCCCTTTCTTTTGCGCCAACGTCACCTGTCTCCAGTACTACTGCGAGTTCTGCTGGGCCAACATCCACTCCCGCGCCGGGCGAGAGTTCCACAAGCCGCTGGTCAAAGAGGGAGCCGACCGCCCGCGCCAGATCCACTTCCGCTGGAACTAAGGACGCGAAGGTATCCACGGCAACCCGATCCGAAGCGACGGTCAAGGAAGAGAAAACGCCGCTAAGCAGGAAGGAAGTGCGTCGCTCTGCCTCTCTTACCCTAAGCTATCAGTATAGAATACATACAGTATACAGTATATCTTTTGTAGCAGCCAAAACACTACAAGCCTCAGTTTTTCACCAAACCCCCTTCACATCTCAGGCTCTGACAACTCTTTTGTGGTACTTTCATGTTTTTTAAAAGGAGATTTGAAAGAAAAAAAAAGAAGAAAAAAAGAGAGATTGATTTTTTGTAGTTTTTTGAAATTATTTTTATATGTAAAATTTAAAGTAGATAAGAGAATGTTTTTGCATGGGGGCAGCCCGTCTGTCTGTCTGTCTGTCTGTCTGTCTGTCTGTCTTTCTGCTGCTAGCCACTCCCCTGCGGGTGTAGCGCACACTTGTTTCTGGGAAAACCTTGATTATATAATCTCTAAACCTGCCCCAGGTCATAAACCAAAGGTAGCAAAACACTAGGAATCATAGGCGTGAATTCTGCCACTAAACAAACTTTTATTTTCTATATCGTTGCTTTTTCACCCTTTCCTCCGTCGTGGGGAACAGATTAAAAAGATAATGGGGTTAGCCATACCTGTGCTCATGTTGACCCAAAAAAATCAGACCTCAAAGTATAAATCTGGTTTGTATTAACGCTATTTAACTTTTTTGATCACAAGCTATATTAGAAGCTTTGCTGCTATATGTACTTTATGAATAGATGTGCTAGGTGTTATATTTCGTGCCACCTATAATCCAGAATCTTGATAAATGAAATGCAGTCTGTGCCCATGGCCCCCATTGCCATAGCAGAGTAGAATGTGAGAATGAAAGTGCATGTTTGTGTCTATACACCATGTGCATGCAGGATAGATGTTTCCAACACATGTTGAGGAAGCAATACGCACACTACTGACATCCTATAACAGAAAACACAAAACTCCTAGGGTGAGTAGGCGACAGTAGCATGAACAAAGATTACTGAAGCCCTGAGGCAAGAGAAAAAGACAACCCGTAAATATACAACAAATAATATGTGAAAACTACTTAAAGATATCTTGCATGCGTCAATGTTTATCTGTGGTTTGATCCGTTTACATACTTATACAAAAAGCGATATTGGTTGTTCTATAGATTAGTGGAAGCCGCCATTTTGTGACACGGTGGTATGTGTTGAGAAGCAGAGTGGTGTTCGGTGGTCTGTGTTTGTGTCGTCTCTGTGCTGTGTGGGTCTTGTCAGTGTGGATTAAGGTTCTAGTTGAGTTTAGATGTAGATGAGAATGAGAACATCCTTCACCACCACCCCCCCCCCCCGCCCCCTCCCACCCCCACCACCACCTTTCACGATTACCATGGTTACTCTAATGTAGCATAGCTCTCAGCAGACCAAAATCAACACTAGAGCCAGGATTGACCAACTACTCCACTCACGCTACACCGGGAGAGATGCATCTGTGCTGTTTGTGCAGTGTAGTGTGTGCAGTGTGTCAGGCTAGTTGACCAATCAACACCACCATTCAGGTGTTGCCATGGAGAGAGGATTCTGAAAGCGAGCCTGTTGGGTTTCCTGAGTGTTCTCTCTTCTCCATGGATTTAGCAGTTGGGTAAAATGGTTCACTCACTGATGGGTAGCAAGCAGCATCCATCTCTGGCATTGTGGAGGTACGGAGAAGCTCTGGCCCAATTTGAGGTCCTGTCACTGGAGGAGGAGAGGGCAGCAACACCCTCGCTCGTTCTCAGTGACGAGGATAGTAAGCTAACGATTTTCGGTCTGCAAAACGTGAATAACTTGTCTTTGTTTCTCGGACTGTGACTCTTTGAGGATGTCACTCTTGAGTTTTTACTTTAGAGACAATCTCTCTGTGAGCTCTGGCGGACAGTGCCTCAGCCAGCAGCTCTTGCCTGTACATGTGTGTGTGCGTGTGCGCGTGTGTGTGTGTGCGTGCGTGTATATATCTCCACATTATTAGCCCTGTGTCATTGTGCTCCTGTGTGCTTCATGCCCTGGTGTGTAGTCCTTGGTATCCGTGTTTCAGTGTGTACTGTTACTACTACTACTACTACTACAACAACTACTACTACTACTACTACTACTACTACTACTACTACTACTACTACTACTCTACTACGGAGATGAGATTCTATGTTTGTTTATTTATTCACACGTTTGATCGTTTAATTTATTTGTGACTGTCTTCGACATGGTACCCCATCCCTGGTCCCATTATCTTCACCTACCTTTGATAATGTATTATGCACTAACTGTGTCTATTCTCCCCTCAGTTGACCCAGTGATAATTTGAGTTGCTCCTTTTAATCACATTACCTTTAAGTTAACTCGACTTCTACCTATTTAAATTCTAACAGATGATTTATTGAATGTTTTTTATTTTTTCATAATGACTTATTTAAGAGATAGTGTGAGGTGGTGGTCTTAGGTTTTCTATGTTCTATAAGATAAAGCAGTAATCTGATATTTTCTAATATATTCTAAAGGGAGTCCAGGTGTTGCAGGGGACTGTGTGTCGGTCCGTCTCTGTGTTAGAAAGAGCCAGAGCCGCTGGGCGCTGCGCTGAGCTGAGACAGGGTCACACTGGAATATGGTGGCATGAAGATCAGAAGTAGCAAAGCAAAATGAAGGATACCCCCCCCCTCACCCCCCCTGGGCTGTTATGCTTAGAACAGACGGGGCGTTTGTACACTGTCACCATTGTCCTGTAACACTTGACTCCTTGTGCTGTTTGTGAGGATTGTGTCCTATTTTATATGTTGAACACTGTTACTTTGTACGTGTGTCTTTGTTTTTGTAAGAATCATATTTATTTCACTATTTTTGTAGACAAATAACTATTTGATTTTGATTGTATTTTTCTATTTCAATAGGATTATTATACTTGGTTTACTGCCCCTTAGATTCTGTCCAGAAGCAGGGTTCTGTTCAAAGACAAAAATAATCATGTTGCTATTGATATATTAATATATACACATGTTTATATTATTGGGTTAATATATAAGTACACATTACAAATTTTATTTGAAGGAAGGAAACATTGAGGGTTATATTATATTCATGGAAGACACTTGAGATCCCCGCCCTGATGCATCGAGGCCCTAGCTGCCTCCACTCATAGATGCTCTGAAACTTGAATAGAACACATTTTGAAAGGCTGACTAACCTCGAATCTGTGTTGTGACGTGCAATACTGTTTCTAATGTTTGTATAAAAAGTAAGAATTACAGTGTAAACCTTTTTAATGCAGATTTATTTTTTTCATTGCATATTTTGCAGATTTCTGATCCACAGTGTCATTTTTTACTGTCAGAAAATAAACCCCTTTTTTTCATTGCAACTATTTTTAAATCCAGATATCTTTGTACTGATGTAAATGATTGTAGTTATTTTGGATAGTGTTTTGCTAACAAAAGGAGAGACTTTTTCATGCATATTTCTATTTCATTTCATTTTGTTTTATTCTGTTTTTTTATTTCATTTAATAGTAGCAGAGTTCTTGGAATAATTTTTCACATTATATGTCATTGATATTATTTGATATTATGTATTTTTATGTGGAAATATATATATAATTTTGAGATTGCTAATTGCTAAGATATTATTTTAAGTTGAATTATTTTTAAAGCTAAATCTTTGTAATATTATTGTTAAAGTAACTAATTTCTAAATCGGAGTTTGCGTATAGATTCACAAAAGTGGTTTATGGGGTGTTCGGATTGTAATTATTACTGAATGGTTCTTTGATATGCAAAATGAATATCATGTCAATTTTTATTTTCATTTTGTATTTAAATGGGGTGTTGATTACAATCGTTTTGCTTTCATTTCCTGAATAAAGACCCATTCTGTTCAGCCACATCATGGCTGTAAGTGTGTTCCTCTGTCAGTGTGCTATCACATGCTTCTGGCTCTACCTAGAGGACACTTGTTAGAACTGCACTGTTTAGAAAGAGAAACTTAGTACTGAGTCACTTACTCATCAATAAAATATCAGCATTTGGCTCATTAGAATGATTTACTTCAGATAGCCTAATGTTGACCACTGAGTCAATACTCTTTGCTATTTTGCAATATGGACACTCATAAAAGGACATCACTTGTTTAAGAGCCCAAAAATGGGTTTGGCATCGATCCCACTTAATGCAGGAGTAGGAGATACGAGCTTGTATCTCCTTCATTAAATGGGATCGATAAGTGTGTGCCTCTTTCATTAAGTGGGATCGAACCCAATCTGAAAACATACAAGCTCGCTTGGATTTAGTAGGGGGACTAATTCCACTTATTCTGACTCATATACATATTTGGAGCATGATGAGGTGACCCTGGGGCCCATATACAGTATGTCACAACTGTCCGCTCTGTGCCGACAATGGTTGCTCTGCTGTGGGGGGTTTGTGAGAGCGAGCGGCTAGGAGGGAGTGGAGGAGGAAGCAGTGGGGAGGGCAGCAGCAGGGCTGTGAGGGAGTGGATAGAGATTCCTGGGAGATTCCTGCTGTTACAAGACGCAGAGAGGAGCACCGGGGATGAGATCTTCACAGAGGAGCTTGACAGCACAGGCTGAGGAGGATAGTGGACAAAGACAGGGAGGAGACGTTGTGTGAGTATGTTATCCAAGGACAATTTCTTCATCCTACATCACCCAGGAGACAGGACTCTGGCCAGCTTGGTGGTTTGACATAGACAACGTTGAACTTTACAAACTTCACAGGAACAACAGCTCTCAACTGTGTGGTAAGTGTATTCAACCGGCAAACTAATATCTGGCATGTTTCTACATCTATCATACAGTCGTTACATTGTTCACACAAAATGTGTGCAGAAAAATAATTGTTGAAACTTACTGACATTGACAACATTTGAAGATTTTTTTTAAAGATTTGTTTATGGCATTTCTGCTTCATTAGATAGGACAGTGATTATTATAGACAGGAAATGCAGGAGAGAGAGAGTGGGGGGGAGACATGCAGCGCATGGCCCGGGCTGGATTCGAACCCAGGCCGCTGCGGTAAGGACAAGCCTTTGAGTTATGCGTCTTAACCTGACGAGCCACCGGTGGCGCCCCACATTTGAAGAATACTTTAGAAGACACTGAAACATTTAGATCCTGATACCGTAGTGTTATGCTTGAATCATGTCCTTACTTGGAGAGTATTAAACAGCATGGAGGTACAGTATGTGTATGTGTGTGTGTGTGTGTGTGTGTGTGTGTGTGTGTGTGTGTGTGTGTGTGTGCGTCTGTGCATGCGTGTGTGTGCATGTGTGTGTGCGTGCGTGTGTATGTGTGTGTGCATGTGTGTGTATGTGTGTGTGCATGATTTCTGTATGTGTTCATGTCCCTGTGAGTTGGAGCGGATTCAATCCTCTACCAAGGGTAGGCAGTTCCCTTCAATGACATCATAGCAGGCCGGAAATGGCGGGCGTGGATTTTCAGAGAGAGGGCCTCACACTGGCTCTTTGGCCGGTTCATTATTCTCAAATCCGAAACATGCTCCTCCGATGGAAGCCTGGAGCTTGAATAGTCCTCAAATGATGGATGAAGAGATTATCTACTATTTCACAATGACGACTGACCTTTTTTGTGAGTGAGAGTATGTATTTCACATACTTTTCATTCATGCACACACAGACATACACCAGTGTTTGCCATGTCTCTCCTATGATGTTATTAGCCTCTCTTACTCTGAAAATGTAATTTAATGTTATTTATTGCTTTATAAATGTTCTTAGCCGGTAGACAAACATACTCCAGGAGCTTGCTCGATCGCCTTGTTGAGAGGGGTCAGGGAAGAATTTTTTACAGCTCACTTATCTGGCCCCCGGGTGATACTGTTTTTTTGCTTCCCTCTGGAATATGTAGGGGTGGGACGTCTGCCCACCTCCCTTGTTCTCTGTAAAGCGCATTGTGTTGCCTCTGGGTATGAAATGCGCTATACAAATAAAGCTTTGATTGATTGATTGATTGATGTATCATACAGAAGTTGTTGGTGATCAGGGCTGTGTCTTTGTGCACAACTTGTGGTCTGTCTGTCTGTCTGTCTGTCTGTCTGTCTGTCTGTATGTCTGTCTGTCTGTCTGTCTGTCTGGGAGCTCTAGTGGCGAGCGCTGCACAACGATAATACATATACGCAGTGAGCTTTGGGCCCATTGATCATGTAGAACTAAGGCAAATGTTTCCTCCTCTGCAGCTCATCTGTCTCTGACTCTCTGCTCTGCTGCCAGACATTCTTGCGACAGGCTACCATGGAAACCAAACAACTAAATTTATAACTAAAACGTAATAGCTCCCTCTGTCTACTGACAGCTCCAAACACTCACATGAATACGCTGGACACTCATACTGTGCCGCTGCACCCACACAGCGGTCAGTGATGCTCAGATACAGGTGTTCAAACACAGGTAGAGGGGTTCGCCTCACACACACAGGGACACACACAAACACACACATGGACACACACAAACACACACAGGGACACACACAAACACACACATGGACACACACACTGAAGGCACAAACACATAGACACATACAGGACAGAGAACAGAGCACAGCACCTACTGTATATCTACCTCCATATACTGCTCAGCTTGTACATGTATGTGGTTATAGAATCACATGATCTGACATACTGTACAGTTCCTCTCAGAGTCCCTACTCAATCATTACCCTCAGAATAGATAGGTTTTATTTCCAAATTTGACAGCAACTACCTTTGCAAATGGGTTCTAATGACTGTAATTAAACATATCTGGCATATGTGGAGTGTGCAAAACTAATCAACTGATTTCACTGGCATGCTTTAGCCCTTCATTGTTGCCAAGAGCCATAACTGGTGGTTTCATATGAATAGTGTATGACATGGTCCATTACATACATACAGTATAGTCCACATTGTCCACAAGGAGCCTGAGACTTAATTCTCTCTCTATGATTCATTC
The DNA here is from genome assembly GCF_949987555.1 of Borostomias antarcticus. Taxonomy (NCBI): domain Eukaryota; kingdom Metazoa; phylum Chordata; class Actinopteri; order Stomiiformes; family Stomiidae; genus Borostomias; species Borostomias antarcticus. The sequence goes on from NC_140243.1 coordinate 9,540,387, forward strand.
AAAAAATATGCAGTACAAAAGTCGTCAACATGATTCTGTTTTCATTGTTCACTAGCGAGTGGAAATCGTTGGCTGAATAACTCTGGGATCAAAGAGCAGCTAGTAGGACTCTGAGTCAGTCAGTGTGTCTCTATAATGTTGTGTTCCAGTCTGCTGAAGGGTTAGTTCACAATTAGGCTCATCTGACAACAGCTCTGGCTGTTATGTCATGACAGAGGAATGCTTTGGCTGAAGGGACTTGGAACGGAGTTGTGATGCGACTGTAGGCGTGAGTGAGGCGTGTGAGGCAGAGAGAGTCCAAAAACTCCCTGCACCTGATCGGGAACCACATCTGGCTGCTCCCTGTAGTGTGGCAAGAGTAAAGTGGCATGTTGCGTCTTGATTAATGCTGTTGCGCTCATCCCTTTGTTGGTGGTGTGTGTTGTCTTACTGGGGGAGTCCTCTCTGTTCTTACGTCACATGTTGGTCTCGGAACGTTCCAGCAGCTGCTACTCAGATCTCCTCCCAGCGAGGCTGTTTGGAACAAGCCCTTCTTCCACTGGCTCTGTTTGTGCCTTTCAAGTCACAAAAATAAACTTGGCTGTGTCTTCAATGTCCTTGTTGTCAAGAAAGCTCCCTGGTGTTTTAAATCCTGTATATGAAATGCGCTATATAAATACAGTTTGATTTGATTTGATTTGATTTGATTTGATTTGGATGTGAACGCACCACTGACCACCATAAACGCATGTCAGCTGTTTGAGATTGTCCTGGAGGTTCTGCATCATTCTCGGCATGTCTGAGGTTTTTCACGCCATGTCTCTCTTCCCACGCTCCACTGCAGGGCCAAGGATGTGGAGGCTGGTGGGCGTGGTCTGTCTGTGCCAGTGTGCAATTGGGCAGCTGCTGGAGGCCCGGGTGAAAGGAGCACAGCCCCGTTTCATCTGCAGTGTCCCAGGGCTGCCGGGGACTCCAGGGAGGCCGGGCCCCAGCGGGCCCCCGGGGGCCGACGGACACGTGGGCATCGCAGGGAGAGACGGCAGAGACGGGAGGAAGGGAGAGAAAGGAGAGAAGGGAGACGCAGGTATGAATTCATAAAACATATCCACAAAACACTGTCTTCACTCGCTTACTTTTCATTCAAATACACTTGATTCCTAGATTGACGTGGGTAAGCAATCACTCTGGCATCACAGGTCAAAGATAAAAAGAGGTCACTTGAGATTGATGTGAGAGATAAATGAGACCATTCAGTGATCTCTGTCAGTGGTATTAATCATATTCAAACTACCTCAGCAGAATGTCAGCCATTTTTCACAGAGGGCTGTGCGCCAGACAGGTGGAGTTATATGGAGTGTGGTTTCTATCAAATGTCCTTTCTGTTCATCCAAGTTTCCCTAGGCAGACTTTTTGGAGTTTGTTCATCATTTTCCTTCAAGAGGCTAAGATGTTATGATGGGCAAAGCTGCTATGAAATTACCAAAATCGAATCAACTGTCCTTCAGTCCGAAGTGAAATATGGTTTCATCTTTGCTGTCTCAGCTCCGACCTATCTATCAATGACCGCTTAATGTCAGGAAAGACGTACCTGCATTGTTCATTAAATCTGGAAATGAGAATCCAGGCACACCCACTCTGTATAAACACACGCCATACTCTCGTCAAAATAGCTCACATACCTTTATACACACAGAGCGTGCATCCACATGCATCCTTTTCATAGTTCCCTATAGTTTTAGAACAGGAACAGCCTCCTAGAAGTTATTTTGATGATTGGATGATCTCACTTTTCCCACTTGGCTCTCTACATAGTTCAGACTGTACAGGGATTGCCAAAGTGGCTGCGCTCCAAGAATGACTGTCTGCAAGGCACTGTGCTTATACACTAATCCTTAAATGGCAGGGTTGAACCAGCACAGAGTGCAATCTGACTCATGTTGCAAGTAGGTAGACAATCCTTGGTGATACCTATAATAACTAGCTATCTGTATCAGTGGTGACAATAGAGCTGGAGATGCAGTCAACCCCCAACAGAATGTCCCTGTTTCAGGTGTGAAGGGCCGAGTCGGCCAGACTGGAAAGCTGGGTCAGCGGGGCGACCGTGGCCCCGGAGGGAAGAAGGGCCCCGGGGGCGAGAGCGGGGACATAGGGCCCCCAGGTCGTCCGGGGGCCCTCGGCAAGAAGGGAGACAAGGGCGAGCGAGGTCAGCGAGGGACCCCCGGCATCTGCAGGTGTGGCAGTCTGGTGCCCAAAGCGGCCTTCTCTGTGGGGATCACCAGCAGCTACCCGGCAGAGAACACTCCCATCAGGTTCAACAAGGTCCTCTTCAACGAGGGCGGGCACTACCACCCGGAGACGGGCAAGTTCATCTGTGCTTACCCTGGCATCTACTACTTCTCCTATGACATAACGCTGGCCAACAAGCACCTGGCCATCGGGCTGGTGCACAACGGACAGTACCGCATCAAGACCTTCGACGCCAACACGGGGAACCACGACGTGGCCTCTGGCTCCACGGTGATGTTCCTAAACCCTGAGGACGAGGTCTGGCTACAGATCTTCTTCAAAGACCAAAACGGCTTGTTTGCTGACCCAAGCTGGTCGGACAGCATCTTCTCTGGCTTCCTCATCTATGCTGAGACCAACTACCTGGACTCGCTAGCAGAGGACTACTAGCAGAGGACTACGCATAGCTGTACTGTACGTGAGTGGAGGGAAGACTCGTCATATTGTATTATATGTGTCTATTTCAAATGTCATTATTTATAAACTGTGTGTGTGTGTATCAGTATGACCCATATCCAGAAGTAAATACTTAACACTCTTCCCATGTTTCATTTGTGTTTTTTTGTGGTATGTCATTTTTGTGGTATAACTCCTGCCACGCCTAGTTTAGTGATGGTTTACACATGTACCAGGCATTGGGGAGTTCGGTGTAAGAATTAGACCAGTTCACCACACAGCGCTACCAACACTATCAGAATAGTGTTGGCTTTTCCTTCAATCCCTAGTTCCATGCTTGAGCAATTTACCCCATGTTTATTTAACTGCTTCCTTCGGATATAAAAATGACTGTAATAAAAATTCCTCCTGTGAGTACGGAAGAACTGTTGGCACATAAACATGGAAATAAATCTATGACATGCCTCTGTGTGCGTGTGTGTGTGTGTGTGTGTGTGCGCGCGCGCGTGCGTGTGTGTGGAGGTGCCTGTCCAATATTTTACTGTACAATATTTACATACAGCTAGTTGCTAAGGAGAAAAGTGATTCTGTACAGTCAGCGATGACATTGTGGAGCTTTATTGAATCTATGCCGTTGCCAAATGTGTTGTTGCCAACTAACTTGCTGTAAATCAACACACATGGGATTAAGTTTTAGCTATGGGATTTAGTCTTAGCAGCGTGTGCACCTGTCATTGTAGCCTGCAAGTGTCCGCATTATAATGCCCATTAGACCGTAGCTCTGGTCCAGGGCGTGTGTGAGTATCGCTCCCCATTACTACCCTGTCAGAGATCATACTTTCCTCCATTCATTCTTTTCACTCAATCTGCTCTTGCGCTATCTAGATAATATATTTAATTAGTCACTGAAGTGAAGACAGTTTTCCAACGATGAAAGTCTTTTCACTGAGGTGGCTTGACTTTCAGCCTCCCACCTTTTATACCTAAAAAGCACTTTTTTGCAATTATAAATAGCACATAATCCACTAGCCTGGATTTGCCTAATTAATCATTAATAATAACGACCCTTGGAGGGCTGCTTATTCGCCACACGGCAATTACACACAAACACATGCACCACACGTGACATACAACACACAAACACTTGCATTTACAGTGGAATTCATCCACTGTATTTCTCCCATCCAAGCTGTCCATCTCCAAGGGCAGCCAGGGGCAGTGGGCAGCGTAATCAGTGGTGCCCAGGGACCAAGTCCAAGTGCTCAGTCCAAGTCCTGGTCAGGGACAGAACTGAAGAGCATCTGTTCTTCTGCATGTTTTTCAAACAAACAACAAACATCTTTATTTGTCATGCAGTGAGAGGCGGTACATCACACGATGTAGGCAGCGAAACACACACACACACACACACACACACACACACACACACACACACACACACACACACACACACACACTCTAGGGGGAGTCCTCTCTGTTCTTACGTCACATGTTGGTCTCGGAACGTTCCAGCAGCTGCTACTCAGATCTCCTCCCAGCGAGGCTGTTTGGAACAAGCCCTTCTTCCACTATCTATTCTGAGGGTAATGATTGAGTGTTTTTCAACAGCTGAACAACTTCCTGGCAATAATTAATTGTTTTGATGTCTTCCAGTCAGGATTTCGACCATACCATAGCACCGAGATTGCTCTTGTTAAGGTCTTCAATGACATCCATTCAAACAGACATTCATTCAGAATTTCAGTCTTACTGGATCTCAGCGCTGCATTCGACACGGTTGACCACAACATATTACTCGGCCGACTGGAAAACTGGCTGGGAATTTCTGGCACAGTGCTAGACTGGTTTGAATCCTACTTGAAGGACAGGGACTACTTTGTGTCTATAGGCAATAACAAATCTGAGCGGACAATAATAACCTGTTCCCCAAGGTTCCATTCTGGGGCCTCTTCTATTCAACATTTACATTCTCCCACTAGCTCAAAGTATGGAAAACAAGAAAATATGCTACCATATGCAGACGACACACAAATTTATATCACCATATCACCAGGGGACTATAATCCCATACAAGCGCTAAGTGCATTGAAGAAAAATCAACGATTGGATGTGCCAGAACTTTCTTCAACTAAACAAAAATAAAACTGAAGTAATTGTCTTTGGAGCCTAAATAAGAACGATCAAAAGTCAGTGTTCAGTTCCAATCAGTAATGCTAAAAACCGCATATTAAGCCAGAAATCTTGGTGTAGTCATGGACACATGACTACACCTTTGAATTTCAACAGTCACATTAAGACAATTACAAAGTCAGCCTATCACCTGAAGAATATATCAAGGATTAAAGGATTTATGTCTCAGCAGGATCTGGAAAAACTTGTGTAGACTCGGCTATTGTAACGGTGTGTTTACAGGTCTCTCTAAAAAATCGATCAGACAGCTGCAGCTGATTCAGAACACTGCTGCTCGAGTCCTCACTAAGACCAAGAAAGTGGATCACATCACTCCAGTTCTGAGGTCCTTATACTGGCTTCCTGTCTGTCAAAGAATTTACTTTAAAATACTGCTGTTGGTTTATAAAGCACTGAATGGTTTAGGGCCAAAATATATTTTTGATCTGCTGCTACATTATGAACCATCCAGACCTCTCAGGTCGTCTGGCACAGGTCTGCTTTCGGTCCCCAGAGTTCAAACAAAACATGGAGAAGCAGTGTTCAGTTTTTATGCTCCACACATCTGGAACAAACTTCCAGAAAACTGCAGGTCTGCTGCAACTTAGTTCTTTTAAATCAAGACGGAAGACTTTCCTTTTGCCGCTGCTTTTTATTAAATCAAATAATTATTTATTCATACACTGAACTGTAACTTTTATTCCTGTATTTTATTTTTCCTGCATTTTGTTTTAAATGTCCTTTTTTTGCATTTCGTTTTATATGACCTTTTATGTGTTGCACTTTGTCTTGATCGTTTTAATGTCTCATGTAAAGCACTTTGAATTGCCTTGTTGCTGAAATGTGCAATACAAACCAACTTGCCTTGCTCAAAGACACTTCGGCACATTCTGGATCCCGATCCCCGGCCGGCTGCTCTACCTCCTGAGCTATGTGGTGGTTCTATGTGGAGCACTGGAGGGAACCTGAGTGAGCACTGAGAGAACATGCTAACTCCACACAGAAAGGCCGGGAGAAAGGTCCAAACCCAGGACCTTCTTGCTGTGAGGCAATGGTGAAACGCATTGAGACCCCATGTCATTCTTACGACTGTGCCACCCTGACCACATGATCTCTCGGAATGTGAGATCATGTGATCAGGATGGCGAAGCCATTATCGTGGATAAGTGCTATTTAATTGCAAAAAAGTGCCTTTTATATAAATAATGTGGGGCTAAAGTCAAGCCACCTCAAAGAAAAGGCTTTCATCGTTCGAAAACTGTCTTCACTTCAGTGAGTAATGGAAACATATCATGTGTATATACTGAAGAGCAGACTGAATGCAAAAAAGTCCATGGAGAAATAATATTATCCCTGACGGGACGCGGGAGCCTCAAGCTCTGGACCAGAGATAATTAGACCCATGCTTGTGAATGAAGTGGCTGAGGAATTTCACTCTTTCATTATAAAGACTCTCATAAGGGATGTATTTATTTCATACTTTTATTTTTTTCGGCGATGTGATGTCTAGACGTTTGCATTGCATCCCTTTAGCCTCCTTAATTTCAGTGTTCGACCATGGAAAGAATTGAATCGCCCGGACACCGTAGAATGTACTAAACGAATGCCGCGTTGAGGGATTGGCTTTGGTGGATTGACAATCCTTTGGATGAATGAAAATCCGACTTGCCTTGGGCGGTTTAAGGATTCATGTCTGGATACACCAATGCTTTTTTCAAGGTTGGTAGAGGAGTAGTTGATCTCTTGTTACTAGGCAGCAGCATAGCGGTAAGCCCTTTCAGGGTAACGGGGGAAATTACACAAATTATAACTTTGTTGCTGCATTGTTGAAGTCTTTGTTTTGTATCTGTAAATGTAAACAATTGATACACATATGTTGTCGGACAAGAACACGACAATAGCCATTCAACACGGATCTCTTTTTGTAATGAGGCTCTATAATTATGATATCGTTTAGGCTACTTATTCCTGTGAATCATGCCGAGGTTGTAGCTCCCCTCTCAACATGGGAGAAACAATTCACCGTTGTACTACGGAGTGACTGTTACATTGTTGTTATGTTGTTGTTACGTTGGTTCTCATACTCTGTTATAATGTATCATTGCAGAGAGAACGTTCGCACTGATACAATGTAGCAGTTTTCACCATGTTTACCTGAAGAAATACTGGAGCGTTTAGTGAAATCTCTTCACCAACAACACAATGTCCTCGAGGTAGTTCACAGGTTCAATATTAACTATATAGATTCACTTTTAATAGATTCATTTTCAGTAGATAACAGTTTGTTTTCATTTATAATTTTCATGTCTCTTGGTTATTTGAAGAGCGTGCACAAAATGTGTTTACCGCTAGCCTGCCTCGCTCTGTTTTAGTGACCTACGGGAAAACGTGCGACGGGGACATCATCTACGGGAGAAACTGAGAAAGAAAGGCCAGGCTTTGCAAGAGTCTCTGGTAAAAGTCAAAAATGATGTTGATACCCAGGTAATGACATTCCCATTTTATTACTCCATTGTAGACTATAGCAAAAAAACATCAACATTTTGCACATAATATAGCCAACATCATTCATAGTTTACCTGTTTTGTTAGCGGAATAGCATGGTAGTGAAATATAAGTGCAAGAAATAGAGGCACAGAGAGCCTGCTTCAACAAGACTCAGCAAGCCCCATGAGGGAGGTAACAGAGTAAAAGACAAGCCCCCCCCCACACACACACACACACACACACACAGACACACACTGGGACGTTTGCAGGACCCTTGTGTGTTGTGTCTAAGTGCTGTAATCTACCTGGTAGGCTCTAGTCCCACCAGAGGAGAGAAAACGGAGAGGACAGACGACAATGGAGGTTGGTGTGTGTTTCTCCCGGTAGCCCCTGTGTGCTGTAGCTGGCCTGTATCTGTAGCCTCGTTTGCGCTGTGCTGTGTGCAGTGTTCCTGACTCCCCACGCCCTGCGCCATTCACCTCAGACAAGCTCAGACTGCTTCTCCTCCCTCTGTAGAGTGTGCCCTCATGAGCTCACTCTACCTAAAATGCACTTTCTTATTTCATCTTCTCTTTCTCCATTGCTGTGTCACTGTATCGCTTAAAAAACCTCTCCAAATGATGTCAAATGAAATGCCAATTGTAGTCATAGTCAGACAAACCTTAGGTTCAAACATATTCAGTGTTATGGTGAGTGTAAGCCTGCCCTGGACAATGTGTGTTTGTACCCAGCAAACAGACCAGGCTTTGTGTTTGATTCCTGTGTGATTACGTTGCTCCAGGAGGTGACCAGTGGGGAGGAGGACCCCGGAGAGACGCTGAAACGCACGCTGAGGGCTCAGAGACAGAGACGGAAGAAAAAGGTATCAGTTTGTCTCCTCGCTTGGTCTCTTGGCTTCACCGACTTCAGTTTTGCCAACTGAAATCACGTCATTATCATCCTCCATCTTGGTCATGTCTGGTGTTGTAGGTTATGGGTTAGTTTTGTTCCATTGATCTGCTCCCCACCCCAATCTAAGCTGCTGGAGGAGGAGTCCGCAGATGAACCCAGCATGGAGCCGGTGGAGGAGATCACTACTGTCCAACACCTCGGCCAGGAGGACAGGACGGAGGAGACGGTGGTGGTGTCCAGGCCTCCGACCGGTCCTCAGAGAGGTCAGCCAGCCCACATGTCCTCTGTAGACCTGCCTCTCCCTCTCTTCTCCTCCTGTGTTATTATGTTCCGTCATAACCTGTGTCTGTCCCCCAGGCCTGCCCCCCCTGCTCCGGGACAAGCCCCAGCCCCTGGCGACACCCAGCTCCAGCCATTCGGAGAGCTCCATGAGGCAGCGAATGACAGAGAAGCTGAGAGCAGCCAGGGTAAACCTCTAACCTAACCCTAACCCAGACCCAGCCTATAAACCAGTCAGCTAAACCTAACCCCAACCCTAACCCAACCAGCCTCTGTCTGTTACCCCAGTGTTTCATTGTGGAAGTATTCTCACTGAATTCTCCTTATTTAAAAGTAAACACTCTAAATGTCCCTCTGTTTACCAGCATTCTGTAGACTTTGCTGAAGCTAATATTACATGCTACAGGTGCTGTGGGGCATGTTGGGAATTATAGTCTTTCCTCTGTTCTAGACTAAAGCTGAGAGCCTCCTGCAGCAGGAGGCCTCTCTGGAGCCAGCCAGTCGCCTGCACCACCTCCGTGACAGAGACCCTCTCACCAGGTTTGACAGAGAGGTGAGGGCCTTACCTTGAATCTGGACCACCTCTGTCTCATCCAGACAGCAGAACACATCAAAATCACATTCACAACCCAGCAACACCAGTGTCTAATGCTTTGTTCACACCGGGCGCGGCGAGAAAATTCGCGCCGCCCAGTTTGCCCAATCTCGCCGCGGGATCAATGGGTCACCGCACGAATCCGTCGCAGAAAGTTACAAAAAATTGAACTTTTGCGAATGTCGCCGCGCGGCGAATCCTGGCCGCCACGCCGCCGAGTTCTGCGATTCGCGCCGCCCGTGCTGCCCGCCGCCCAGTTTGCGCGAATTGTATTGACTTTCTATGTAAACTCGCCGCGCCGCAGGAAAAATGTGCGCCCGGTGTGAACACAGCAGCAGACCCAGAGAGTCCCGTTCTGGTAGGAGCTCATCTCCGCTCTGTTACAGGCGGACCCGGAGCGGGCGGGGACAGAGGACGCCGCCTCGCCCCTGAACACCAGGGTGACGTTCCGGGAGGCCGTCAGACGTGTGAGGCTGGAGACGAGGGTGAGCCAGAAGATCCAAACTGCTTCCCGTTGTGTCCTGGACAGCTGTAACAGCTTTGTTTCACCCCCTCATTTGACCCCTTGTCGTACTTCCAGGCGGAAACGGGTTTACCCACCGCAGAGGAGGCCTACAATTTCTTCACCTTCAACTTTGACCCCGAGCCCCAGGAAGAAACCAAGAGGAGCCGGAGGAAGGGGAAGTCCAGGAGTGATGAAGGGGAGGATGAGGAGGGAGAGGATGAGGAGGAGGAAGAGGAAGAAGACACTGAAATTGGCAGAGACCAGGAGGGCGAGGAAGAGATTGGGGAGCGGGTAAAACTACCAGTTACAAGATTAAAATGTAAATCATTTTGCAGGAAACATTTGAAGCTTTTTAGAGCTATCCCCCTTGACTGATCACATTAAAACCCAACCCAGTTGACCTCAACACTGAGCAGAATCCCAGAAAGGATACCTCCCAGAGCTTGTAATCTGAGCATTGTTGCGAGTGTGTTGATGAATTTTTTGGCTGCAATAATCTTCTATGACGGACGTTAGGGGAGGTATGATGTTTCCCCATCGTAAACATTCGCAGATGTCTCGTAGTCCGTCCATTAGGACCCTAAGGTCCAGGGTTTTCTGGTGTAGAGCAATGAGAAACCCCCCAAAATTGCGCTTAACTCCTAGAATTGAGAGAAAAGAACCTCAGAAATACATGACATTACATTACAGTAATTTAGCTGACACTTTTGTCCAAAGCGAAAATTGCATTTAACGTAGGAAAAGCCAATGTACTACTACAGTACTTGCCCAGAACTCACAAGTGCATCTCCTATCTAAAAGAAGTGACTTGGAGCATGATCTCATAAATAACAGTGAGAGCATTTCCTTTCATCGAAGTGAATAGGCGGCCTTGTTTGGGTGGCTCTGTGGTGCCCCCCTCAGTTCAAAGCGGGCAGGGGGCGTTTCGGTTCACTCTGAGCTTTCCTTCCCAGAGAGCTGGCTTCACTCAAAGTTTTGTTTTGGTTCTGTGCGTGCGCACGTGCATGCGACCGGGACATGGTATTGCTACGTTTGTTATGTCGAGACCTTTGTGCCAGTCCAAACCGTGTGTCTGTGATCTTCCAACATCGAGATGGCTGTTTCAATCCCGTGGCCACAGCCTACCTCTGGTGGCTAGGCGGTGAAGTGCATGTTCGACCCTCTCTACCCCTACCCCTACCGTTTCTCTAATTATAGTATAGATAGATTTATCCAGGGGAACCCAATGAGACCATGGTCTCATTTTCGATGGTGCCCTGGTTATAAGCATTCATGCAGTAAAAACCTAAAACAATTATACAGCTTTTCATTTTACACATTCAAGCTGATTAATGTGAGACGGTATGGCAACATATTATTTAAAACATGCACAGACCTCAACTTCAAACTAATTTCTTGCATTTTTTAAATTTCCCAATGAGACTAAGGTATCCAATCTGAAAATCTCTTGAAGCTCATTCCATTCTCTAGGAGCACAATAACTAAAAGTTATTGATTTAAAGTTGATTTAAAGTTTTGATTCGAGGGACCTCAAGTACTAACCAATCCCAAGACCTTGTCTGGTGATGATTGGATCACCATGTGATGAGGGATGTCAGGTCATTTGGTAGCTTTAGTAAGATTGCTTTGTAAACATACCAAGAGCAAGTGCTGCATTCTCCTCGTAGCCAGGGACAGCCAACCCACTGCCTGATGCAGGTTACAATGAAGTGTTCTAAAATGATCACCAGTAATAAATAAATAAAGGTTTGAGCTGTAGTAGTGAGCGCTGGATGGAATCAATGAGATAATGCTCCTCCCAATGAAGATGCAGATAAATAAAGCACCGTATCATCAGCATAGAAGTGCACCATTTTCAAAAGAGACAATGTTATTAATACACAGAGTGAAGAGTAAAGGTCCTAAAACTGAGCTGTGTGGTGCACCTTTAGTGACCTCCAGAAAAGTGGATTAAATAGAGTCAGCAGTAATACATTGAGGTCTATAAGAAAGATTGCTTGCAAACCACTTGAATCTAGGTCAACATAGACAAGCCTATCTATTAAAAGTGAATGGTTAACTCTATCAAATGCGTTAGACAGGTCAATGAACAGAGCAGTGTCAAGAGCACACACAATATAATTTACAAGGGATGCAGCAGATACAGTATGCAACCTCCCGAGTTGGGATAACCAGGTAGAGCACAGCAAACAATGTCCAGGCAGTGAGCGTTTAAGCGCCTCGGCACATTTATTCAACAAAAAGGTCCAAAAAGGCAAACTGAAGAGAAAAGATAATCTGTCGTGGGGTGGGTTTTCCCAGGGCCTCGGGCTCACTCTACTCACAGGGGCTTTGCTCCAGCTCCTACAGGCGACAGGGAAATAAACGTTAAGCACGGCACAGAAAATGAGTGTTAGGCAGCCAAGCATAGGGTCCACGTTCGTGCCTGCCGCCTTCCGCAGGCCGTTCCCAGGGAGGATGTCACAAGTACCATGACCAGGACTAAAACCAGACGGAAAAGTATTTAAAATGTAATGTCTACTCAGGAACAAATGAAACTGACAGTTAATTAAATATTCAATGGTCTTGGCTAAACAAGATAGCTAAGAAATTGGCTGGTAATTATTAAGGTCTCTACAGTCTCCGCCCTTGTGAAGTGAAAGCACATGTACAGTTTCCCAAATCTTTGGAACAATCCTCAAGCTGAGAGAAATATTATATGTGTTAGGGGCCCAACTACTGTAATAGCTGAAACAGACTAGGGTCCAGAAGATCTTCAGTATACTTTTTTATCTTCAATAGAGCATCACCCACTTCCATTTCAGTGAATAAATCCAAAGAGGAACTACAATGATTCCTGCCATTTGAGAGCTCTGGTCCTAATTGGCAAGTCTCATTTTGTTTATGCTGTACCGCCCAATTGGTGATACCTACAGTATTCATTTGATCAAATATATAGCCTGCACTAATAAAGAGATCATTAAAAGCCGTAGAAGTGTCCATCTTGTCAGGCGAAAGAGAACAACAGATCTGTACCTGTACAAGAAGAAAATATATCAACTTAACTTTCAATGGCGATGATGGATGGGGTCTGTTTGCCCCTTCCACTCTCGCGTGGTTGGTTTTCTGCTAGATCTACTGACAGAGCCACACATTCAAACTCTTTCAGAGCATCTGCTCTACATTTCGCCTTGTTTACATGAACAAATTATCTTAAGGGAAATCATAAAAAGATAATTTTTCTCAGATTGTGCTTTCTCTATTCTATGTAGTACATTTCAGGGGTTCGCTCATTGCTTGAGTCTTACACAGAAAATTTGGCCGGCGTTGAGTACAGTAAGTCTCTGGATTGGCTCACCTCCGCTAAATGCACCATTGTGTTAGATGAAAAGACTGACGTGGCTCTTTGGTCTCTTTGGCTTGATGAGGGCCAGGCCTGCAAGCCACTGATGATTACCTCACTGTCTCTTTGCACCACATCAACAGGATACAGCATAAACACGTCAGTTTAACTTACTGTATTAAACGTTCATAACCGTGATGCGTAATGCAACAGTAAAAGCAGTTGGTGTGTTGTGTTGTTTCTGACCCTTCCCCCAGGATGAAGATGCCCCTCTCGTGAGAGACGAGGAGGAGGATCTGTTCATCATCGACCAATCAGAGCAGGACTTCCTGGAGGTGAGGAAGGCGGAGTACATTGGCTACCGGCAGCGTCTCGCACAAGAGAATGAGCTCCTCTTCATCCCCAGCTTCAGGACAGGTGACAAAACCACAACCATACTCCAACACAGCCAATCACACAGGAACACACCCACACATGAACACAACCACACTTGAACACAACCACACATGAACACAACCACACGGGAACACAACCCCACTTGAACACAACCACACATGAACACAATCATACTGGAACACAACCACACATGAACACAACCACACTTGAACACAACCACACAGGAACACAACCACACATGAACACAACCACAGTTGAACACAACCATACAGGAACACAACCACACATGAACACAACCACAAATGAACACAACCACACTTGAACACAACCATACAGGAACACAACCATACAGGAACACAACCACACTTGAACACAACCACACAGGAACACAACCATACAGGAACACAACCACACTTGAACACAACCACACAGGAACACAACCATACAGGAACACAACCACACTTGAACACAACCACACAGGAACACAACCATACAGGAACACAACCACACTTAAACACAACCATACAGGAACACAACCACACATGAACACAACCTCACATGAACACAACCACACATGAACACAACCACACATGAACACAACCACACTTGAACACAACCACAGTTGAACACAACCTCACATGTGGACGGCTCATCACGCTGCGTTCGAGGACTGAGCGCCATAGGAGGTCCTTTGTCCTAACAACCATCAGGCTGTTTAACAGCTCAGTTGAGGGCAGGGGCCTCTGACCTGAGCTCACATGACCCCCCCCCCCCTCTTCCCCTTCCCTTCCCCCCCTTTCGTGTGCAATTTACTACTGACCCTTTTATTATTTTTTTGCTCACTTTATGCACTTTACTCACTTTTTTATCATAGGCTCACATTTTATGACATGTCGATTGATTGAATTTGCCGTCTGTCTCTTGTTGTGTTGTGTATTACTGTGTTGTTCTGTTGTGCTGTGCCGTGAGCTCTTAGATACATAGAATTTCCCAAAGGGGATTAATAAAGTATCTATCTATCTATCTATCTATCTATCTGTCTATCTGTCTATCTATCTATACAACCAGTTAAACACAACCACACAGGAGCACAACCACACGAGAACACAACCACACGAGAACACAACCACACAAGAACACAACCACACGAGAACACAACCACACATGAACACAACCACACATGAACACAACCACACATGAACACAACCAGAGTTGAACACCGCACATGACCATGTAACCACAATCCAAATCAGCCCTCTGTTAATCCAATAACAGCCTTCTGTTAAGGCCTCCGCCGAGTTCTGAATTGCACAAGACGTAATCTAGCTCACCCACACCAGGACCTGTAGCATGAGGACAGACAGGTATTCAACAGCTGAAGGCTTCTGCAGCCTACAGCCAAGTATCTGGCTCTTTTCAACTGCCAGGCATGAGGTTTCAGGTCAGCAGCCCTGGAGAGGCAGGAGAGCTAGACCCCCCAGTATAGCTCATATCCCAGGCCTACAGACCTACCCCCAAGGAGAGGTGCCGTCCACAACACCGACCAACGCTACTTACAGTACCTTCATAAATGTGTACTCCATTGTATTTGCTAAGGTTGGCTTAGTAGTGTACAGTATATCAGTGTATCTAACTTCATGTATCAATGTGGTAGTGCCAGATATAGCAGTGTACGTGACCTGACTCTGTATCTGTGGTAGTCCCGACCTCCAGTAAGCTACCAGAGAACATGCGGCCTCGTTACCTTGAAGAGGAGGGGCTGTACGTGGGAGAGAGGCCCCCCGTGTCCATGACCAATCAGAACATCCTGGAGAACCGCATCTTGAAGCAGGAGCAGGTACAGTAGCCACACTAGAGAGTCACTGCACCAGCGTAACCATCTGTCAACTTTAGTCATCTGACAACAAGTATCCTATTTTGACCGAGTTGAATTGGTTAAACTCACTGACTCAGTGTAAATACCGCCTGCTCGCATCATCAAATTGCTAGCTTTTCAGTGGTGTAGCTGGCTAAAGTGTTTACGGGAGGCGGTCGCATGTATTTGTAAGTCCGAGAACTTAAGATGGAACCCAGTGATGTGGGTGGAAGCAAAACTGACTCCACCACGTTCCTCTGTCCAGGGACGGAGGTGGTTTGGGGACGATGGCAGGATCATGGCCCTGCCCGACCCCATCAAGGAGTCCTCCACCAGACCCCCCCTCTTCCACATGGAGGATGACCTTGACCCCGCCCTACACGCTGTCTACAGGAAGGTAGGACACGCCCGCACCACACCTGCGGCAAACATGCCCCACCAACACACACACACACACACTCGCCATACCTGCACCAAGGTACAGCATGTAGCTTATCTACAGCCACACAACCTAGTACCTGTGCCAACCTGTTTTGTGCCGCCTCACCTAGCAATAGCACCCATCGATAAACGTTTCATTGTGAAATCCCTCTCCTTAAAAATGCAAACCAAAACAATTTCTGAGAGATGTTGAAATTTCAACCCGGGGTCACCGAGATGCACAAAGATACAGTTGCTAGGCAACGCGGAATTACCCATAATAGAATCTGAGGTGTGTGTGAGGTCTGGGAGCAGCTCCAGCTGTCAGATGATGTCCCTGGGGGCAACAGGGGCTGCGTTGTAGCAGGAGGTGAGGAGGTCACTGCAGGGCTGAGCTTCGTCACGCATGACTGCTTACCACCATGACTCCTTAACTCCTTGCTTTTTATGGCTTTCTCACACTCAAACAAGCACACACACACACACACACACACACATCTGTGTGATTCTCCTCGGTGTCCCTGGGTATGCTGAGCTGTGTGTGTGTGTGTTACTATGCGCCCCAGGCTCTGAGGACGGACCATGCCAGTCTGTACATAGCAGGGGCCGGCGACGCCCAAGCAGACTATCAGCTGGACGTGGACGTCTCGGGCCTCATCTTCTCACACCACCCCCTCTTCAGCCGGGAGCACGTGCTGGGGGCTCGCCTGGCCCAGCTCTACGACCAGCACCTGACCAGGCAGCTGAAGAACCTCACGGGCCACCTCACTGACAAGGTACCGCTGGACGCCCGATCAGAATAGCACCTTGTGTACACACAGCCCTTCACCCTGCCCTACCCTCTGTCTCTCCCTTTCCCCCCCCCCCCCCAACCCCTCCAATCTGGCTGGTCCTGCTCCGTTATGCTCGAGACGTGTTTGTTAATTTCTCATGCGGTTTGTGAAAATCTCCCTCTGGGTCCCGTCCGCCGCGGTCTGTAGCTGAGCGGCTTGAGGAACGCGGTTGGGAACATGATGGAGACCCACCGGGGCCAGGGCCTCAGTCCCGTCACGTGGCAGAGGATCTCCGAGTACAAACAGGAAGTCAGGTAAGCTGAGCGCCGCACGCAGCGAGCACCCACCGTGGAACGTCAAGGTAGCGCCACGACTCAGGACACAGGACCACGTTAGGAGGACTGGATCACCCATCCGTAAAGCGCTGACAGGAACCCAGCCAGCGTCCCAGCCATGATTATTAAAGTTAACGAAAACTAACTAAAAAACTAAAACTAGGTGTGAAAAAACATTTTAGTTAATGGAAATAGAAACAAAAACTAGACTTCACGAAAAACCGATAACTAAATTAAACTGTATTGTGTGTTTCCACAACTAACTAAAATAAACTAAAATTTACTAAAAACTAAACTTTTTCATTTCATACATAAGCCTAGTATTTTGGGTGGTTATGAAATCTATCCTCTTATTTTTTTTTAGCTGTGCCCCTGCGCAGAAGTAGCCTGACGCTTGCCAGATGGTTTGTTTCACACAGAGTGAAACAACGTGAGCTCGCGAGATCAGGATAGTCTCACGAGACTAGACTAGTCTCACGCAGAAGAAAAAAAACTAAAACTAAGCATTTTCAAACCAGGCCAGGTCCAGCCTGGCTTATGTGCGTGCCTGGCTTGTTTCTGTTCAGGACTGGTAGGACGGAAGCTAGTCATGTCACTGAAATAGCTGTGAATTGAAATGACATGAAATAATGTCTGAGAAATTAGAGACTCCACCGGGTCTTGAACCCCGGTCTCCTGGGTGGGAGTCCAATGCTCTCACCACTATTCTACTTGTGAGATCGGTGGGTTGGTTTTGGCATCCTTCTTCCAGTCCCTAGTGTGGGTTGGGGTTAGAATAAGGGATGGGGTTGGGACAGGATCCGACCTATAAGGCAAGGGGTAAAGGTAGGAGTGAAAGGATGAACATATGGAGGTTTGGGGTATAGTCCCATAAAATCATCCCCATCGGGTCTTGATGGGAGGCCAACATTGTCCGGAGTGACGGAGGGAGGGAGGGAGTGATAACCGGACAAACACTATACTAGGTGCGCTGGCTTATAGCCATGCACAAAGATAAAAAACTAAACTAGCAAACCCACTATTATAACCTTGGTCCCGGCCCATCTCTCACTCGTGAACGTCCTCTCCTTCTTCTCTCCGCTTCCTGGTCTCTGTCAGGAACACCCGGCGTCTGCGGGACAGCGAGCAGGAGAAGGACCGGACTCTGCTGAAGAGCATCATCAAGGTCTGGAAGGAGATCAAAGCCCTGAGGGACTTCCAGAAGTTCACCAACACGCCGTACAAGCTGTACCTCAGGAGGTACCACACTGACTCCGCCTCCAGCTCCCAGTACCCTGCAGTGCACCCACAAAATAGGCCACAACCTTTTTTTTGTTAGTTTTTTAATCTTGTGTATTTTTCACGTTCAAAGTCCCTTTAACTTCTTTGGTTTTTTACTGAACTCTCATCAAAGATGATCTTCCCGTCAGATGTAAACTTGATTGACTCTCTGATTCCTAATTTCTGAAGCTGAAACTGTCGAAGCTGAGTTCGAGGACCGTACCATCGCTGTGTAGGGGCCCTGCGTGTCCTCCAGCCGCTGACGTCTTTGTCCCCTGCTCCAGAGAGGAGGTGGCGCGGGCCGCAGACGAGCGGCAGCACGAGGCGGAGATCCAGGCGGAGGCGGCGGAGCTGCGGGCGGAGGCTGACGAAGACTACCAGAGGAAGGTCGCTGAGTTCCGGAGACAGCAGGAGGAGTGGAAGGCCTGGAGGAGGAAGCAGGTATACTCGCTGTTCTTCGTTATGAGATGGAGACACACCCCCACCCCCCTACACGGGTGGACACATGCAGTGACCCTAACGTCGCGTGCTGACCAAATTTGTCCCTTCCAGAAATCCAAGAAGAAAAAGAAGAAGAAGAAAAGAGCTCAGTCTCAGGATGATGATGACGACGGTGATGACGATGACCAGGAGGATAGGGAAGACGACCCGGGAGAGGGACCCCCGAAGCCGGACCCTCCCGAGGTGCCGGACCTGGGCTCTGTGGACCAGCAGGTCCGGGAGAAAGCCCTCAGGATCCGGAGGAAACCCGGAGAACCCATCCTGGTCCCGGAGCTCACCGCCTCGGGGAACATCACTCCCAGTGAGCAGTGTCCCAGGTGAGGGCCAGGACCCAGGCCACAACTAACGCTACTTTTAGAGGAGCTACTCTGATAGGCCCCTCCTACTGTTATAGAAAAAGAGTATGTAAGTAAGTAGCCTTGAACCAATGGTTCTCGAGCCTAGTGGCCCATAGGGCAGGAGCCTATCACCTGATTCCTTAGCGTGAGTCAGCTTGATGTACAAGTCCACCCCCTGGACATGACGCTAGTATGTCGCAGGGACTTACCCCCAAACCAGCCTTTGATGCTGAGTGTCAACCCAATGTGTTGGGTACCATTTTGTATAGTCTTCTTTGGTATGACTCAGCCTTTGGTATGACTCGAACCCCCAACCTCCCAATCTCAGGGCGGACACTCTAACCACAAGGCCACTGAGCTGGTGTGCTTTGTTATAATGTATATGTATATATACGTGCTATTGTTCCTCCTACAGGGCGGAGTTTGCCAGAAGAGAGGACGTAGCTAAGCGCGCTCTCTTCATCAAGGTCCTATACAACGACAAAGAAGTTTCCAGAACAGACGGTCGCTCCCTCAACTCTGATTTCAGAGTCCACTTTGGTCAGATATTCAACCTGAAGATAGTTAACTGGCCGGAGAGCATCAAATTGCAGGTATACGGCTGCCCAGCATCTCAGGAAAGCCCACTGATCTTCTGGGTGTTGTAGTTGTTGTTGTAGACATTATTAATCGCTGGTCTGTCTCACGGGTGCTATAAAGTTTCAACTGTATAACCGCTAGATATAAACCAGTCCTCATGTGTAATGCGGATTTCAGAGGGGCTATTTTAAGACTGCTATATGGTGTGTGTGTGTGTCTGCGTGTGTGCGTGTGCGTGCTGCAGGTGTTTGAGACGGCGGGCTCCTCCCCCTCCCTGTTGGCAGAGGTGTTTGTGCCCGTGCCAGAGCCCTCCATACTGACGGGCACCGCCCCCTCCGAGGAGCTGGAGTTCAGCAGCGACCTGCGGGTCACGTTCGACCACGAAGGCGTCGGCAGCGGTACGCGCACACACACAGACACACACACACACACACACAAGCTCCCTAGATTCCGCACGTTGCACACTATATACTGTACATTCACAGTGATGCTATCTGAATGCTGTAAACAGACAGTACATTTACCTGACGCAGGCACACCACACACACACACACTCCTCCACTCCACTTCAATACGATCTCTCTCTCTCTCTTATCTCAGATGTGCCGTTCTCCTTCGAGGTGGACGGCGGTAATCGTCTGACCCTGCTAACCTCTGGGAAGCTGTCCTGCTGCGTGTCCTGGGCGGTGGGGGAGGATGGCGTTCCCCTGGCCCTGCCCACAGCTCAGCGCAGTGGAGGCATGCACAGGTACAGTAACACCACTGGCAACAACATTGCAGCCAATACAGGGGGATGTGTTAAAGACCGTCAGGCACCCTGCTGTCATAGATGTGTGAATATATAGGCTATATATATTCTCTTCTCTCTCTCTCTCTCTCGCTCTCTCTCTCTCTCTCTCTCTCTGCAGTGGACTGAAGCAGCTGGACGCCATCGCCTGCATTGGAGCCTCTGGTCTGAGTGACATGAAGAAGCTAGGGGAGTGGGCCACAGAGTCTCGGCTCGACCCCAACGACCCTAACAACGCTGCCATCATGCAGCTACTCAAGGTGGGTGACTGACCATTGCGCCCTGTACACTGAGGTCAGAGGGTGTCACTCATTACCCAGAGGCCTCCGGGAGAATGAGACAAGAGCTCAGTTTTCTATGCTGCTATGTTTAGAAAAGTACCTTATGTTGAAGTAACTTCAACATGATCCCTCTTTCTCTACCCCTGACCTCTCTCTCTCCTCTCCCTCTGTCTTTACCGCCCCCTAGGTGGCCAGCAGTGGGGAGGTGAGGGCTCCGGAGTACTTCCGCCTGGAGCAGCTTCAGGAGGAGTTTAACTTCCTGTCCGAGGAGGAGCTGGGTCAGTCCCGCAGGTTCCGTCTGCTGAGGCTGAGGAGCCAGGAGGTGGCCGAGTTCCGGAACTACAAGTGTGTCCCAGCTGTGGAGAGAGAGGTCACTGACAAGGTGTTCCAGGTACGACCACAGTCTATACTCAACCCCGCACTCTAATGCTGTGTTCACACCGGGCGCGGCGAGAAAATTTGCACCGCCCAATCTCGCCACGGGATCAATGGGTCGCCGTGTGAATCCGCCGCAGAAAGTAAAAAAAAAACTGAACTTTTGCGAATGTCGCCGCGCGGGGAATCCTGGCCGCCGCGCCGCCGAGTTCGGCGATTCGCACCGCCCGTGCCGCCCGCCGCCCAGTTCGCGCAAATTGTATTGACTTTCTATGTAAACTCGCTGCGCCGCAGGAAAAATTCACGCCCGGTGTGAACACAACATAAAAGAAAAAGGTGCTATGAAGATTTATGTATAGCAAGAACTGTCTGATAGAAACCCAAGGTTCCAAATACTGTAGACCACTTTTCAGCTCTGCAAGGTGCTGTGGGGAACCTATGATTTCGAACCTGAAAAAGATTCTATATGGAACCTTACAAACCTGAAATGTGTTCTGTCTGGAACAGTTTTACACAGGGTTCTTCTACGGTTCTATGTACAGTAGCACCCTTTTTTGAGCTAGCATAGAATTTTGAAGGTATTATGCCCACAAGAGGTTGAATCGAAGTGCTTTCGATCTGTCATCTTAGGACTATGAGAGGAGATTGAAGGAAGGGGAGATTGTTGACACTAAGGATCACCTGGATGCACACAGAGCCTTGGTGGCCAAGTACCTGCAGAAGGTGACATTACTGTACATTCATGTTCCTGTGTGATTTACACATCGATGTATACTTTCCAGTTATTATATACGGTAGCAGTGAATGTGACTCTCTCTCTCTCTCTACGTCTTTCTCCTTCTCTCCTTTTTTCCTCTCTCTTCCCTGCCATCAGATCAGAGAATCAGTCATCAATCGCTTCCTGGTTGCCAAGCATCATTTTCTCCTGTCCGACCTGGTGATTGAGGAGGAGGTACCAACCATCGGGTAAAGACACACAATGCTACCGATCAGGGGAGAAATCACATACAGCTCTAGTTAGGAGATCATGTTATAGATGGCGCTACACTGTCTGCTTATTTTTCCCTCTATAACCTTCGCTTAGAAATCTCCTCTTTTAGACGGCTTTCTTCATAACGTTCCAGTGCTCAACGTCAGTTAGTTGGAGTTACGTTCTTATAAAGAGATGACAGGGAGGGGAATTTGATAGCAGTGCTTTCCCCTGGCACACGCTCTTCAGGATCATCTGACAGTCCTCTTTCCAAATCCTTTGAGCCACAAATGGGTGTCATCATGTGTCGTCAATCATTGAAAATCAAAACTTACTTCAGACTTAATTCGCACAAACTTTGCCTTTAAGGTTTCTGTAGCATGCATGCAACCGATATACAATATTTATTGGATTTCTTTCTTCATTGTGTACTTGATAATCTCATTGTTGTATTTTCTGGCATGTTTCTATCTTTGTGTTCAGTGGTGCAGGTGCTGGGTATGTTCTGAGGCATTTCTCCTTCTTTGTCGTTTCATATTTCTCGTTTCTTGTTTCCCGCCTCTCCCTGTGTCTGCTCCTCCCTGTAGATCCTATCCCATCAAACCGTTAGCCTTAGTTTGTATGTGTTACAGTGGTGTTGGTATTCCTGTGGGCGGTATCTAAATCAAAATCTTCCTGTAGACCATAATTTCCCAAACTGTAGGTCCCTTTCTCCTATATCAAATCAAACATTTATATAGCGCATTTCATACACAAAGGCAACAACACAATACGCTTCACAGAAAGAAAGGGTGGACGAGAATATACTGATCCTGCCCCTAATATTCCAGAGGGAAGCAAAAACCCATTCGAGCTGGGTTTGTTGAGCTGTTTTGTTTGTTGAATCCTGGCCACCAGGATTCTGGGGCTGAACCTGTTCAAGTTAGCCGAGCCCAAACGGCCCCTGAAGCCCCAGAGAAAAGAGAGGAAGAAGGTGACGGCCCAGAACCTGTCTGACGGAGACATCAAGCTGCTGCTTAACGTCATCCGTGCCTACGACATCCCCATACGCAAGCCCCACACCAGGTAGGTCCTACGACATCCCCATACACAAGCCCCACACCAGGTAGGTCCTACGACATCCCCATACGCAAGCCCCACACCAGGTAGGCTCTACGGCACCCCCATACGCAAACCCCACACCAGGTAGGCCCTACGACATCCCCATACGCAAGCCCCACACCAGGTAGGCCCTACGACATCCCCATACGCAAGCCCCACACCAGGTAGGCCCTACGACATCCCCATACGCAAGCCCCACACCAGGCAGGCCCAACAACACCCCCATACGCAAGCCCCACACCAGGTTGGCCCAACAACACCCCCATACGCAAGCCCCACACCAGGTAGGCCCTACGACATCCCCATACGCAAGCCCCACACCAGGTAGGCTCTATGACATCCCCATGCCAGCTAGGGCACAGGTAGCACACTGAGACACTGATACCGACAAGATTATTTCATCTACAGGCCTGAAACCCATCCTAGAATATTTCAACAGCACAGAATGTATTTGAAATATGTTGTTGACCTCTGGATGACCACTGTGTCTCTGACGTTCCAGCAAAGCTACCGTGGCGTCGAAGTCGGCTCGCTCTTTCACCGAGGCGTTCACAGCAGGCCAGTCCTCCCAGAGTGCAATCCAGGGCAGCGATTGGCTCCTTAACCAGGTACAGTAGCAGTCTCTGACCCAAATGGAAGCTGTCTGCCTAGGACAAAACAACCCATGAATGTGTGTGTGTGTGTGTCTTCTGAGCCTGTGTTTTTGTTTCCTGGTGCATTCTAGGTTCAGGTCCGGCCCTTTGTGGAGGTCTCTTTCCAGCGCACGGTTCTGCAGACCACGACCGCAGACGGACCCAACCCCTGCTGGAACGAAGAACTGGTGCTGCCTTTCAGGTGAGGGAACGACCTCTCCATGACCTTTCCTTCAGGTCAAACTAGAGAGAGCACTCTGATGATACAAAAGTTTGTTTCATACTTCCGTTCATGCACGCTTTTGTTATTATGGCATTATCATGTGCTATCGGATGACTCATCGTGGCTTTTTACTTGGCACAGTGCCCCTAACGGTGACTACAGCACTCCTAACCTGCAGTCTGTGAAAGACGAGGTCTTCATCAACATCTTCGACGAGGTGGTCTATGAAATGGCAGGGGTGAGTGAAACGGTGGAACTTATAAGGACATCGCCTGCCTCGACCTCGGGGGCACACGGGGAACCGTGGCATTCGGTCCTCATTTCAGCAGTTAGCAACATTCCCCCTAGACGTCACAGTTAGCATCATTCCCCCTACACGTCACAGTTAGCAACATTCCCCCTACACGTCACAGTTAGCAACATTCCCCCTACACGTCACAGTTAGCAAAATTCCCCCTACACGTCACAGTTAGCAACATTCCTCCTACACGTCACAGTTAGCAACATTCCCCCTACACGTCACAGTTAGCAACATTCCCCCTACACGTCACAGTTAGCAACATTCCCCCTACACGTCACAGTTAGCAACATTCCCCCTACACGTCAGCGAATCTCTGATTCTCTGATTTGCAGGAGGAGAAGGACAGAGGAAAGGAAGTCCACGCTTGGGTGGAGAAGCACTGGCTGGGATCCGTGAAGATCCCCTTCAGCACCATCTACTTCCAGTCCAGGGTGAGACTGGACCAGACCAGACCAGATCAGTCCAGGCCATTCTAGACCCGACCTGACCTGACCGGAATGGACTGGACTCCTCACCAGGCCAGACTAGACTAACCCAGACCTGACCCGACCAGACACGCTGTATCTCTATCAGACTCGCTATATCTCTATCAGACTCGCTGTATCTCTTTCAGACTCGCTGTATCTCTATCAGACTCGCTGTATCTCTATCAGACTCGCTGTATCTCTATCAGACTCGCTGATAGAGATACTGACTGTCTGGCTGACAGGGAGACTGATTTGGTGTTGTTGTCTGATTTGACCTGGCAGATCGATGGTACGTTCAAGGTGGACACGCCCGCAGTGCTGCTGGGATACAGTAAGGAGCGCAGCCTGGGGAGTGAGGGTGGTTATGACGCGGTCCGCAGTCTGAGCGAGGGAGCCTTCATCACACTCTTCATCACCATCGAGCCCCAGCTGGTGCCCGGGGAGACGATCAGGGAGAAGGTAAGACATGTCCACCTGTCTGTCTGTCTCTCTGTCTGCCTACTTAGTATCCATGCTTTCAGTTGGTTTATCTCATACCCTCTCTATCTGTCCAGATGTATACCTAGTATCTATGTTCTTACCATTGATATTGTTTCATTATGATTTGTAGTTGATTGATTCTTTCTTCCTTTATATTTTACCCTCCTGTCTCTGCTGCCATTGTTAGATGAAGGAAGTGAAGGTAATCTTTTATCTGCAGCTGTGAGGTTAATGTGTGTGTTTTCAGTCAGTACTGTCCTGGCAATGGATATACAGTATAGCACAACTGACCTACCATCAGCTCTTTGCCACCATCAAACACCTCCCTTGTTCTCTGTAAAGCGCATTGTGTTGCCTCTGGGTATGAAATGCGCTATACAAATAAAGCTTTGATTGATTGATTGATTGATTGATCAACATCGACAGATTCTATAACACTGTGCTGTTTCCGCGTCCATCTCTGTGTGTACTGCCGTCTGACCCCTGACCCTTGACCCCTGGTTCAGTTTGACACCCAGGAGAACGAGCGTCTCCTGCAGGCGTCGGAGGCGTTCGAGAAAGACGCGTCGCTGAGCTACCCGGACCGGCCCTGCCTCACCACGGTCATCGACATCAACGGGAAGACGGTGTTCGTCACGCGTTACATCCGGCCCCTCGGCCCCCCGCAGGAGCTGCTTGACGCCTTTCCCAGCAGCCCCCAGGAGGCCACGGTCCGTCTGAGGTCTCCCGGTGACCATAACCCTACCTGATATTATGACCGACGAGCTACAGCCCGAGTCCTCCTGTCCTACTGTATTCAATTCGGCCGGCCTCTCCTGTTCTGTCTCTACAGGAGCTGGTTGCCAGGTTTGTGTCTCTCATCCCCTCTCTGCCGGACAGTGTCTCGTTCGCTGGTGTGTGCGACCTGTGGAGCACCTGTGACGTGAGTGGGCCCTTCTCTCGGAGACTACAGCGCTCATCTTCGTTGAGAGGAGGTTAACATCTGACTATCGTCTTCTTCTTCCTCATCGGTTTCCATTAGCAATTCCTGACACTGCTGGCCGGGGACGAGGAAGAGCACGCCGTGCTGCTCTGCAACTACTTCCTCTCCATGGGCAAGAGGGCGTGGCTCATCATCGGCACCGCCATCCCCGAGGTGAGCAGCACTCGAAAAGCCGGTCGGTAGGTAGCTAGCTGAGTAGCTAGGCTCCAGTCCCAGGTGTGTGACAGCTGTCCGTGTCGTCTGCCCCAGGGTCCCACGGCCTACGTCCTGACCTACGAGCAGAGCCGCTTCCTCATCTGGAACCCCAGCAGCGGCCAGTACTACGGCCAGTACGACACCTTCTGCCCCCTGCAGGCGGTGGGCTGCCTGGTCAGCGCGGACAACGTGAGTGCTCGGACGGCGTAGATGACGAGCCGTGGTGTGTAATAGTAACCGAATACGCTGCACTGAATTCCTCTGATCCGCAGGTGTGGTTCAACACCCAAGTGTACACCTCCCCCATGAGGATCCAGTTTGATGTGACCAAGGCCCAGCTGTGGAAGCCCTTCTTCACTCGCTCCTTCCCCAACCCAGGGCTCTCCAGTGTCCAGGTGAGAGCGGACAGAAACAACAACAACAACAAGCTTCTAGGGGGCTATTTGACATAGTCTGCTGCCAGAACGACTTCAGATGAACAGTCTGTATAGACCACAACTTCAGATGAACAGTCTGTATAGACCACAGATGAACAGTCTGTATAGACCACAGCTTCAGATGAACAGTCTGTATAGACCACAGACGAACAGTCTGTATAGACCACAGCTTCAGATGAACAGTCTGTATAGACCACAGACGAACAGTCTGTATAGACCACAGCTTCAGATGAACAGTCTGTATAGACCACAGCTTCAGATGAACAGTCTGTATAGACCACAGCTTCAGATGAACAGTCTGTATAGACCACAGCTTCAGATGAACAGTCTGTATAGACCACAGCTTCAGATGAAGTCTGTATAGACCACAGCTTCAGATGAACAGTCTGTATAGACCACAGATGAACAATCTATATAGACCACAGCTGTCGTGCTGCCCAGACAGCGCTGCTAACCGCTGCTCTCACCCCTCCTGTGTTTCAGCCGGAGGAGCTGATCTACCAGCGCACGGACAAGGCCGCCGCCGCCCAACTGCAGGACAGGCGAGTGGCGGCAGCTCTCGGCACACGCCGGCTGCAGCAATTGTCTGCGATTTCACAGCGGGAGAGGCGTACACTGCGCGCACACACACACTCTCTTTGATATTCTCATGTTTAGCCAATCAACCTCAGCTCATTCTTACATTTGCCAGAGAGGACAATCAGTTGCTTCTCTTGTAAAACAGCGCAGCGGCGCATACTGACGCACGCTGTCCCACACCGCCCCCTGTAGGATCGAGAAGATCCTGAAGGAGAAGGTCATGGAGTGGCGTCCACGCCACCCGACCCGCTGGAACCGCTACTGCACCTCCACCCTGCGCCAATTCCTGCCGCGCCTGGAGCTCAGCGGGGGACGCGACGTCGCCGACGAGCACCGCATGGAGCTACAGAGCCTGCTGGGGGACTACAGGGTGAGGCCGGGCCTGCGCCTCTGGTTCTAGGAGTGGGCCTGGGACGGGGGCTAGGGATGGAGTAGACTCTCAGTCTGGCATCGTGAGACCAGGGATGGTGCTGTGACTGGGTCTCTGGTTCTAGGGGTATGCCTGGGATGAAGCTGTGACTGGGGGCGGAGCCTGAGGCTGGTTGTAGGAGTGGAATTAGGGCTAGGGCTTAGGCTGGGAATACCTGTAGGTCTGGGAGGACAGGGAGGGGACATTATTCATAAATCAAAACTTCAGCATCGATGAAATCATGAACATTGCCTCTTAAAGTTGAACACTGCCTCTTAAAATTGGCGTTGGCTGGTGGTGGTGGTTTTTAACAATGATTTCAATGCTTCAATTCCCCAGCCTCCCAAAATGATAGTTGACAGTAACTGTTTAAGGCTTTAAGGCTTGATGAGTATATTTCACCACTGGTGTGTCGCAGGCCCACCTATTTCCTAAGTCCTCCATTTCCTTTCTGTAGATCTCAGGGTTTCCCCTGCACCTCCCGTTCTCTGAGATCCATCCGATCGTGGAGACGGTCTACAGCACAGGAGTCCATAACGTGGAGGCGTCCAACGTGGAGTTTGCACTGGCCGTGTACGTGCACCCTTACCCCAACAACGTGCTGTCTGTCTGGGTGTACCTGGCCTCTCTCGTCCGCATGCGATAGCTGCTGTCTGCAGAAGGATGGCCCTAGTTCACTGCACTTTACAACATCCTGTTTTGAAATCTGCTTTTGTATGTATATATAATAGTTTGGGTTTAAATTACTTAACCAAAGTTATTTGTAAATTATATTTGTGTTATGAGTGCATCAGCTCTTAACACCAATGGTCTCAGGGCTGATGCTTCCCATCAGCTCTATAGCATCAATATATCAAGCTCAGACTCAAATGTCGTGGTCTGTACACTACGTTGATAACCGTTATAAATCATGAAGCGTTGTGTAATAAAATTATTGGTGTTTCACTTGTAAAGAGATCCTTCATTCTGCTGATCAGTAACACCAGACATGACAGTGCCTCAGAACCAAACATTCAGAAAGGCCAGCAGCCACCCACGTTTCAGATCCATGATCATTTTATTGTTCTCCTTCTGAATTTTACATAACCAGTAGAGCTCCTCATGCAGGTAGTTGAACAAGCAGACGTGTCTCCTGGAGACTGGTGTACAGTGCTTTACATGTTGAGGAGCGCCCACCGTGCCTCTCTCACAACAGGGGAACGGCCCCCAGATCTCCTCGCTGTAGTCTGTCTCTCTCAGAACATCTGCATTAAATCAACCCTCTGTCCCAAGAGAAAAATGCAAATATTTTGATTCTGCATCCTGCTGATGAATGGAGTGACGAGAAGAAACCACTTTCACAAAAATGTCAGAATAATCTTGTTTCTTGAACAATAAAAGATTACGAGCATTATGGGTGACACAGGGGTGACGTCAAAGAGATAGGGATGAAACCCAGCAGCTCTTCTTATTGTGATTGATCACTGGGATTGCAGATCTATTGCGTTATGATTGACAAAAATTAAACGGTGAGAGTAAGCCCCTGAAAAGTCTAATTTGATGCCTGTTATTAATAATCAATCAATCACGTAAACCTAGAGTAATTATAAATGAGTGGTCTAAAGCACACAAGTGTGAGTGGACTACAGGACACTTGGTGACTGAAACATGGTTCAATTCACTACAGAAAACAGCCAGGTGCTCACTTTCGCTTTTCAGAGACTCGAAAAAACAAAACGCAGAAGCAAACACTTTTTCAAAATCAACAAAGAGGAAACAGAATTTACATTTGCAGATACTTCATCGAACACCCATTTATATATTTTCATTTTTTAAGGAGTATTTCCAAGAAATACAGATGGAAATGTCATGAGCAATTTTTTTTTTCAAGGAGTTTCATCAAGAAACATTATGAGTGCCACAAAGTACGAATGATATTTCCAGATTAAAGTGCAATGAGGAAACGTGGTATGGGAGGGTGGGGGACCAGAGACCAGACCCCCCCCCCAGGAAGAGAGGAGGGGGAGCTGGCTGTCTGATTGAGACCAGATCACTCTCCAGAGCGACAGCACGCCCTGAAGCCACACTGCAGGTTCTGGCAGCCGCTGGCTGTGGCAGCATGGGGACCTGCAGAGAGACAGCGCAGTGAGAAAACACGCACACACACGCACATGCACACGCACTCACACTCACACTCACATCCTAAGCAACACACGCACGCACACTCACTCACTCACTCACTCACTCACTCACTCACTCACTCACTCACTCACTCACTCACTCACTCACTCACTCACTCTCACATACTAAGCAACGCTCACTCACTCACTCACTCACTCACTCACTCACTCACTCACTCACTCACTCACTCACTCACACTAAGCATAGGCTACCATACCAGACTAAAGGGACCGCTATGGGCTTAGCACAGCCCGCATGGCCATCAGAGGGTGTTTTCCAAATATGTCAGCTATACGTGCTAGGCTTAGCAGTTACCATGCTGGTCTGCTCAGGACAACAGTTAAGACATTACAGAGATGGTTGTTGCAAGAGTTCAGAGTGAGGTTGTACGATACAAATCTCAGAAAGCAGCTCTCCTTCTACAGTAATCCCCACTTACCTCCACCTCACCATAGAAGCAACGCATACACTGGGACACATGCTGTGTGGTGGTGTTAGGTTTGTCATCACATCAAGTTCTGCTTCCACGTTTAGCTACCATTCAGTAGGACAGACTCTCACGTTGATGAGAATAAAACCCACATACAGGAATTCACCACCAGTAATAACCACCACCAACATTCACCCATCCTACTCCACAAACGCAAGTAGTGACCAGCAGTGAGGGGCTAGACTCTGTATAACATACATTCCCAAATCCCCCCACTACGTTAGCAAAAAATTACGTTTTCACTTCCTGTGGCCAAATGATCATGCTATTGCTATTTGTTAGGTGTTTCATAGACTGAACTTTGTTAGGCTACATCTGTGGTGAGCCTACTGTTCATCATTACAGTGTAATTTACCACATTATGATCCTCTGAAAATAAAGCCTACGAGTGTTGTTTGTGTTTATGGTTGTTTTTAATGTAATGTTATTTTGTAGGCTACAACGTCATGCTCAATAAGTGAGATAAATAAGAAATAATTAAATCCACCAAGATCCCACAAACGATGCGCCCCGAACTGTTATTTTACAGATGACTTCACACTTGCAAAGCGCTGGTGAAGTTGTAACTTATGCCTACGGTGGAACTATTCCAGCTGGTGCAACCCTTAAAATGTAAGTAGCGCGTAAACTCCCACCTAAAATAGAAATGACGCTCAAACTAGGCTACGTTTCAACTTACGCAACAATCGGTGCAACCCAGTGCTGGTTTGCCTAATGGCTAATTGCCAAAGATGGTGTCTGTGGCTGTGTGTGTGCATGTGTGTGTGTGTGTGTGTGTGTGTGTGTGTGCGTTATACCATTGATGTTGTCACAGTAGTAGAAGTGCTCATCATTGATGGCGGGACACGCTGACACCAGGTCATGGAGCCCCGCCTCTGTGACGAGGAGGCATCCTGACAGGTTGAGATGCTCCAGCAGAGGGAGCCCTCCTCGCTGGGACAAAGCCCTGACACAGACAGGCACAGTAAATATACAGTATAAACATGTAATAGGAACACATACACAAACCAATAATCTTCATCTCAATATCAAAAGTGAATGTTGTTATTATGCCTTTACGTGAAAATGTCAAATCCAGTTAACTAACTGGAAGTGACCCAGTATGTTTACCTCAAGCCCAGGTCGGTGACCTGATAGCATCCAGAGAGACTGAGGAACCTCAGGGAGCGCTTGGCTCCTGATTGGTTAGTCCTGTAGTCACGCTCTGGGTACTGCTGGCCCTCATATGAGCATGTAGTCCGAAACTCTGTGCAACTGCTGCCCCCGGTGGCGTCTGACTCACACTGCGGCCCATTAGTAGTCCTGAGGGCTGTCTCACCGTAGCAGCAGGCAGAATGACCGCAGCTGGACAACTGCCCGTACTGCTGCTGCCAGAAGGGGGTGCCAAAGCCGGTCCTGAGGCCCCGCCTCTTGCTCCTCCTGCAGCAGCAGGAACCTCCTCCTCCCGTCTGCATCTTCACAAAGCCCTTCCCATCGGGCACGGGCGTGCCCCGCTGCTGGTCCCACTCCACGGTGTCCTCGATGTCAGCCAGCTCCGAGGGGTCCAGGACCCACACCTGGGTGGGGGCGTAGGGGGCGCCCCTCCGGCCGGGCCTCTGCTTGAAGATGAGGGCCAGCCGGCCCTGACTGGTCAGACTGAGGTCCCGTCCGTCCAGCAGGCTGATGGGGCCTGGGGGGCTCTTGAGGAGCTTGGCTGGCCGATCGCAGCACTTCTCCGAGGACGCGGGCAAGGTTGGGTCTCCCAGTCCCAGAGACAACTTCTTCAGGGTATGGTCAGTGATCTTCTCACAGCCCGATAGGTCCAGGTGCTCCAGAGAGAGACACGCCCCCAGAGATGACCAGCTGAAAGAAGGAAACAGCAAATAACTTCATTAGGAAAGAAGGAAACTAAACATCATGACTTCTACAGATCATATAATGAGCACTAAGGACAGTAAAAAAAAAAAATGTTGGTCTGCAGATCTGCTACATATACATCTGACTGCAAGCCATTGCTAGTGAATAATGGTGAATGGGGGCAGTGACAGGCTACCTCTCAAAGGCGGAGTCTGTGATGTCAGTCTGGGTCAGATCCAGGTGGGTGAGGTTGGGACAGAGACTGAGGATCTGACGCACCTGAAACAGGATCACACACACAGTTAATTGTTTGTTCATTTCAGATCACTTTTAGGTCAACACGTCGCTAATCTTCTGAGACTCAACAATTGACGTGAAGGAACTCAAGAGGTATAAGGTAGCTAGACTCTGGACGTTCTAGTTTTGGTTCAGCATTATTGAGCCAGAAAAGGACAGCTGTGTGTGATCCGCACCATCTTGCTGGAGACCGTGGAGCTGTAGGCCAGGACGATGGACTTGACAGAGGGGCCCACAGCGGGCAGAAGGTTCTGGATCATCCCATTCAGGAGCTTCTTCTCCCTCTGAGCGGCTCGTATCGCCAGAGAGTCATCAAAAGACTCATCTGGACAGGACAGAGAGCAAAGAAATTAGAGGATTCAGTAAGCAACCTTTTAATTTTTGTTAATTGTTAATGGTCCATCCATGTACGGGTATCTGCAGGTCTCAGCAAGTTCAATGTAAGACGTTTCAAGATATTTTAATGCCACTTGGAATGCAATTTAACCAAATTTACAACAACAAAAAAGGCCAGTGAGACCTAATGCTTTTCCTGCCATTTCCTGATATTTCTGTAGCCTATGAATTAGGCATGTGCACGTTTAACCGAGTACCCGAGTAGGCTATCTGCTAGTCGGAAAATAAACATTACTCTGTTAATCTAAAGGCTGTACAATATGGCATGTTTGGCTGTGAAAGCGCGCATTTCTGAGCGCCTGTGCCCTTTTTCAATTGTTACCAAAGAGTATAGAGCGTTGGCGGCTGCCTGGTGAAAAGCGCTGTATACAGAGATTTTTTTGAGCGCTCCGGCTTTTTGAAAACATTGCCATCTCAACTTTTGTGTGTGGCTGTGAGCCAGCGCACCAATGATAGCAAATGTCCGGTTGTCACTCCCTCCCTCCCTGGCTTCCTCCCTGGCTTCCTCCGTCATGTTGTTGACCTGCAGTTCCATGTTGCTACCACAAGAGGCAGTGGTCCCAGAACCTGCAGTTCTATGTTGCTACCACGAGGCAGATAGACTGCATTTACCATTTTCAGCCACGGGAGGGCAGCAACAGGCTTAGAAAGACTAGCTGAATCCCAAATCGCGCACTTGGGCGAAAGTGCAGAGCACTCGCGGCCTTGTGGCTTTACATGCGCGTTCCCGCTAAGTCCACAAGGGCTCAGGGTAGTCCCAAAACTGAAGTGCGCCACTGCCGCCATTTTGCGCACTTTAACCGCACTTACCGAAAGTCCGCAGTTTCGCGGACTTAGGAGCAGAAAATACCCACAGTCCACCGCGTCTCATGTGACACAGTGCTTGAGTGCATCCGAGTCATGATCTGAGTGCATCACACACAAATTATGACATTTGCCGATAACACAACATTGATCTTGAAATCCACATGCTGCAAACATATCCCACCCAACATTTTTATTATTATTAAATTAAAACAGACGTCAGTCGGTCAATTTGCAGAGCTGAGCGGAGGGCTGAGGAGCGCGTCAGAGCAGCCTCTGCCTCGGAGGGACGCAGCAGCCAATGAAAACAAAGTGGGAGGGACATTGAGCTAAACTGGCTGCGAGATTACTTTTCACAATCCAGTTTAGCAAGAACACCATAGAGTTTAGGGTTAGGGTTAGGTTTAGGTTTAAGGTTAGGGTTAGGGGTTAGGGTCTTCCTTAACCCTAAACTCAATGGTGTTATCGCTAAACTGGGTTGCGAAACGCGTAGACGCAAACTGGCTTGGGAATCGTTGGCGCACAGCTGGAAGTGCTGTCCCATTTAATTCACGGCCCTGCACCCTCTGGCCCGTCATTTAAGTGCTCAGGCCTCAGGCCGCAAGGGGCCGCAAGGGTGGTGTGCGCACTCAGATTGGGATTCAGCTACTGTGTTCCTTGTTCAGTTTCAGCAATAGAGGCAGATAGACTGCATTTACCATTTTCGGCCACGGGAGGGCAGCAACAGGCTTAGATAGACTGTGTTCCTTGTTCAGTTTCAGCAATTCAATGAGTATTTGAGTTAGTCTATTTAGTTATTTGTGTAAGTATTTCTGTTAGTTATACATTCTTTTTCTTTATTATTTCAGAGACCACACACTCAATCTCTGTTTATGTAAGTGAAGGGAATTGAAAGGTCAAATAATGCTTATTAAGGGTTTAAAAAGTAGTAATACTGTCACAATACTGAGGAATGTGTGGTCAGTTCTATGTTGCTACCACAAGAGGCAGTGGTCCCAGAACATCAAAACAAAAACACTAAAGTAGGAACCCACTCATCCGAACTTCAGAGATCCGAACCTCCCGGTCTACCGGACAGGCTTAAAAAACATTATTTTCTTTTTTTTTTGGAGCCTGCTATTTGGTTACTGGTGGGATTTCCATTACAGTACTGTACTTGCATTTAAATCTGTCATAATAAACATGTACTGGATCCTACTGTGAATAAAAACAGAATTGTATGTAGACCTACATGTTGCCTGTAGGCTGTAGCCTACTGTCACGTTTCATTTCTTTGTTACTCTAAAGCGGGAAAATGTCGAGCGCAAAACGCGAACGAGTCGTCCTCACAATTGAGAAGAAACTTGAAATACTGTATAGGCTAGGCTATATGAGTTTAGTTGGCTATTTGATTGCAATTTTGATGCATTTTCATAAGTAATTAAGGGTATTTATCGGTCTATTATGAGTCTATATGAAACAAGTATACCGCTTATTGAATTTGGTGCATTTTAAGATTTAAGAATTTTTAAGTTTCATTCATCCGGACATTTCAGAGATACGAACGACCTTTGGTCTCGTTGAGTTCGGATAAGTGGGGTCCTACTGTATGACACCGCACATTTTCCAGATCCTCGGTGGTCTAGTTATGACTACTGCTCAGCAGGCTACACTGTCCCCGACTGGCTCTGATCCGAGGGGACCACGCCACCACGCCATGCACCCCACAACTCAGCCCCTGAGAGGGCTAGAGACACACGGTCTTCACCGGTGGGGGCAAGGAGATTGCCAAGAGGTCACTGTACTGTGCTCAATCAGCTCTGACCCAAGCGGGCGGAGTCTCAGCACCACGCCACTATCCATTCCATGAACTCCACAACTCAGCCCCTGAGCGGGCTAGAGACACACGGTTTTCACCAGTGGGTGTATAGAGATTGCCCGGAAGTAACTGCACTACACCCAAACCGCTCTGACCCGAGGGGGCGGAGTCTTGCCACCACACCATGCACCCCACAACTCAGCCCGTGAGAGGGCTAAAGACACAGGGTCTTCACTGGTGGGGGCAGGTGGGTGGCCCAGAGAGAGGTACACTGTCCACGACCAGCTCTGACCTGAGGGGGCGGAGTCTCACCATCACGACACTGTCCACGCCACGGATCCCACAACTGGGAGGGCTAGAGAAACACGGTCTTCACCGGTGGGGGCAGGTGGGTAGCCGGGAGAGGGCTCCACGCCCCCAACCCAATATGATGCGTAGGGATGGGAGAAAAAATCGATTCTGTTAGAAATCGCGATTTTTGTGTGTGACGATTTTTAAATCGCCATGCTGCCCCAAAATCGATTTTATTGTTATAAAAAAACAACAACCAAAAAACTACTTCCTGCTAGAACGGAACGCTTCGCGTAGTAGCTAGGTTACGGTTATTATTAAGTCAGAAGTAGTGTTGCACTGTATACAGATACTAGAAACGTACTGCGATACCCTGCCGTCAAAAACGGTATAATACCTCATTTTATTAGTACCGGTACTTTAAGAGTGAGACGTATTTCTGAGTTGGGTCGAGGCAGTGTGTCGGGGCAGTGTGCGTCTCTCTCCCTCTCTGCTACTCTGTCCCTCTGGGGCAGTGTGCGTGTGAGTAGTGATCTGCTTCTCTCTATCCCTCTGCTACTCCCTTTCCTCTCTGCTACTCTCTAAGCTGAGTGCACGTGCCAACCGTCTGTCCAGCTCACCAAACTACTTTCAGACCATTCGCTTATTTAATGTTTGGGGCAAACACAAATCTAACGGAAAAAAAGTTAGTAAAATAGTTTGCAAAGACCGTTCGCAAAGGAAAGTGAAAGGGCTGCTCAGTTGGTTACTCTAGACGGTGTCGGAGGATTTCCAAAAGCAAAAGCGCCTATTCGGTAATATTTCGGATTTAAACCCAATGCTAATAGCTAGGGAACCTCATAACATCAATGAGTCAATCTGTAAACTCTGGTGCTTGTCATGCCGTAACGTGAACACCGTTGCCCTGTGCTGCGAGGCTGCGAGCCACTCTGCTGCGCGTGGACGGTGAAGGAGAGGATCAGTAGCCTGGCTCCCGCCCCTGAATCTGAATAGCAATTCAATCTGAGTGTCAGACTAGTGGAGCAGAGCAGACACTTTCAGTTTATAATTGTAGCATCCCAAGCTTATTATTTTACAAAGTAGAGATTTTTTTCATTTAATGAATAACAATAAAGAAGGGTCCGCACTCAAAACTATGTTTATGCTCTTTAATTCATAATGGTGGACAGACCTGACAGACGCGTTTCGGATCTGCCTTCTTCAGTGTTTAGCCTACTGAACAGGTGCTTGTTCCGGCTTTTATAGTCGTGTCGCACCTGTGGACCATTTCAATCAACCCAATTTCAATCAACCCAACCCATGGATCATTTCAGTCAACCCATTCTCACGTGGGAATTACATATGCAGCACGTTTATATGTAAATAAAGGTTGGTGTTGGAAAACATTATTGAGGGATTTATCCGATGATAGAATATGCCAGTGCTTTAATACTGTTGATTTGATATCCTGACTACTCGGATTAAACGTCAAAATATAGTTAGTGCAGAATGGTTTGGTTCTCTTTTCCTTTCCTTTGAATAGATCTTCTCGTTTAGTTGCTCTACGTCGAATTGAGGCGTCCGAGAGCCACTGTTCTGGATATTTCCTGTCACGAAATCAGTGGCTCTCGGACGCCTCAGTTCGAGTTACAGCAACTCAACGAGAAGATCTATTCAAAGGAAAGAAAAAGAGAACGAAACCATTCTGCAGCCATGCACATAAGCCAGGCTGGACCTGGCCTGGTTCAGAAAGGCGCTGCCAACGTCACTGCGGCTCTTTCGGGCAACCAATGATCAGATGTTAGATAGGGCATGACTCGTCAGCTGTCTGGGAGTCCCCCTGCCTGGCTATTAAACTGAATATCTGAAAGTGCACCAATCGGAAAAATTATAAATGCAGCCAAGCTGTCAGGGGCAGTGATGACTGATTACTAGTTGACTACTGTCTAGACAGCTAACTGGTTACATTTTAAAAGCTATATTTATTTACATGGACACAGTGCTTTGGTGCAAAATTACGTGGTCACGAAAACTAGCAATAATTAGCCCATAGGCTTGCTAATGCTAGCTGTCCATGGTTTGGTTTTCCGTACTGTTAAGGATTTTCGGATCAAACTACACCGTGGTTTTGCATAGTGTTAAAGCATTTTATGTATCGAGCCTCGGACTTTCAAACCTGTTACAGCGTAGGTAGCCTATGAGAGAACTAGTGAGTATAGCCTATATGCCACTTCATTTGTTTTGATACTTACATTTTCGAGCTTTCAGAGTAGCCTAACCCTAACCCTTAATAGGCTATGAGCTGGGCAGTGCATCCACATTAAAAGGCTGCGTTTTTCGATTCCGATAGCTTCATGAAAACTTGGTTGTGGGTTATTCAATCTGATGGTAAGTAATGCATCCAACCACACATCAGCTTTTAAAGATGTTTATTTGCAAGGACATGGAAGAGACATGAAAGCCTCGCCACGGTAATAAAGTTTTCCCCTCCGAGGGGGCCGGGGTTAAATGCGCTCTGTCTGGACGGTATATCGGTTACTTGAGTAGGATTAGGTTAGGTTACTCGGTTTTAAAATTTGTCGAAATTCCCATCCCTACTATGAATATTAGTTCATTGAGAGCAGGGGTTGTGAGTGCTACAGTATGTTTACCATTCGGTGTTGCCCTTTGAATTGCCTTGTTGCTGAAATGTGCTATACAAATATATTTGTCTTGCCTTCCTTGCCTTGCCATTCTGAAATATGACCGCCTCACATGATCCTTGTTGTGCAAGAGCTCACCAGACTCATCCACATCTGCGTCCTCATCCCGTTCCTGATAAGCGCGGCCCTCATCCTGCAGACTCTTCACCCAGTCCTCATCCGGCTCCAGGTCCAGACCGCTGGGTGGCCCCTGGTAGTAGTCCCCTGGGAGAACCCAGACCCAGACACACAGGGAACCATCAGACACACTCACACTCACCAGCTCAATAAGCACCGAGCAAGAGCTCTTCTGCGTTCAGATCCTGCTGTGGGCAACCGGTTCAGAAGCAGCAGCTTCGACTAGAGGAGCCAACAGGAAGTGAGGGGCTGTGAGAGCCTCTAGCTGAGGAGCTTACCTCTGACCCAGCGCACGGGGTACAGGTGCCTCCACAGGGAGCCCGTCTTGGCCAGCTCTGCCCAGGCTGTGCACACCTGGCCACACACGCACAGGTCTTCAGGGCTCAGGCAGCCGAACACTCTCAGCATGACCTCGGTGGGGAGCTCCCAGATGTGGGTCGAGGAGGGCCCTTTCTCCAGCTCTGAGGGACGGCAGCAGACACAGTTGCGCACACGAAGAGAGCATCTGAGGACTGGGAGGATGTCAGGCTAGTAAAGGAATTCACTTCTCCGCTGCTCAAAGTTCATTAGAAACTCGAGTAGAAGTGAGATTAACCGGTCTGACTGAATCAGTAAGTTACTACCGCCCAGGCTTGAGTAATATTTAGATCAGAGTGTATTTGGCAAACATATTTCCTGGAGTGCTCGTCACATCCACTGCGTCACTGTAACATCAACGCTAGATACTAGAAATTTGCGCTTGGCGAGAGTGAGTGAAGGAACAGAATCTCACCGGGATGCAAATACAACGTGTCTAGACGTCTAGAAAGGATGCTGTGTTAGACTAACCCTGGCCGGTCTTCTCGTGGTCAGCGTATTTGAACGCCTTGTGCAGCTCCTCTGCCTGGCTCCACAGGCTGAGGCCCTTCAGCACCTCGGCAGCCTGGTCCTGCGGCTGCTGGCTAGAGTGCTGGGCAATCACCTGCTTCTTTATGTCCTTCAGCTCCTCGTAGGAGAAGTATTGCATCAGCATGGGCTGAAACACCTGGAACACATCTCGTTTGTTTACACACACAGTAGGACACAAGCACACACCGTACAGTAGGACACAAACACATACCATAGAGTAGGACACAAACACATACTATAGAGTAGGACACAAACACATACCATACAGTAGGACACAAACACATACTGTACCATACAGTAGGACACAAACACATACCATAGAGTAGGACACAAACACATACCATACAGTAGGACACAAACACACACCATAGAGTACTGTAGGACACAAACACACACCATAGAGTACTGTAGGACACAAACACACACCATAGAGTACTGTAGGACACAAACACATACCATAGAGTACAGTAGGACACAAACACACACCATAGAGTACTTCACAAGCACATGCATGAGATCATTCCTATTGTCTTACTACTTTCATGTTTTACAGTCTGGACACTAGGCTTTGTAGAGCAATACGCACGTTGGCATATGTAGCTTGATCACAATAAATAAGCAGTTGGAAGAGGATATGCAAAGGAATGTGTTTTCTACCTCCTCCTCCTCCTTCATGTGGGGCAGGAAGTCCTGTGTGAAGGCCTCCAGTCTCTCCTTGAGCTGCTGGGCATAGTTCAGCTGCTCATACTCACTCTAACAACACATCAGGGCAAATGCAACAAGTATTAGGCACACACAGAGATGTGTCATTCACACGCAACATTCTTTACAACACGAGTAAATGACTATGAGACTGACTATTCTAGGGATGCACGATATATAGGCAATCATATCTGTATCGGCCGATGTTAGTCATTGTTTGATATATCGTATCGGAAAAAATAGGAGAAACAGGACGGATGTCAACAACCGATAATTATTTCTGTCTAGCTGCTGTTGTTGTGTGTTGTTTTTGAGAGGAAACAATGCGGTAAATCTATGATTTATGGGCTTTACTAAATGTTTTGGAGATAGAGACAGTGTTAGAGAATGTGCTTTTCAGTATTTGATTATCATAGAAATTAGATATTAGAAATTAGATAGTAATTGACCACGAGAGGCAGTAGGTTACACTGGATTTTACAACAGCTACGGGGCGTTGTTAGGCCCGACGCGATAGCGGAAGTGTTGGAGTCGGACTGATGAGTGCGTTTTTGTAATAGGATACGAAAAAGGCGAGGTTGCTGCGTGTGGCTGCTACGCAAAGCATAGTAGCCTAGCCTACCGCTTGATCTTATCAATGGCCTTGTCAATGAGATTGACGGCGCATTAATACTAATTGTTATGTGGTCGCAGCCATGGGTTAGAGTATTTTACAACGGCTGCTAGCCAATCAGAATCAAGTATCCAAACTCTGCGTTGTAGAAACTTGTTTTTACAGATCATATCGACATCTGTAAATATTGGTAATTGGCCATGACAGCAATGTTAATATCTGTTATCGGTATTGGCAAAAATGTTCATATCGGTGCATCCCTAGACTGTTCTCCTCTCCCCCTCATTTGAAAGGCAGGCAGTCCCCCTTACAACAACAGAGCAATAAAACATTTATACTTGATGAAAATGTGTTCTGATCATGTGTCTACTGAAGGGCCATAAAAGACAACTACTGTAGGTCATGCAAAAAAAACGCAATTCTGTGCAGGTTAAAACACCCATTCCCAATCTAAATACAATGCCGTTTATCTGAGCTAAAATTAGCCTTAACATTCTGTCTTCTGTTCCTTGTTGAGAACAAAGAGTTGGATTTCCTCATTTTCCTCTCTGCAGCAGCGGAATTTTCCACTACTTCTTAGCAAACAGACATTGGAACAGAACGAATGTTAGAATTTACATAATTGCAATTTTCTTTAAAGGCTGTTTCCGGTTTGCCTGTGGTTAGAAAGAACAACAGGCCCTGTCTCTCTTCACAAAACTGCTTAGGCAGAACCCAGGCCCTTATCAAAACAGAACTCAATAGACCAAAACTTTTCTAACTGCCCACCCAGAAATTTCATCCGGGGTCCAGCCCTGCAGTCCAATAACACGCTTTGGTAACATTGAATAGGGTCATTCCATGTCATTGCACACAAAACATATGCATTCCTGTAACATTATTTTGTAGAAATATAATTTGATCTGTGTGATTCAAGTAATTGATTTCACCCAAATCTGCCATTTTACTGATTTACATTTACTGATAATTACTGAAACAATCCCAACCCAGTGAGGCAGTAATATGGAGAAGTAACAAGTAATATGGAGCTGTGCTTTGGAGTATTGTTTCTTCATACTAACTCATGTATTCCCAGTGAATATGGTGATTGTTAGTTTGCCCTATGCAGATAGAGGTTGTTTGTATTTTGTCCCATCATACAGTCTGATATCATATGGTCTGACCAGCAGATGGCGCTGTTCCTGCTATTAGAGATATAAAGTGTAAGTGTAAAGGGAAAATAGCGTCTTCAATGGGCCTCGTTCACCAAGTTCCGTTCATAAATTTCTTTCTTAAAACATTTTAGATTCCTTGACTCCTGTAGCCTGCCTACTTACAACTGCTCTTCACTGTTCGTAGATTCTGTGAAGTAGGTAAGACAGTATGAATGTCTGAAGATGCATGCTTTGTGACTACATCGCATGTGTTATGTCCCGTTCAGATTACACAATATTTTTGTCATCTCTAATTTTTTCACGATGGTCACCATGTCAGATTAGGCGATCACAGTTCCATAAATGATTGCCGTGTCGTGGCCGGGACACTTCCAACACTCAAGAATGACCGCGACCAATCATCATAATGCTGTCTTTCATGAACGTGCACATCATTGCGCGAGTTCAGGTAGTCTGATCAAGAAATTGTCAGTCATGGAATAAGCACTGTATTCAAGCTTTATTTATAGCCTACTCTAAAATATGGTTGCGGGGTGCTGTGCCGAATTCCAACTCCCCGGAAAAATCTGACTCCCCTTCACTATCTTTCAGTTTTGAGTATATTTTGACTCCCAAAACCATACGTACCACAACTAGGCTATATCTGCCTCATTAAAACTACAGTTGATACAGTTGAAGCATTACGTTTTCGTCTGGGATTCATCCCTTTTTATCTACCGACTCAGTACTATCCAGTGACCTAAAGATGCAGGCTAACCACAATAGATGTGAAGAGGAAATATAATACATGAATGTAGGCAAGTTACTTGTTAACTATTATGGAGGTTCCTATTCCAAGTGTTCTTGTAGTTTATTATCATGGATGTTATAGCAGTAGCTAGCCATAGGTTCGCGTTGCGTAAAACCTAAAATAGCCTCGCTTTTTGTGACAAGTTGCTCCTCTTGTGATGTTCTGGTCTTTGTCAAGTGGTAAAAACTGTAAACACTTGTTTTGTCGGAAGAAGAGCGCAGATCGAACTAAATGTGAAGGGAAGTGGGATTCTTCCAGGGAGTC
Organism: Borostomias antarcticus; assembly: GCF_949987555.1. Classification (NCBI taxonomy): domain Eukaryota; kingdom Metazoa; phylum Chordata; class Actinopteri; order Stomiiformes; family Stomiidae; genus Borostomias; species Borostomias antarcticus. The sequence continues at coordinate 9,583,253 of NC_140243.1, forward strand.
GGAATTCAGCGCAAGCCGTTGTGCTCAGAGTCAAAGAAGAACAATAAAATAAAGAAAAAACAATTGCGGACCCATTCCTGGGTGTCACAAAGAGACAGAATGGGCTTTCTATCCTTCAAGGAGAACTTGAGGTAACGGCTGTGTTAACATGTAAAGAACACTGTTATCATATTGGTCAACATAAAGGTATGTCATAGGCATGGTCGCAGGAGATGACAGACTAGGCAGGAAAACACAAAAAATTCTGACATGCTAGACTTTTCGTTGGGGTGTCCTATTCCCAGACGGCAAATCGCTGATCTTTGATTATGTCACACTACAAGTTGTTTCACCGTTCCTGACGTTACTTTTTGGGCCTGAGACGGGACACAAGAAATCGGCCCAAAATCGGGCTGAATTTGTGTAGTCTGAATGTTGACGTTGTTGAAGGTTGACGTTTGCTAGCTAGTGTAACTTAGTTGAGTTAGAATTGGCGATCTGACAAAGTGCTGACAGTTGTGAGATTTTGTGGAATTGAGTTTGTTTTGTTAGCCAACTTATCATTGTAGCGGTAGTTGGCTAGCCACACGATACGGCTGTCACGAGCCATGAAGAGCAGCATTGTGTGACTAGTTGGCTAGCTACATTATATGATTGTCAGGAGCCATGAAGTGCAGCATGTATGTGTGTGTGTACTGTTGCAAGTTGGGCTAACGAGGCTGTCAGTAGACCAACATTAGTTGTGGCTATCACATACATTATATCTGGGAATAGCTATATTACACACATATATATATATATATCTGGGAATAGCTATAGGCCATTTTATTCCAGTTATCAACTGTGGTAACATGGAACATGGAACAACATGGAAGGACCCAATAATAACAAGTTGATTTAATTAGAGCTCATCAAATCAATGAAATATGAGGGAAATTACCTTAACACTTCGCAGCCCCTTCTCAAAGAGGGAAAGCATCTCCGAGAGCTTGTTGTCAGAGTGCACATCATACACAGTGCAGCTGCGCTGTTGCAGCAATCCGATAATGCACTCATTCTCAATCTGCTCATGCATCTTGAACTCCTTGAAGGTGGCGCAGAGAGACTGGAGGAAGGACCGGAAATCATTGTTGTTGGAGAAGTTGGTCTGCGACAGCTGAGGACCAGACCACAAACGTTATTCTGTGTAGCTGATATCGGTAGCTAGCATACATTACATATTGGAAAATAGTCTTGCAAATGTGACCAATGAGGATTTTAGATATTATTGATGACTAGACTCACAAACACGTCGTTCTTCCTCGGCATGTTCATGTTTTTGCATAACAGCTTACGTTATATCAGGAAACACACCCATTTCAGCCATCATTAGTAGCTATTAACTTAGCTAGCTTGCTAGCTGGCTACATAACATACGCCGTTGTGCACACGCAAAGACAGCCTTCGCTTTTGCATCATTTGGCAAAGAGTGGACTTTGATTAACGTTAGCAGGGCTAACTAAGTACGTAGCTATCGTTAGCCAATAACGTCAACTGGCTAGATTGCTAGCTAGCTAGCTAGCTAACTTAGCTTGCTAGACATAACGTTACCCAACGCAGCTGAACGATTGCAGTTTAGTTGCATTAAGCTTGGTTATATTACGAATAGCATTTATACACACCTTCTCGCGGTAAAGACCCACCAACTGTTTCATTCGCCAATGTGGGCCAGTGAAAACATCCACCTCATCTGGAAAGGGTGCCATCTTCACTCCATTAGAAGCTCAACAACAACCTGACCGAGTCGAGTGGCCAGACCACAGTGCGTCATTTGCGTGGAAAGCCAGACGGCGTTTTTTTTTTATTTATTTTTTTATGAAACTTATGAAATATACAAAGACAACAATATGTAGGCCTAGATAAGATAACAATTCATATCAACATCTTAATATCTGAGCAGTAGTAAAAAATAAAAAATATATAAGTTGTAATGTTTTTGATTACATTTTTCAGTGATATTATTATTGTACAAAAAAGCGAACAATAGCGAAATAAAAGATACACATTTGGATAATAATAAAAACAAAAAGGCATTCAAAACAATCGCATTTATTAGTCAATATTATTCATACCATTTTCTAATGCTATTCTTCTTGCAGCTTTTTCGACTTGAATCTACGTCGTTAAATAAGTGTTACGTGTTAATGACATCAGCTAACGTTATTCTCGCTACGCCGGTAACGGTAGCTCGTGGATCAAAAAGTTGGTGTATGGTAACTTATTTATGTCTTCATCGTATAGCTAATATGACAACCCATTTTATTATAGATCCATGCGACAAAACCGGCTAACTTACAAACTCAGTCAAAGATTTCTGTAACTAGTAGAATGGCTATGCCTACTACTGGTTGATATGACCTCTGGTTCTGTTTGTGTCCTGATTGTACCATGTCTGATCGGTGCATACAGAAACACTGACAACACCGATTGTTCTGTTACAATCAAAGATAGGCTACTGTATGTGCTCTTCCAGGAAAGGCTACTGCAACTCCCTACAACTCTTGCCCCCAGGCTCGCAAACAGCTTGTGGTTGCTAGGGAAAATGTTCACTGCAACAAATAATAAAAAAAAGGCGGAGATAAGCCTTGATTGACACATGTGCAAACCTCTAAGAGACTGACTGCAGGACAGTTGACCAATGAAATGTCAATGTTTGCTTGATAGTTAGGTAGAGAGCACGAGTGGGGTGCTTGCTTGAGGCGATCCGATTTGATGCATCAAAGCAGCAAGTATCCGAAAGCCTGATGGTAAGTAGACTACTGACTTTTTCCTAAAGATATTTAGCTACCTGCTGGGAAAGCGCACGCTCATCAACCTGAATTTAGGCTGTGTGTATTGATGCCTCCGACCACCTTGTTTTACCAGCAGCATCAACCCGCAGCAGACTGGCGGGCGTTATGGGCCCACCGCTAACGGTTACTAACGTTAACGTTACCAGAGCATGATGAGTGCTCTTATGTCGCTCGTAGACAGCGTGATGAACTGCTGCCACTCGCGTGTTTGTACTAGATGTTTTATATTTCTACCAACGTGCAGCAGTTACACGCGGGACCTATGTTTTACCCAGCATCACGAAGACTGCCTGTAGAGCTATCCTATGTTGTGCGGTGGTGATCAGTTGTATTATTGTACGATAGGTTCAGCATCAACTATTCATTCCAGGCTATAAATATTGTATCCCCTATACAGCCCCGGCACGAGGAGTCGGACCTTCCAGAGACATGGAGAAATATGAAAAGGTGAAGAAGATTGGGGAGGGTTCTTTTGGAAAGGCGATCCTTGTCAAATCCAAAGATGATGGCCGACAGTTTGTCATCAAGGAGATTGGCATCTCACGGGTAAGCCAAAAATGCAATGCATTTTGTTTGATTGCTTGAAATTGTATTTTACTTAAAACATAATCTCTCTTTCTCTTTCTTCTCTCTCTTTCTCTTTCTTCTCTCTCTTTCTTCTCTCTCTCTCTCTCTCTCTCTCTCTCCCCCCCCTCTCTCTGTTTCTCTCCTGATGACAGATGTCAAATAAAGAGAGGCAGGAATCACGTAAGGAGGTGGCTGTGCTTGCAAACATGAGTCACCCCAATATCGTCCAGTATAAGGAGTCTTTTGAAGGTAAACACAACCCATAAACAAGTCAACCTATTTCAAGTGCCTGTTTGTCTTACTATCCTCAAAATCACCTGTGATGTACTGGCTGATATGGGAATAATGGCTACACACTACAGTGTCTGTGGCCGAATCCCAAATCAGCCCCTTCCCACTCCGCCACCGAGTGTCACTCCAAATGAAGTGTCACTCGCAGCTGTGGAGGGGACTCTCAATCGAGGGGGAGGGTATTTAAATGGAAAGCCAAATGTGGGACGGACTCCCCACTCCACCGGAACCGACCGGGACAGGGCCGTCACCATGGCATGTTTAGGTGATTTATGGTAAAAATGTTTGATTTATAAAAAAAATATATATAAATCACTATAAATAAATACATGTATGATGAGGAATGGTCAAAAATCCAAATGCAAATATGTTTTTGCAAATGAACTTTAAATGAATACTATAACACTGTCCCGAGACAAATACATCAATCAATAAATAACTTACTCCCATGCCTCTTTGGCAGCATTCCTTTTTTTGTGAAGATCCATTTGCATGTCGCAGCCTAATCAGCTACTTTGTCTGTTCCATTGTCCCTGTAAATAATGGAATATATGATATACATTTGACGTAGACCTAGGCCTATTTAGATTTATTTTGTCAGCTTTAAATACAGGCTTTTAAGAGTTTGATACAAGTCGAGCGATCTAGGGATAAAGTGATGATGTTCTCCTATTTTTGGTTTTATCTTTTGACACCAAATTCTGCGATTTTGTTTGAGGCTGTGAAATCAGTGTGAGGAAAACATGTTTGAGTGCTGTAAAATAATAAAAAATAATTGACAAGTGTTGGAAGACAGAACTTTATTTATATGCTGTTTCCTCTGGCATCGTGAACGCGAACGGAGAGGGAGTGGATAGGGCGAGGGCTTAGGGGTTGGTTTGAGATTGCGCCAGTGTGTGTCTGGTTCTGTTTCTTATCTGATCTAGGCCCATTAGTAAAGAGGAAATGACCATCTAATCTCTTTCCCTTAATTCAGTTTGTAGCCAGGGAAATATAATTACAGGGTTATCCCTCCCTTGAGCATCTGAAACATGACAGCAAATAACCCAGGTTTGTTTTGCTTGCTGCAAACCTGTGTGTTTTCCAGAGGGCGGATGTCTGTATATTGTGATGGATTATTGTGAGGGAGGAGACCTCTTCAAGAAGATCAACTCTCAGAAAGGAGTGCAGTTTCCAGAGGAGCAGGTAAAAGGCACATTAGATGAGACTCAACTGAGTAGTATTTTACATCAGCAACACCCATGCAGTAAATGTGTCCATGTAGTGAACTGATCTGCAGACAGATTACTGTCATTGAGGATGAGCCAGAGAATATCCTTATTCGTCAGAATAAGCAGGCGAATGGTTATTCAAAAGCCTATTAATGACTTGTCCGTGGCAGCCATCGAAAGTATTTATTATGCAAAGCTGTGAATGGGTGCTCTGACTAAGGAATGAGTCTTGTGTGTGTTTCATTTGTTTTGTCATAGATCCTCGATTGGTTAGTTCAGATTTGCCTTGCTCTGAAGCATGTACATGACCGCAAGATCCTCCACAGAGATATCAAATCACAGGTATAGTCACATGCAAAATGATGCGATGTATGTTAATCTAATACAGTAATATATGTTTCGGCTCTCTCCATCATGTTGTACATCTAAGTGGCATTCATGATAAGAATAACACCGTCTTGTTCAATCCCCTGCTTAGAACATATTTCTGACCAAAGATGGAACCATCCAGCTAGGAGATTTTGGGATTGCCAGGGTGCTGAACAGGTGAGTCAGAATATCTAGCCATGCGAAGAGAACATGTAATTATAGTACATAGACTGTGTTCATATTGAAGTGACAGCGCTGAAGTGCTGAAATGACAGCCTAACCTAAGCGTGGTGCAGAAGCTTAACTCCACCACTCTGCTCTCTCTCAGTACTGTGGAGCTGGCACGGACCTGCATTGGGACGCCATACTACCTGTCACCTGAGATCTGTGAAAACAAGCCGTACAACAACAAAAGGTAGCACACTCATCCGTAGTGGGCCCAGTCTGAACTCCTGTACTGCACTCTCGAGTTTACAGTATTATTGTATAGGAGCACATTCAAAATGGGTAGCAGTGATTATAGTAGTGATTTATTCAACTGACCTCTTTCCCACACACACACACACACACACACACACAGTGCTGCTGAGTCACTGAGGTGTTTTGTTGCGGCTGTGTCCACTGCTTTCATGAGGTAATGGTGTTATGTGTCCCTTTTATTGAGTCCCCTGGCTGGTGTACACCCCATGCAGGAAGCCAGCATTGATTTCCTTTGGAACATATTTAGATATGCATGTAATCTAATCAACCTGAGTTACATGAGTCGGTAATGAACTGCAGCATGCTGTGAAATAATCAAAGATATTTTTTTCCACAATACTGTATACATTTTCCGCGGAATAGTATTTATACGTGTATATATATTTAAAGGAGTAGTAAAGGGAAAAATCATGTTTAGCCCTGTATTAAGGTTACTTATGATCATATACAATGGTTCAGATCAAAACGTTGACAAAACTAGCACTTTTGAGAAAGTTGATAATTGCTCTACCACCGTTTTGGTCATACAATGGATGTGGGTGGGCACCTTGAAAAATCAATCAAAAACATGTTAAACTCTCAATTTCTTTCTTTCTTTCACTTTCTCAAAAGTGCTACTTTTTTACAGGCCAAAAACCTGACAAAGGTTGGTGGACCGAAACGCTGTTTCTTGCCATAATAAAGTTGAGTTTGCCAGTGAGGACAGTGTGCAGGTCCTCGCCAATACCCATCCCTACTGTGGAGGTCCTCTGGCTACAGAAGTGTGCGGACAAAATACGCTATGAAAATGGATAAGTCACAAATTCTAAATAAGTAGAGACGATCGTCATTTTTGGAGATGCCTTGAATGTTCTGTTGCTAGCGAAAAAAGAGTGGTTGCTGTAACTCGACTAAAAACTGAGGGCTAACGATGGAACATCCAAAATGCAGCGTCTCCAAACGCGACCTGTCCACGTTCATTGCGTATTACGCCGCGTGAACGAGTGTGAATCCATCCCAGAGAACTCACCCTCCGCCATGTCGTTCTGTGTGCTCTCTCTCTCCCCATCTCTCCCCCTCTGTCACTCTCCTCCCCACCTCCCCTCTGCCTACAGTGATATTTGGGCTCTGGGTTGTGTCCTGTACGAAATGTGCACCCTTAAGCATGCAGTAAGTATCCTAGGCGGGTTCATCTGGACCCAGAGTCTGTGTCTTGGCTCTGTAGACCTGGTGTTGCTGGCAGGGCCCGGCAGCACAGCCTCAAGCCTGTTTGATCCATCTCTCCTTCTCTCTCTCATACATAATGCATGAGTGTCTACCTGGAACTCAGCCAGCAGTCGTTAAAAAAACAGATCACTGTTTCTGAGGTCCGTTCTTTCATCAGACTGTCCAGAGATGTCTGAATGACACTTAAGAATGTTTAGGCCACCGTAGTGTTCAGTCAGTGTGTGTTCAATCACAGCAGTTATCAGTGCCTAAGAGGGATCCCCCGCTTGTCTCCTCTTAGTTTGAGGCGGGCAACATGAAGAACCTGGTCCTGAAGATCATCCGGGGCTCGTACCCCCCGGTGTCGTTCCACTACTCCCAGGACCTGCGCTCCCTCCTGGGCCTGCTGTTCAAGCGCAACCCCCGGGAGAGGCCCTCGGTCAGCAGCATCCTGGACAAGCTCTTCCTCTCCCACCGGATCCACCGGTTCCTCACCCCGCAGGTGGGACGAGTGCTCGGAGGGACGGATGGTCGGCCGCTGATTCGCGGTGCGAGAGCCATCGCTCTGAAACCCCGTGTTCTCTCTCTCTCTCTCTTTCTCTCACACAGATCATTGCTCAGGAATTCAGCCATGCCTTCCTCCACAAGCATAAAGGGGGCGTGGCCCAGGGGGCACCAGGTAAACGCACGCGCCACCAATGGCTATGTCTGGGGCTATGTCCCCAAGCTAAGAGTTACTAACGCCATTGTGATGTCATGTGACCTCTCCAGCCAAGCGTCCCGCCCCTGGCGCCACGGCCCTCGCCCCCGCCCAGAAGATCACCAAACCAGCCGCCAAATACGGAGTGCCTTTAACTGTCAGGAAGTCCTCAGAAGCAGCCAAGAAACCGGCAGTGAAACACAAACCGGTTAGTATTCTACAGCTGCACGGCATGGGTAGGGGGGTCCTTGGGTTTGACCTCTGACCTTTGTTGGCAGGAAGAGCCTGTAGTGGGCCATCTTTCTCCTTTGATGCTGATGCATACAATACTATTACTACCTCAACTGAACAGCTGTTCAGTGCGTGTGTGTGTGTGTGTGTGTGTGTGTGTTATGGAGATGTCTGTCATGTTACATTGTTCATCTGTCACTCAGCCAGCTCCAGCTCCCTTTTATCTGGAGTGTTTGTCTGTGTGTGTATATCATATATGTGTGTGTGTGTCTGTGTGTGTGTGCGCGCACACACATCTTCTGAACCCTAGTGTCATATGTTGCTCAGGCCCCCCTCCCAGCAGCCCCCCAGAGAAGACTGAGTCGAGTGGAGCTGCTGCAGGAAGAGAGGAGAAAATCAGAGGTACAGCTGAAGAGCGCCCCCTACCTCCCGTCACCCGTATTAACTTCCGGATCTCTCTTGTTTTTCCTCCTCCCATTAACACGCGGCGTTCCCTCCCTCCTTTCCTCCTCTCCTCCCCGTCTTCCGTTTATCCACCCCCCGGCCTGTTTGGAGGTTCCTTCACCTCCTTCCTCCCTTCTTCTCTACGCCCTCAGTAGCAGCGCTGACCAGCCCCCCCCTTCCCCCGACTTCCAGCAGCTGCCCTGCTCAATCAATCAATCAATCAAAGCTTTATTTGTATAGCGCATTTCATATCCAGAGGCAACACAATGCGCTTTACAGAGAACAAGAGAGGTGGGCCTACGACCCACCCCTACATATTCCAGAGGGAAGCAAAAAAACAGTATCACCGAGGGGCCAGATAAGTGAGCTGTAATAATTCTTCCCTAATTCTTCCCTGACCCCTCTCAACAAGGCGATGGAGCAAGCTCCTGGAGTATGTTTGTCTACTGGCTACTGCTGTCATCCCACCTTCATCCAGACCACTCTGTTCCCTCAGGAGGGGGCCAGGAAGAAGAGGATGGAGCTGATCGAGAGGGAGAGGAAGCAACGGGAGCAGGTGAGTGTTTCCTGGACAGCTCTCGGTCGCGGACGGAGGAACCTCGGCTGTTGTCGATCTTGACAAAGTACCGTTTCCCTCCTCTTCAGATGTTTCTTCTGAAAGCGGGGCAGATGAAGAGGTTTGAGAGGGAGAAGGTGAGCCCCAGAAACGTTTAGGGCGACCATTGTGTAACAAGTTGCGTCGATCCGGTTCTGTCTGTGTCTGACACACAAAGCTCCTGGTGACCTTTGAACTTTGGCCCGCAGATGAGCAGAATAAACCGAGCTCGCGAACAGGGCTGGAGACACGTCCTGAGCTCCAGCGGCGGCAGTAGCCCTGAGAGGAAGGTGAGCCATCCTGCCCCGGACGAGGCGAGGGGTAGATGAAGACGGGATGTATATATGTATGCATGTATATATGTATACTCCTTGACTTGTATACTCTATATATATATATATACACACACAGACAGACTGAGTGTGTGTATATATGTGTATATATATATATATATGTATATATATATGTGTATATATATATATATATATAAAGATATAGATAGTACACATATATTGTGTACTCCTAGACTCATGTACTTGTATAGTTATTTATATTTATACAGATCGAATGTCTGCAGGTCCATATATATCTGTCCTATAACGTGCTGCTACTGTTCATATGGTTGTATATATAGGCCCTGTTATCCCTCTTTTTTATGCTGCTACCCCCCCCCCCCCCCCCCACACACACACACACACCTTATCTGGTGTCTTCCTTTTGTTACTCTGTATCTCTCTTTCCTACCTTCCTGTAACTTTTCAACTGCTGGTACGCCTAATTTCCCCCATGGGGGATCAATAAAGTCTCATCTTATCAAGACGGGTTTGGGGGATCAGCACGCGTCCACGGCGGTGCCCTCACTCCTCTCCCCCCCCTCTCCTTCCAGGGTTTTGGAGGCGGTGGCATGAGGGCGGTCTGCGGTGCTCCCGCCCGGGCCCTGGGCCCCGGCAGAGGCCCCTATGAACACCACCACGCCGCCCTGGACCAGCTGGCCAATGCGCTGCCCAAAGAGGGCGCCAGAGAGCCCGCTCCCGCAGGAGCAGACGCTCCCGTGAGGTGGGGGTCCGGCCTCAAGTTTCAGCCTCAAGCTTCCCTGTGTATATGAACACGGGGGCTGACCAGGTTGTCTGTGTGTACCAGGGGTGTGCCCGCGGGGGTGGGCCCGGCGAAGCCCAATGGCCTAGCTCGCCTCCCGGATCACGACGCTGTGAGGAGAGAACTCCGCAGGCTGGAGCACGTCACCAGGCAAGCCCACGTCAGCAGGTCAGTCGACCCCCCTAGTCTCTCTCCAGACTCAAATATTACGTTGAATCGCTGCGCTCCGCATACTACTGTACATAATAGAGTCTGTGCCACTTCGCTGCCCAAGCTGGTGTTCTGAGGGCATATCGACGGTTCAAAATTGAAAGAGTGACAGGTCGTAGCGGCAAATGAGAATCGCTAGCCCCGGTTAGATGGGCGGGGCATATCTATGGGTGGAAACGCCTGATCGCGAAAGTCGTTACCGATTGTTGTCGCCGGGATTCCTGCGAAACCAGTGAATTGCCAGAATTTGAGCACCAGATTTTTGCATGAAGTGTCCCCAGACCCATAGAGAGATCTGCAGCGCGCAGTAACTCAGTTAGCATAGCTTACGTAGCGTATCAGTGAAAGGACTCTCATGGGTCTGGTGTTGAGACTACCGTTCACCTACCACACCGGGGCACCTCTCTCTGCCCCTCGGCCAAGACATGTTCTCTAAGGTTGCGTTGTGTTATGCCGGGCTCACACTACAGGATATTTAAAATCCTAACCGATTTCGAAATCGGGTTACATCACGCACATATAAGGAGAATCTTAACAGATATTCTTCTTGCGCATCTCAAACAAGCACACACAGCAAGATTTGAAAATAACGGCTCATCACGGCTCATCACACACTACAGGATCTTATCGTGCCCGAGGGAGCAACGAACCACTGGTCTCGCCGTCTCACATGCAAAGTCGGGACGTAATAATCTTAAATATCAAACATGTTTGATATTATCGGGGCCGCCCCGGTGGGTCTGCGAGCCGATCGGGAGGTTTAAGATTGGATCTGTAAACCACTCACATTACAAGATCATCTGGACCGATCATCGGCCCCGACCAACGTTCCAGACCAGATTTCTCCTCCGATTGTCGGGAGGGGTGAATCTGGGATAAATCGGCCCAAAAATCCTGTAGTCTGAACCTGGCATTAGCCGGTTGATGATGTCATCATCCTGGTCCTTTTGTCTCTCCAGGTATCGAGGACAGATGGCCGCCGAGCGGGCCAATCAGGTGGAGGAGTTCCTGCAACGTAAGAGGGAGGCCATGCTGAACAAGGTCCGCGCTGAGGGGCAGCTGGTATGTAGTCGCCCCCCGCCCCCCTCCCCCTCCACAGAGGACATGGTCTCTATTAGAGATTGTTAGCGAGTTGACCTGAGGTTCCTTCCCCAGATTCCCTTCCCAATTGCTTAATCTAGTGTCATCTAGAAAACATTTTTTAATCAAAAAGGTAATGACCCATGTTCATTGGAGATGAGTCGCTCTCAGATCGATTTCTTAAGGGAAAACAGAGGGAGGGAAAATGTTCTGTACAGTTCAGTGAACCTGGAGAGTTCTCAGAGAGCGAACGAGCTGCTTCCGTGCTCTCGGGATGGTCGCGGCTCATGACCACCGAGGTGTCAGCCGGTCAGGTTGCAAAGGGCCGAGTCCGTCTAAAGTGTGGTTGAATTGAACGGCGAACAGGGTGCCCGGCAAAACCCGGCGGCCGTCTGGGGAAGCCGGTCGAGCGCGCTGCGCTGCAGGAGACCCAAGGAGGAGGAGGTAGGAGCCCCGGATTCTGGATGTCCTGCCCCCCCCCCCACCCCAACTCACACCATCCCTGGGTTTGGCTTGTCCTCCTCCACTTGTGTCTGCATGGTGCTACCCTCAGACACAGTCCCAACAGCACCCCCACCCCCCCCACCCAGACGCCCACTCCGTGTACTGCATGGCGATATGAGAGTGCGCGCCCGTGTGTGTGTGTGTGTGTGAGAGAGAGAGAGAGAGAGAGTGTGTGTGTGTTGACTGTCAGATCTGATGCAGACATTCTTTTATTTGGATCAGTTTTATATAATTTGTTCCTCTCCATATGATATTAATCTGCACATTCAGTTTTGTCCCCATATTTTGTTGTGACTCATCTCACATAACGCTGCTTCTTCTTGAGACGTTTGACTGTCACATTGCAAATTGTTGTTGTCACCATGCAAATGAGACGGCGAAAGAAATGTTTTTCATGCCGATTGGCCCTGGTGTGACTAACTGTTAATGCTCATGCCCAATGCTCAAAAGTGGGTATTTATGTGTCAGCTGAAAACATTGTAAATGTTATATGTATGTGATAACAGTATAACTTGTGAATGTCACAATGTCATGAGCCTTCTAAGGCTCATTGTGATATTACAGTGTGTGGAGCTGACCCCTGTGTTACTGTGTTACCTCTGGTTTTACGTGTTTGGGGGGGGGGTTGCGTGTGTGTCATGGTAACGTGTGTGCGTGCGTTCCCAGGAGTACCTGTCACGGCTGAGGCAGATCAGGCTACAGAACTTCAACGAGCGCCAGCAGCTGAAAGCTCGACTCCGAGGCGAGAAGGTATCGGACCTCTGGCACCACTGCTCTCCGGGTCACAACATTCAAAGACCGAACCCTAAGTCTCCCTTTCCCTCCTATCACAACCCTAACCGTGACTCCCGCCTCTCCACCAGTTCGACAGCGATGGCTCGGATAGCCAGGAGTCCACCGAGGAGGCGGAGCTGAGGAGGAAGAAGATCGAGGCTCTGAAGGTGAGAGGTCTTCTTCCCTTTACTACCAGTACGTCCTCAGGGCTTGACATGAGCACTGGCCTGCTGGCGCGGTGCAGTCTTGAACACATCCGGGCCAGTAAATAACGCTTTTCAATGGCCCACTTGGGCCAGTGCAAATATAACTTTCAGATCATGTATATATAGATATATACGCTTACAATTATCTTCCCATAATAAAACACATTTTTAAGAGAATTGCGACTACGAATCGTTTTCGGAGAATAAGCAGGCTGCAATCACATTCCACAAACAAGGCAGAGAGCACGGAGACACAATGATCACGGGTGAGTTCAGCCCCGACAAAACGTTTGTTTTGTTACAGTATGCTTTCCAGGTTGAACGACACGTTTTCTCTGTGTTACCCAATCATCAGAGTGTTCCAACACACCACCGTTTAACGTTTGCTACATTTTGTTGGGGCTGAAGTTCAACTCGCCCCAGCTGTACACAGCCACAGCTTGGCGTGACAAGACGAGAACTTGAATGTGAAGCCAAGCCAGCCGAATACCTTAGACATAGCCGCTAATCAATAGCCGCTAATAAAATGTTTCTGAAGGCACCAGCTGCCAGCCAAAAACCTGGCAAAAAACATCTGAAAAAAGAAACCACCTTTCACCAGAAGCACTGCGCGATAATGACAGGGAGTATGAAAAAAAAACGAAAGAGTTTTCCAGCCTCCCGAGCCAGATCGCTGGCCTTGGCTAGGGTATGATGAGGAGAAGGGAGAAGTATTTTGCAAGCTTGGCCAATCTATGCCAGCGTATGCAGACAAGTGAGTGAAAACATTAGACAGCTCTTAAGTGAAATAGCTAGCTAACTAGCTAATATGTTTGAAGGTTTAGTTCTTAGCTGACTTTTGTAATTGCTGACTAGATCCCATCATCACCAACATTGACTTCACATGTACAGTACTTGTATCACGTCATTCTTCTGAGCCATGATGATGATGATGATGAACCACTAGAAGCACTCTTCACTTGGTGACAAACCACTGATATCTGATTCTATAAAATGCTTGCCATGTATGTCCTGTCCTTTTAAGTGTTAGCAAAATGTGGCTATATCTTCCTGGGTAACGTTAGTGATACAACATTGAGGCCAGTGATAGAACATTAGGGCCAGTAACTTTGAAAATCAAAGTGTATGTCAAGGCAAATTCAACTGTATGTCAAGCCCTGGTACTACAGCTGCCCCTAGAAAGTACGTACTTTGCACGCAGTATGCATCCAATTGGGATATACTAACTTGTCATAACATTGACCCTTCAAATTTGACCACATCCATCGCTGTCCACGAAGCGACATTCGTCCACAGCTGGGATTCATCAAAACGCCTCCGGCGCGACTCGCACATGTCACATAATTTCCGCTGAGCAAAGGATTGTGGGTCAGAATTGCCAGAAAAGTGTGCTGGCTTACATACTGCAAAATACAACCGGATGTAGTAGGACATCCTGGTATTTTTGCCATACTGCATGTGGCATACTATGTATTGGGACATACTACATCAATTTCTGGCATACTATTGTATATAGTATGGACGTATCCGATTTGGAACGCAGCTCATCTCTCAGTCTCCGAACGTGTCTGACAGGCGTGGGGGTGGACACACTTTAAAGCCACACCCCCGTATGCAGGTTTTAAAAGCATGGTAGACGATTGGCCCGCGGCTGCGTTAGAAGGAGCGTAGCTGACGCTGCGTCCGGGTCGGTGTCTCCTCCGCTAGGCCCAGGCCAGCGCCCGCGCCGCCGTGCTGATGGAGCAGCTGGAGAAGAAGAGGAGAGAGGCGTACGAGAGGGAGAAGAGAGCCTGGGAGGATCACGTGAGTCTATTACTCCTCCCTTCCTTCCTCCCTCCTTCCTTTCTCCTTCCTGCGTGCCCCGCGGCCGTTAACCCCGGACCTCCGTCGTGTTTGTGTCAGCTCGCAGCCGGAGGCCTGAAGCCCGGCGTGGTCGCGGGAGGTGTGGCGGCGGCGGTAGCACCTCCCCCCGACACCCCTCCCCTTCCTCCTCAGACTGGCCCCTTCCCTAAGATAGGCCCCTCCCCTCAGGAGGCTGTAGCCGAAGCCCCGCCTTCCCTCACACCCCCCCTCGCCCTGGCCATCTCCATGACCAGCGCTCTCAAGGATGTGGGGGCGGTCAGTAATCGCACCTCTCCAGACACAATATATTATTCGGGAAGTGCTTCATCATTCAGAGCTGATGTTATGTATGTTTGTTTGTTTGTTTGTTTGTTCGTTCCACCCCTCAGTTTGCTTCTGGGGAGAGTTCTCCCTCGAAAGAGGAATCCCCAAAAGCAGAAGTGGCTGCTGTCATTCTGGTGAGTGAGGTCATCGGGACTTGCACACCATCACTCAGCTTGTAAGTCTGCATTAGCTGGTGGTGATGCGTTTGCCGGCGGTGTCCTGGTGCTAACGTATTTGCCGGCGGCGTCCCCACGCTGCTTTCAGAGTGAGAAGAAGGAGATCCTGCGCCGGCTCAACCAGAACCTGAAGGCCCAGAGCTCCGAGGACCAGCAGCAGCAACGCCCCATCCCCCCCCAGCCAATCACGCAGGAGCGAAGGCCGTCCTCGGGCGGCGGCGGCGGCGACAGGAAGAAGTGGGACGCCGTTGCCCCGCCTGTCCTGGCGGTAGCCCAGCAGACCCTGGAGGACACCTGCGTTGGGACCTCCGGTGAGCTGACCACTCTCAGACCATCCAAACACACAGCACACCCTGAGCCTCTCACACCACCGCCTGCCCCCCCCCCCCCCCCCCCCCACACACACACACACACACTCATCCAGCTCCAACCTGCCTCCCCCAGCAGGACCCCAGACTCTAACCCCCGAAGAGAGGCCGTGTTCTGGGGGGGAGAGGAGGAAGTGGGAGGCTGTCGCTCTGCCGGTTCTCTCCGTGGCCCAGCAGACCCTGGAGGACACCTGTAGCAGAACCGCTGGTGAGCTGGACCTCCCCAGAGCTGACTACTACCACACCAGTACCCAGAAAAGGCTGAGTGCTGTCTTGTATTAAACTGTAGACCTGTGTGTGTGTGTGTGTGTGCACGCGCGCGTTTCTCAAGAGAGGACAGTGGGTGAAGTAATCCGCATGGAAGACCCAAAGGATGACCCTCCTAGGAATTTGCGGGAGCGGAGTCCGGATTCTCTGGTGCTGAGGGTTCAGCAGGAGGCGGAGCTTCAGCCCCTCACTCAGCTACTGGGGAACGTCAGCGTCTGTGAGGGGACGCCCCCTGGTGAGTCATCACTCAGCCACCAATCACCAACCACCTAGTGCAGTCTCCCCGCCTCTCCTGCTCACTGGTTAATGTGTAACGAGGGCTGTGATTGGTCCCCCAGACACCCTGAAGCCGAGGGCGGAGACGGATGTTGTGGGAGGGGCCGAGGAGGTGACGCCCACAGAGCTGACCCTGCCCGCTGTGGTCCCGAGCGCCGAGGTCAAAGGTCGGGAAGCGAGGGCGACCTCAGCGGACGTCCTGGGTCAGGGGAGGAGCCAAGTCGCCGTGGAGGAGGAGACGCCGGAAACCTTGACTGACCCTGCAGACGTGGAGGGTCAGTGGATGGTGTATTCTAAGATGTCTGAGCTCTTCATACAGAGAGCAGTTCATGATCCAGGAAGTCTCTTCTCCCCTGCAGAGCCTTCAGACCTGGAGTCAGTGGTCTTGGAGGAATGGCCGAAGCAGACCTGGCACCCCCCAGCCGGAGTACTGCAGGCTTGGGAGCAAGACGCCCCGCAAACAGGGTGAGGGTTCACTGGGTTCCCCTCCAGGCCTGGAAGTAAGAAACCAGGAGGAGGCCCAGCTCTGACTTAGTTCAGTGTCATGTGATTGAATCAGAACCAGAATTTGTTTATTGCCATGTACTTGGAATTTGCTTTCGGTTGTGGTGCATAACATTGAGACAACATTGGACAGGGCGCAGGGACGAGACAGGACAGGGCGCAGGGACGAGACAGGACAGGGCGCAGGGACGAGACAGGACAGGGCAAAGAGCGAGTACAACATGCTAGTGCAAAAAAGAAGAAGCTGTGGTCACAGATTAGGCTTAATCATCCGGAGCTTGAGGACTAAAGTTGAGGACTAAAGTCGTACTACTGAGGACAAATCATCAGTCCTTTCCATGTCTCTGTTCAGAGTACAGAGTCCACCCACCCTGATGACATCATGATTGTCTGCAATACTGTTGTGTAACTTCCCTTCCAGGCCACCAGAGAGCAGTGGCACGCCAGCAGAGGCCAATGAGGCTGGAGAGAAGGCAGAGAGACAGCCAGAACCTTCAGGTTGGATGAGTTAAACAAATCTACTATACTTTTAGAAAGTTTGCTTTTTGATTGATTGATTTATTTGTTAGTTTGTTTGCTTTTATTTATTTGTTTATTTGTTTATTTATGTATTTAGTTAGTTGTACTGTTTAAAGTGCACATTAATCAACATTGCTGTAAATGTGCCAGTTTTAGCGAGTTTGGCTAATTTTGGACTGCAGTCCCTAGGCAGGTGTAATGACAGCCAGAAAAGACACAAGCCAATTAAAATGGGAACAGCAATACTATACATACAGCAGAGCACATTTCATAAGAACACATAAAATACTTTAAAACAAGGACACCAATATATTTATTTCTGATTTGATCCCGTTTTCACCCAATTTGGTATCCTATCACACCCGACCTATTGCCCTATCACTGCTGAGGGTCCATCGCACAACCCAGCGATTGGGGAGAGAGAGCCAGCAACCCGACTCTCTCAAGCCCGGGACTCCAGACGGGGTCGCTGTGGAACCTGGGACCGAAAGTAAACTAACCACCCTCAGTGGCCCAGTAGGCCACGCCCCCGTGAGATCCGTCCATACTCAGATGTGGCGAGACCAGGCCGTGAACCCCGGTCCCCGGTGGCCAGTTAATTTCATTTTAAATGAGCGATATGTGTCACCCTCTCTGGTAAGCACTTAAGACTGTTCCTTGTGTGAGCTGCTCAGAGAATGCTCACTGTCTGAAGGCAGTCCTCAATAGATGTTACACAATCCCGTCTGGCCACAGATAATATTACACAATACCCCCTGGACACAGACCTTGTGTTTAATGCTTTATGAAATCACTAGGGGGGGATGGGGGGACAGCAGGAGCCTAAGGTTGGAAGTTCACCCTCCCTCTCTCTCTCCCTCCCTCTCTCTCTCCCTCCCTCTCTCTCTCTCTCCCTCCCTCTCTCTCTCTCTCTATCTCTCCCTCTCTCTCTCCCTCCCTCTCTCTCTCTCTCTCTCTCCCTCCCTCTCTCTCTCTCTCTCCCTCCCTCCAGGCTTGCCGGACGCCGAGGAGCCTCTCTTCCTGAGGCTCTGCTCCCCCGCCCACCGGCGCGCCGTGCTCCTGTCTGCGCTCTCCGCCCAGTCGTCCACGGAGGACTCGTCCTCCTCGCTGGCATCCCGCTCGCGCTCCGTCTCCCCGCTGCGCTCCAAGCACCAGGACACCCTCCTCATCGGCCTCTCCACCGGCATGTTCGACGCCAACAACCCCAAGGTGAAGTAAAAAAATACAAAAAAACACACACAAGGAAATGTCTCTCCCCAATTCCCTCTTCATTATATAACCATTACTCTCCCCTCCCACCACATCGTCTTCCTGTTATACATGCCGCATGTTCATTGGTTGATAACTGCTGCCAGCCGAGTACCGGCCTAAGCAGCCTAGACAGTATGGTAAATGGTAAATGGACTGCACTTATATAGCGCTTTTATCCAAAGTGCTTTACAATGGCCTCTCATTCACCCATTCACACACCAATGGCGGCAGCTGCCATGCAAGGTGCTAGCCTGCTGATTGGGAGCAATTTGGGGTTCAGTGTCTTGCCCAAAGACACTTCGACATGTGGACAGGAGGAAGCGTGATTCGAACCGCCGACCCTACGGCCCCCTCCCCTCCCCCCCCCCCCACCCCAAACATTGGACGACCCGCTCTACCACTGAGCCACAGCCGCCCCGTACTGGGAGTATTCAGTCCTCACCAGGGAGGAACATGTTCTGTCCTGAAGAGCTAATCAGATGTAGAGGAGATGCACTCTGGACCCTCTGTCTGCTGACAGCACAGGGGTATTTTTAGGCTCCCTCTCTCCCTCTTTTATTAATGAAGAGGCCTGGAATGGAACCAGCGCCATTAATCACATGACGTGGAACGGGGGCCTGATATATAGAGGGAGGGAGAGGGGGGAGAGGAAGAGGAAGAAGGGGGGAGAAAGAGAGAGGAAGGGACATCTATCATCCTACAGCTTTCATACTGTAACCTCCATCTCCCATCATCAGGGACAAAGGGACAGGGAGGAGATGTTCAGTCCTTTTTTGGCTGAGGTGCGCTGTCCAGAGCTGTGTGTGTGTGCATGTGTGTGTGCATGTGCGCGTGCGTGCGTTCATGTTTTCAGGCCTGGACAGAGCGTTATTAATGCAATTCTTCCACATCCCTGTGTGTGTGTGTGTCACCATACCAGAGGCCACTACACCGGATGTTTCACTCTTGAGTGTCTCTCTCTCTCACGCACACACACACACACACACACATCCTCGAGTGCGGCAGGCACTCCAGCACACTGCGACTGACGAGCCTGAAACTCTCCATGCTCCCACTCTGTCACGCTCGGTCACCTCGACCTGCACCAGTCATCACCACAGAAGTGGTCCAACACCCAGAGAGGGTGTGTGTGTGACAGTGTGTGTGTGTGACGGTGTGTGTGTGACTGTGTGTGTGTGTGTGTGTTTGCAGATGCTGCGAACCTGCTCCCTCCCAGACCTCAGCAGGGATTTCAGCCCCCTGCAGGACCCGTCGGCGGCCAGCGGGGGTGCCGCGCCCCACAGCGGGGGCCTGGAGATAGAGGACCTGGAGGACGGGGCCAAGGACGAGGAGCACTCAGAGACTGAGGAGTAAGACACACACACACACACACTCCATCTCCCTCTCTCTCTCTCACACACACACACACTCTCTCTCCCTCTCTCTCACACCCGCGCACACACACACACTCTCTCTCCCTCTCTCTCTCCCACACTCTCCCTCTCTCTCACACACTCTCTCTTTCTCTCTCTCTCTCTCACACACACACACACACACACACACACTCTCACTCTCTCAAATCTCCCTCTCTCGCTCTCTCTCACACACACAGACACTGTTTACCTTTCTCTCTCTCTTTCCCTCTCTCTCTTTCCCTCTCTCTCGCTCTCTCTCTCTCTCTCTCTCAAAAGCAAAGCTACTCTGATAGTATCCCATGCATATTTACATTACGTTAAGCGCTTGTGTGCTTTGTTCAGCGGACTGCGAGGCAGGTGCAGTGTGTGTGTGTGACGGGTGTGTGTGTCCTGCTTTCTCAGTGTGTACGAGGACGAGGATCTGCAGGAGCTGCGGGCCTCCATGGAGAGACTGCTGCAAGAGGAGGAGGAGGAGGGGGGGGACTTTAACGGAAACCCCCCCGGCGACGACGATGAGGAGGAGGAAGAGGAGGAGGAAGAGGCCCTTAACGGGACAGCAGCCGACGTAGAGGAGGACGACCTCCCCGGGATGGTGGTGGATGATGAGGAGGAGGAGGAGGATGAAGAGGAGGAGGAGGGTTCTAACGGGAGCCCGGGGGATGAGGAGGAAGCAGGGGTGCCGCTCACCAACGGCGTGGGGGAGGAGCACCACAGCAGCGGGAGCCAGCTCAATGAGGAGTGGCATTCAGGTCAGGAGGTCACGCAGAAGGTCATAACCCTAACCTTAACCCCCCCCCCCACCCAAGGATCCGCTGGGTTAGCTGTATATTGTCATGAGGGGCTTGTAGTAGTTTTCTTGGCCACATCCCCCTTGAGTGATTTGTATCTCAATGGGGTTGTTCCTGTAATGTTTTATCTAATGGTTTAATGGAATGGACCCATCATGCACTGTACCAGGAAGTGTACAGCGTGTGGATCAGTCAGGGAGCTGCTGTGTTTCTGTGAGCAGATGAGAGTGGAGAAGAGGAGGACGGCGAGGTCGAGCAGCAGGACAGCATCTTCAGCCGCCTGGAGGAGCTGCGCTTCAACCTGGAGCAGGAGATGGGCTTCGAGAACTTCATTGAGGCCTACAACAAAATCAAGGTAGGCTGCGGGAGCATCCATTCAGCTACCTCTGATGCACGGACGGGCGGTTGTTCACTACATCTGAACACCTTTGTCTCCCCTGTGTGTGTGTGTGTGTGTGTGTGTGTGTGTTGTGAAGGCCATCCACGAGGATGAGGATGAGAACATCGACATGGGCTCCGGTATTGTGCTGAGCATTCTGGGAACTGAGCACCAGCACCTGTATCCCAACATCCTTCACCTGGTGATGGCCGACGGAGCGTACCAAGAGGGTGAGCGTTCGGCCTTCTACTGCACCTGTCTTTCTCCCTCTCTCTCTCTCTCTCCCTCTCCCTCTCCCTCTCTCCCTCCCTCCCTCTCCTTCTCTCCCTCCCTCTCTTTCTCCCTCCCACTGTACTGTCATTGTCCCACAGCGTTCCTCTCCCGTTTTGTTTCGACACGTCTCGTCGTCACCACAGGCAGGACACGTGTTCCTCTGTTAATTGTTGTGTTCCAGCAGCCGCTGCCGGTTTCCCGTGAACCGGTTCTCCCACTGCGGCCAAATGCGTGAGAACATAACGAAGCAGTTTAATCTAATCTGCCAGGTCCTGTCCTCTCCTAGCACTCCCCCCCCCCCCCCCCCCCCCCCCAAGGCTTTGCCCAGTCACGTAGGGCCTGAGTGGAAGTGATATACGCCCTGACGACCCCCCCCCCCCCCTGTCCTCTGTGCCAAGTCAGCTGTCAGACACCAGAGGGGGTGGGGCCAGGGGCGCTGTTTCATTTGGCTTCTGATGGAACCCCTCCAAGACATGAGAGACCTCAGACAGTCTGAGTCCTTTCTCTGGTTGTTTCTCTCTCTCTCTTTCTCTCTCTCACTGGCCTCTCTCTCTCTTTCTCTTTCTCACTAGCCTCTCTCTCTCTCTCTCTCTCTCTCTTTCTCTCTCTCACTGGCCTCTCTCTCTTTCTCTCTCTCTCTCTCACTGGCCTCTCTTTTTTGCCCTTTATGAAAGGGTCTGAATATGTTAAACATCTTTCTCTCTCTCATGGCTAATCTGTCTCTTGCAGCTTTCTTCCGATCAATTTTTATTAGATCTTGCGTGTGGTGTGAGAGTGGTGGTCTGGACACCGGAGGGCCAGTAGACTGACCGCTCTTACCCTGCTGCTGCTTGTATCCTTACTGGACAGACAGACAGCTCTCTCCTTCCCTGCTCTTCTCCCTCTCTCTCACCCGCTCTCTCATAGTGACTGACTGCGATTAGACCAACCTTCCTCCTGTTGCGTTAGAGTGTTATTCCTCTGAATGTGATGGCGTGTCTGTTTTGTGTTGCACGGTGGCCTACACTGGAGGGGGTGAGGGGTCAGCGGTCGCTGCCTTGAATCGGCAGTACGTACGGGCATGCTGGGGTGTGACTGGTGACCTGACCCACGACTGCTGGGGCCCTGTGTGGACTCAGCCCCTCTCTGGCTACTGCCTGCATGTCTAATGAATCATTTGGTTTAACATGCAGCTGTTTCTGTTTCTCTCTCTCTCTCTCTTTCACCCTTTCAATCTCTCTCATACACTCGCTCTCTCTCCCTGTCTTGCTCTCTCTCTCTTGCTCTCCTTCTCTCTCTCTCTTTCTCTCTCTCTCCTTCCCTTCTCTCTCTCTCTCTCCTTCCCTGCCCTTCTCTCTCTCTCACTTGCTCTCTCATACTCATGCTCTCTCTCCCCGCCCCTCTCTCTCTCTCTCTCTCTCTCTCTCTCTCTCTCCCCGCCTCCCTTCATTCCCTCATTTAGATAATGATGAATAGAGCTTGTGCGACCAAGCTGCTGCCAGCTAAGGACAATCTGCTGGCCATCTGATGTCTTCCCATGATGCACAGCGTGTGGCAGAGGAGTTTCTGCATGAAGAGCCATACATCTGGAGGGGTTGGAGGCCCGGGCCCCCGTAATGCATGCTGAATGATGAGTAGCCCTCACGATGACTGCATTTCCTTCCATGTTCAACACCGGACACTGTTTAATGACTAACATCCATATGACTGAATAGATCAGTAAAGCTTTCTGGTAACCAAAGTGGCATTCAAGGTTTTGTCAATTGTGTGTGTGTATGTGTTCATACAGTATGTTATTGGAATACACATTGTCCAGTAGTTTTTGACCTCAACAAGCATGTTCGTATGTTAAATGGTACCGTTTTGGTCCACTGTGGCCCGTTGGTAGGCAGCTCTGGTCTTCCCTGCATCAGGTGTTCAACACTGCACTGAATGGTAGAAGCAGACAGCGACTACCTTCAGAAGATAAACCAGGTCAACCTCTCATACTCTTACATTTCTGCTCAAACTTGTGAGGATTCGACACAAACCTCATTTTTTCTTACTTGCATTTTTTCATAAAGACGTAGGTTAAAGGTTATCTAATGCATTTTTTCACATTTCTTACCAGTCCAGTTAACACAAACTAGTGAAAGAAAAGCTGGCGTTTTTCCTGAGGATGATATATTGTATGTTGCCGTAGCAGCAGCTGCACTGGGACGCTGCTTGCTTGTTGTAAGGGCAACTAGTTTCTCTGTAAAGAGCAATGTAAAGATGTAAAGCAATGGTCGTAGAGATTTTAAAGCATTATAACTATTTGACGATGAAGTAAATATTGTGAATCTTTATAATTTGAAATAAACGCTTACATATTTTCAATTTTTTGTCGTGTGTGTGTGCGCACGCGCGTGCGTAGTGTTCAGAAACATTCCTTTTACTGCTCTTTTCACAGACCTTAAGTGTGTATTGTGGCTGCTGCTTATTGCAGCTTTTGCACACCGAACTGTTCCCACCCCAGCCACTGTAAAGACTGAGGTAGCGAGACGGTTGATCCTGTTCTCAGGACTACAGTGTGTTGTATTTAGCTACCTGTAGAGAGATTGCATCAGCCTCTATACTTGAGAGTCAGCACGCCATGAGCCATGAGGTCAGGTCGTTCACTGTGGCTCCTAGCCAGGGCTGGCCCGTGTGGACCTGACCATCCATGACAGATGTGCAGCTGCCAGAGGCCTCGACCAGAGAGGGAACCCTGTGTGGATTTACTCCGGTCTCAATAATCCTGAAGAGGAACAATAACATGATAGCCTACTGTACAGAGATAAGATCAGACAGAAACACCAGCAAGTGTAGTTGTTCCCACTGCACTCAGTTCAAAAGGTTGAAAAATGAATTCTGTTCTGTCATCTCATGAATCTTTCACTTTGTTCAGCCGTGCTCACAGGTCATAAAATGTGAAAGATATGTGGTTTACATTTGTATGAAGCTGGAACATTCATCAGCTCCCTCCCCCACATTCCCTACACCTTCAACAGGGATGTGTTTCAGGGCAATTGCTACTGTAGTGCTTGAGCCTGTCTCCAAAAAGCAGAACATTCAATATTCATGATGGTAGGCTATCGTGTTTATCGTGCTTTTTTTATTTCATGTCCTGCCATTTTAAATGCATTCTTTGACTGTTTTATCTTTTGCAGAGAATTGTATATCACCGGCTTAAGTTGGAAATATTCCTATTAAGGGACGCAATGGAGGTGCTGATGGGAGTGATTTCAAAGTTGCTTGTGATGCATATGTAATGAGAATATGACATTAAACCTACTATGTTATTCTGATAGACTAGTTCCATCTCCTGTGTCAATAAATAAATAGCATACAGAGTTCTACTGTAAGATAGATACCCCCAAGCCCAGCTGAGTCCTGCTACTCTACTGTGGGAGCTGAAGATTCCTCTTCTGTTACTGCTTCATCTCTAAAATGAGTGATCTGAAATTGGTTTTAGCCTAATATGTTGCTGTCCCATATTCTGCTATCCCATTTCTCTAGCTGATCCCTGGGAGAAGATTAATTGAACTCTTGGTTTGAATTTCCCACAAGGCCATTAGTTGGCTTGGTCTCGGCTCTCAAAGGAAAAGCGTGCACAGACGCAAACCCACACACATTCACATTCAAACATATTCAGTATTCACCGACATTCAGCCCCGGTCCCTAATCTAATCTAAAAGCAGTTAGCCCCAGGTTGTGATACTAACTTTGAAAATCGAATCTGAGGAATGCAAATGTAGCCTGGCACTCAAACGGAATTGCCATTTCGTAAGTGGGCGTGAGATTCAGGCTAATGCAAATGGAGATTCATTTTAGGTCCTTTAAAAAAAAAAAAAAAAATTTATATAATTATCTTTCATTGCAAAGGTAATGTGATCACTGAAAAAAAAAGAGTGCTAGACCCTTTTGTAACAGTAAGCTACTGGAACATAGAACCATTATACAGTTAGTACAACCATTTTGAAAAAGGTTCTATGTAGAACTTAATTACTATGGACATTAACAATAATTAATCTTGGCGATAACATCCTGGATTTTAGTTTATTCAAGAGATTTATTTGCACACCTCCCATTAGAAATGGTGTCATGTTCTTATCAAATAGGCTATCTTAATATGTTATTCATTAATATATTGTGCTTCAAAGTTAATAACTCACTAAACACTAACACAATAACACATGGCTGTATTGCAGTCGGTTTGTTTTTCACATTCATCTTTATCGACAGCAGGACTTCCCATGAGGATAGGCTAAAGGTCGGTTTTAGTTCTCCAGCCCTTGGAAAAAAATAGGACGTAGGGATTATGTCCAGTCTCATCTTCTCCTCCCTCCTCTTCCCCCTTCATAGGTAATATTGCAGCTGTCACCTCCATCATATGTCTGAAACCGTGCGTGTGTGTGTGCGTGCGCGCATTATCCACTCATATGGTACCGTGTGTACCTTCTGTGTTCAGATGGGGGTCATTTTGAGGCGGCCATTACATCTCAAGGTCTGTGCATTACTCACGTCGTCTCATACTACTGCAAACAATAAAGAACCATACCTGAGTTTCACCACACATACCGAGTGCGTGTGTGAGGTAATTGTGGAACAGCATACAGGGGTCGTCTAGAAGAGATGGGGTTATTGTCTCAGCCTCGAGAGCCAGGGGGGCGGAGCAGTGTCTCTCCACCGCGATGAAATATGACCTGAGAGCTGCTGCCATGTCCTTTGGGATCGCTGGTGACAGAAGAGGGCCAACTCCATATAAATCTCTCTTTTATGGCCCTTTTCTCTCCCTCTTCCCGTATTTTGTCCTCTTTTTCCTCTTGCTCAGTAGGCTATGTATGCAGTGTCCTCACACACATATCGATTTAAATCACATTTGTATTGTTTTGCATTGTCTCGCCCCCTATCATTGACTCATGATCTGTCCACCGGGGCCGCTGTATTTCTTATGCTTTTATGCTGTATTTCTCATCCCCGAGAGTATTCATAATATCCTAATATCAGCACACACCACCCCCCCCTTCTCTCTATCTCTATCTCTATCTCTCTCTCTCTCTCTCTCTCTCTCTCTCTCTCTCTCACTCACTCACACACACACTAGAAACCTATGTCCATGAGCCCGGTTTGATTTCTAGTGCGAGCGGTGATACCAAGCTAAACAATATTGCTGGGGATGGTCATCCGCCAGGGGTTTTAAAAGTAACGTAGGTTTATACCTAAGATCAAAAATGCAATGTTGGTTTTATTCTGTTATTTGATTCCATGCTGTAGGCTATGATACAAACAATAACCTTACAAACAGTCACCACCGGAAGTAAATACCTTAAGAATGCAGTGTTACTTTTTTTTTCCAGACACCATCACGCCCTCCCGAGTCCAGGCTGGGAAAGTAGCTCGCGTTCCTCCACGGATTCAGTGGAGTTCAGTTCTCATCATGGCGCTCGCGGAGTGCAGTCCGCTTCTCCCATCTGGGTTCCTCTGACCACGCATTTCCACGCACTTTACATGTTTTTGGACTATATTTGGGAAGCCTCGAATTCGGTGCGGCGTGTAAATAGAAACCCCACGTTCGCATTGGACACTCGACAAGCCTCCAAACACAACAGTGTCTCTTCCAAGTAAGTTAGCGTAACGTTAGCACATTCCTCGCTCCCTAGTAGCAGCGGGATTTGAGAAAAGAAATTCCGTTCGCACTTGGAGGAGAGGTGGACTGGAGGAGGAGGCCTTTCCCAGGAGGTAAGACTTGTTTTGAAGGGCGAGACAGAACATGGATAATCTGACTAGCTAGCTTGCCATCAATCGCACGGCACGGACATCGGTGTAGCTAGTCTAGCTAGCGAATAACTATTGAGTGTTTCAATCACGGCACACCCAGCAAGAGATGGGTAAAATGTGATGAAACACAACTTCTGAAAATGTCGTGTTAGCTAGACTAGCGATGTGTAGTTAACTTAACGTACGCTAGTTGACTAGACAACACTGCAATTTTGATAAGCTCACAATTTGACGTAAGCTATAACTTGGCTCCCCCAACTGTGTTATAGCCAGACAACGTCTTGTTTAGCTAGGAGAAAACATACAAGTTAAGCTTACCTTACGTTAAAGCTTACAGTTTTGTAGTAAGTAGATGTGACCAGAACGTAAACGTTACTAACATTAGCGGGCTCTATACATGACTGTACTACGGGTTCTCCGCAAGTTCGCATTAAGATTGCATTAGTGGTCGGGTCTCTTGTTGCTGCTACTGTACCGCTGGGTCGTTTTAAACACTAAACTGACAAAGATATCTGGCATTCCGGTGAAAAAGACGTGTGATGCGGGGCTATGCGATCGCTCTGCCAAACATTGCTAGACACTAACCATTTAATGTTCCTTTAATTTTACCCGACTATGGGTGAGACCTGCAGCAGGACTTTGGAATGCTATAGTCATGGACTTTGTAACATTCTACATACTTTCTAGTTGTATAAGACTTGGCGAAGATGTGTGGAGTACTTAAATCAGTCACAACAAGACATGCTTTGATGAATCGCTACTGACCGATTTTGTGTTACCTTTACCTCCATGCTACAGCTAATGCCCACGCTATGGCCATAGCGCGGCATGGGAGTGACGTGACAGCTCTGACATTGCTTCCAGAGTCAAACCTCACAGTCTCCGCCATGCCCTCCCCACTGAAGTAGAAGCCAAGAAGAGACGACAAAAAGAATGGACGAGTCGGTGCTGTTGGACTTGCTCGAGTGCCCGGTGTGCCTGGAGCGTCTGGACGCCTCGGCCAAGGTCCTACCCTGCCAGCACACCTTCTGCCGGAGGTGCCTCCAGGGGATCGTGGGCTCCCGGGGGGAGCTGCGCTGCCCGGAGTGCCGCACGCTGGTGGAGTGCGCTGTGGACGAGCTGCCCAGCAACATACTGCTGGTGCGACTGCTGGACGGCATCAAGCAGCGTCCCCGGAGGGCGGGTCCCGCGGCCGGCGTCTGCGCCAACGGCACGGCCGTGGTCCGGGCACAGGGGGGCGGCGCCGCCCCGCGGGAGCAGGGGACGTCCGGAGCGCAGACGCAGAGAGGCCAGGCCAAGAGCACGCCGGTCAGAGTGAGTATGTGGACGGATGGATGGATTGATGGATGAATGGATGGATAGATGAATGGATGGACAGACGGATGGATGGATGGATGAGTGAGTGAGTGGGCGGGCGAGCATGAACGTGTGTACAAAACGGAGAAAAAACCTGCGATATTAAAAGCAGCGCGTCGCGTTGCTGCGCGCTCTAATCTTTGCCCCCCAGATGAACAGTTATCATCGTAGTGGTCCCAAAATCCAGCCAGCTGACTAACAGCCCAGCGCTGGAAACAACAGTGACTGAGCAATTGGCAGCCAACAAATCAGCCTCCCTCCCTCCGTGGCTGGCTGCTGTAGCAGTGTGTTGTGCCACAGAGAAGGACCCCCGCACTGGCAGTCATCCGTGGTTAGTTTACCCTGGAGACTTCTCGCCGCCCCGCTCCCTGTTGTAAGCTAATGTTAGGCGTTATGAGTGCAGAAGAGAAAGGAGGGGGGCCTCCTGTTGTTGTGGGGAGAGAGAACACAGCTCTGCATTGAGAGAGTCATAAGGTAGTACGATGCAGAGGTGAGTGCTGAAATCCTATTAGCTCTCTAAGGCTCTGCGCTCTGAAGGCTATGCCAAGCAGCTGAGGGAAATCGCCCTCGCTGACAGGAGAAAAGGGAATTATCTTCCTCTGATCTGATCCCCAGAGCCCCAGGAGGAGACAGGACTGACGGGGGGGGGGGGGGGGGGTGGAGGTCCACAGTGGGTACTTGGAATCACAAGTGAGAAGAGTCAGTCAGTCACACTTGTCATAACAGCGGTCGCTTTAGGACTTTTATTTATTTCTTCAATTCGACACAAGGCCAGTCGTTGCTTTCCTGTCTATAAAACCGGCCCTGCCGTCCTTTTTTTGCCCGGTAAACGGATACTTCTAATCGAATGTCGTAACGGAAGGATGTTTTGTCACTTCTTAGTTCACCTGCCTCCTCGAGCGTTCTGCAGTATCACATCAAGAACTTCCCGGCTCATTTTCAAAGGGAGTTGAGAGCGTTGGAATTCCCCCGTGTCCTCAGAAGCCTGTTTGTCAGAAATTGAGGTAGTCATACATGTGACCGCTCTATTATTTGGCTCTTTTGAGGTTCTTCTACAATCTGTTACATGATCCCCCCACCTCAGTAAGGGGATAAAGCTCTCAATACCTTAAGCTAGTACCGTGTCCTGGTCTGGTGAGGTATGTCTGGGTTGTCCCAGGGCATCCCTCCAGAACGGACTGAGAGGGGGGGGGGGCAGTGCAGGTGGAAGATGTCAGAGGAACATGAAAGGAGAAGATCAAAGTGCCGTGTGTGTGTGTGTGTTAGCGTGTTAGCCCAGCCTGGTCCCCAGCCCGCCCCCCAACAAGGAGCGCCGGTCCTCGCGGAGGGACGCGGTCACACGCCCCCCCCCGCATCCCCCAGCTCACGTCCCTGGACCCTCCCCACGGTGACTCCCTCTCCTATTGTACGCAGCCTGGCACTTTTTTTGTTTTCGGTGCGTCTTGTGTGTCTTTGAGCCAGCCCCCTCTTTAGAGCGGCGCTCCGGTCCAGCCCTGCCTCTCCCTCCGATGCCTATCTGACCAGGAGAATGGTCGGTAGGGGAGAGGGGGCGCGGCCTAACCGACAGATGCACAACAGGGTTTTGTTCCTGCTCTCTCTGATCTGACTGGCTGACTGACACGGGCGGCAGGAGTGACCAACACAGGAGGGGGGGGGGGGGGGGGGGGGTGGTGTGTGTGTGTGTGTGTGTGTGTGTGTGTGTGTGTGTGTGTGTGTGTGTGTGTGTGTGTGTGTGTGTGTGTGTGTGTGTGTGTGTGTGTGTGTGTGTGTGTGTGTGTGTGTGTGTGTGTGTGTGTGTGTGTGGATGTGTGTGGATGATGGGAGAGGTTGCAAGCGGCAGAAGGCACTCTCAAGCAGGGAATGCTTTTGGAAAGGTGTCAGGAGCAAAAGAGACAAATGTCGAGCTGGTAGCTTTGCTCTGTCACCCCCCCCCCCCCTTCCTCTCCCTGCCCCCCCCAACACACACACACACACACCCATTGGAGCAGTCAGCCAGCTGTGTGACACCGAGGCCCTGGCATGTCTTTGATGAGGGAACACAAAGGCTGGCCTGGCCCCAGTCTGCGGCGCTGGCTGTGTGGCCCTAAGCACCTAGCTCCGCTCCTCTCACGTTACATGGATGTTTTGTCTTCTTTCTGCTGCCTTTTTGACTCATACAGCCCAGTGTTTTTGGTTCACCTAGATCTTAGACAGAGCGGCTTGAGTAAAGCCATAGTGACTGGAAGTTATTGCTTCCATTTGGCTCGCGAAGCCATGATTCACACGATACCACTCGCAGTTTTAGCCAGAACGCCCCTCACAAATTGTTATCTCGGCTCGTGAACTCGTATCACTCGCCCCCAGTTAGCGCTGGAAGTCGCGAACAAGATGGCAGGTCCTTGTGTAACTAAGTGAAAGTTTAGTAATACTGTTTTATTAGCATTTCTGATTAGTTCAGTCGTACACACAGTATTCCCCAACTGTTATCTGAGAATGTTCGTAACCTCTATTGTATGTGCAAAATACAGCATAGTGTGTTGTTATCTACTGGTTTGGCAAGCAAAGCTAGCTAACGTCCATCTTTGTTCCGAGCACACCCCACCACCTCCCACCCACCACCTCCCACCCCACCACTTCCCACCCCACCACTTCCCACCCCACCACCTCCCACCCCACCACTTCCCACCACCTCCCACTCCCCACCCCACCACTTCCCACCTCACCACTTCCCACCCCACCACCTCCCACCCCACCACTTCCCACCCCACCACTTCCCTTCCCACCCCACCACCTCCCACCCC
>NC_140243.1:9616761-9639261 GCF_949987555.1 Borostomias antarcticus
TAGATTATGGCACTTTTGTGTGTGTGTGTGTGTGTGTGTGTGTGTGTGTGTGAGAGAGAGAGAGAGAGAGAGAGAACGCGTGTGTTGGGTGTT
Organism: Borostomias antarcticus; assembly: GCF_949987555.1. Taxonomy (NCBI): domain Eukaryota; kingdom Metazoa; phylum Chordata; class Actinopteri; order Stomiiformes; family Stomiidae; genus Borostomias; species Borostomias antarcticus. Next base: position 9,616,855 of record NC_140243.1, read on the forward strand.
CCTGTGGGAATAAACCCTTATTTTGTTTTTGCATAATTCCAGAGGACAGGGTTCAGAAGAACTCATCATGTGCCTAAGGTGTAGCTATGGTTACCATCTCTTATAGGTATTGCTCCCCTGGAGAAGGGCGTCTATTTTTGGGACTTGAAGCCATTTTCAGCCCAGACAACCAGGAGAAGGCATGTTTTTCTCGGTCTGCCTCTGAATCTGTATGTGGAGACAGAGCAGTGTGTGTTATAGTTTTATCTGCGTGTGCGCATGTGTATCTGTCTGGAATGCCACGCTGTTTTCCCTCTAAACACCGGGCTTGTCTGGTCTCGTCACAACTGCCAGCGCACAGCGCACGTCACCTTCTACTTTTGTGTATGTGTGTGTGTACGTGACTGTGTGTGTGTGTGTGTGTGTGTGTGTGTGTGTGTGTGTGTGTGTGTGTGTGTTTGTTGGCAGGGGGGGTCCCCCTGTCTCAATGAAGTGAAGCTGATCATATTTGGGTGTGTTCGGAGCCAGACGTTACTGTGTGTTGTGTTGTGTGTAATAAGACATGGCTGTCGCTTTGTTGATAATGATGAATGACATACTCCGGTTTCGGTTAGACCTTCATCAGGACAGACTTTTACATTTTTTGTTGCTTTGTTGATACCAGCCTGGCGGACCAGCTAGCAGGCAGGCAGGCAGACAGGCCTACAGACAGACAGGCCTACAGACAGACAGGCCTACAGACAGACAGGCCTACAGACGGACAGGCCTACAGACGGACAGGCCTACAGACGGACAGACAGGCAGGCGAACAGACAGACAGGCCTACAGACAGACAGGCCTAGAGACAGACATGCCTACAGACAGACAGGCCTAGAGACAGACAGGCCTAGAGACAGACATACAGACAGACCTACAGACAGGCGCCTATGCAGCTGGGAGCTCCAGGGCAGAGTCCCCTGCTGCGGCAGCTGTCTCTAGCAGCAGAGAGGCGCAGGGGAGCGGCCGTGCTGGGAACATGGGAGTGTGAAGGAGCGGCCGTGCTGGGAACATGGGAGTGTGAAGAGCGGAAGGCGTTGGAGCCCGTCAGCTACAGCAGCAACACAACAGAACGGCGGGGCGGGACGGACCACAGACCACCGTCCCTCTCAGCCGCTGTTTGTCGTGCGAGTGACCCCCCCCCCCCCTGTTGTTCCAGCACCCCGTTCCTGGGTGGTCTTGAAGCCCAGGGTATGCCCCTCAGCAGCCCCACTCACCCCCCACACCCCCATCCCCACGTCACATCTTGTGTCCTTCTGCCCTGTCAGCGTGAGGAGGGTGGGGGGCCTGGCTGGGGGGGCTGGGGGGCTTTGACCTCTGCTTTACCTCATCCCCGTCACACCTGTGGTGATTAGCCAAGCCGTGTGTGTGCGTGTGTGTGTGCGTGCGTGCGTCTGTCTGCATCCGTGTGGGTGGTCAAATGGCCAAGGACATTTGCTTTACACACAGCCAGTGTTTGGGGAGCACACAGAATAGCTAGCTAACATCACCCATTATGGGAGTTGATCAAAATCCCCGAAACCCCACCTGATTGGTTATCTCCCAGCGGAGGTGTAAATCATGTCACTGTGGGTCTGATGTTTGGAAATGTGCTCCGTTCCCCAAGGTGCCCCTCATACCTCCTCGGCTTTAGCCTAGCAGCTTGACCTCTCACCCCATGTTGTGATTGGTGGGCCATGATTGGCTGTCCATGGGCCATTGGTCGGCTGGCATGTTAAGTGTTGAGTTCCCATCCCCGGGGCTGAGCCGTGATTGGGTGAGAGTTTCATTTTCACTAGATTGACCTCTGACCCCCTGAGCCCATTACTTGGCCTCAGTGTGCGCAAACTCTCCTCACCTCTCCGGTAGCGCATGCAGATGAATGGTCTCTGTCAGACACACGCGCACACACACACACACAGTTGAAGCAAACTCCTCTCGTCTCTCTCTTTCTCTCTCTCTCTCTCTCTCTCCCTCCCTCCCTCTCTCTCTCTCTCTCTCTCCTTTCTCTCTCTCCTCTCTCTCTCCTCTCTCTCCTCTCTCTCCTCTCTCTCTCTCTCTCTCTCTCTCTCTCAGATCCCTCTCCTTTGCAAGAGTCAGGCTGCACTGCTCTGTTTGCTATTCTGCAGTGTGCAGCTAAAGTTTCCAGCGCTGCTGTGGGGCCCCAGGGAACAGTTAATCTGCGTTTGTCCCCTGAGTGACATCCCTCTCTCTCCATCCCAGAGCTGCAGAAGGGAGGGGGATGGGGCTCTGAGCCCAGGGAGGGGAGGAGGTCTGGGGGATGGGGCTCTGAGCCCAGGGAGGGGAGGTGGTCTGGGGCAGGGGTACTCAAATACAAATCCTAAATGGGTCCACCCATTTTTTCCACAATAATCCAAAGGTGGCCAAAAGAAAAGTCGACAGTGAAAATAGGCAATACAGATGAATGGATTGAAAAATATGCCTTCATCCTCCAATGTGCTTAATACACCAGGAAACGGTAGCTCTTGTGAAGTGGCTATTTCAAAGGCCACTATGAAATAAAACAGTCCTTTTGAAGAAAAGACATTTCCAGAAAAATCAACAGGGTGATATTGGACAGGAGGTGAGGAGAGGAGACTGGAGGTGAGGAGACTGGAGGTGAGGAGACAGGAGGTGAGGAGAGGAGACAGGAGGTGAGGAGACAGGAGGGGAGGAGAGGAGACAGGAGGGAAGGTGAGGAGACAGGAGGCGAGGTGAGGAGACAGGAGGTGAGGAGACAGGAGGTGAGGAAAGGAGACAGGAGGGGAGGAGAGGAGACAGGAGGAGAGGAGACAGGAGGGGAGGTGAGGAGATAAGATAGGAGGTGAGGAGATAAGATAGGAGGTGAGGAGACAAGAGGAGAGGATACTGGAGGTGAGGAGAGGACACAGGAGAGGAGACGAGAGGAAAGGATACAGGAGGTGAGGAGATAAGACAAGAGGTGAGGAGAGGAGACAGGAGGAAAGGAAGGAAAGGAGAGAAGACCTGATGTGATTATTATGGGTGATTATGTATGATTGCTGCTGTAACGTGTGGACGATATGAATGGGATTAGAACACAGCAGCCTGGGTGGCCATGAGGCCTCTCCTCTCCTCTGGCAGGCTGGAATCAAAGCCTTGCACGCCCAGCCAGGCATTATGGGAAATTGGGACCAGAGGTAGCAAACAGGCAAGGCCCAGGTGACGGACGGGTCAGTGTTACGGTGCGGTTTGTAGGTCTGGTAGGCGTAGAGTTGGGCTGGCGATGCCGCAGAGAGCCAGGACCGGAGGACGAGTGCCTCGTCTCCCAGGAGGATACTACTGTCTTAACCTACGCTCTTCGTGTTCAGAGATCCTCATCTAACACTAACAGTCACTAAGACCGGCGGTGTGGTGTGTGTGTGTGTGTGTGTGTGTGTGTGTGTGTGTGTGTGTGTGTGTGTGTGTGTGTGTGTGTGTGTGTGTGTGTGTGTGTGTGTGTGTGTGTGTGTGTGTGTGTGTGTGTGTGTGTGTGTGTGTGTGTGTGTGTGTGTGTGTGTGTGTGTGTGTGTGTGTGTGTGTGTGTGTGTGTGTGTGTGTGTGTGTGTACTACCCAGTATAAGGGAGGCAGTGAAGAGAGATCCAGTGTTCTCAGTCACTCTGCATGCGTGGGGTCTCTCCCACTGACAGCAGCTGATTCATTATTGAGGCTTGTATAGAGAGCCTAGCTCTCTGAGCGCCGAGCGGAAGCGCTGCCGGACTGTCCAGTTTCACCTCTCACACACTTTCCATCTCAGGTGCTCTGGACTGACAACTGGAACACACACACACACAGTCAGTGCTGTTGGCCGGCGGAGTTACCCATTTGGAAGAGTCTGTAGCCAGAGGTGTTTGCTTTAATGATTGAGTCAGTGGATTTGTACACCCTGGCAAACACAGGTGCTCAGCACACAAACACACCTCGCAGCTCTGCGACTGGGCAGCGTTGGGCTTGTGTGTTTGTGTTCCGAGTGTTTGGAAGGTGGGATAAGCTCTGTACTGATAATAGCAGGGTGGGAAGCTTGTTAGCTAGCTCTCTCATGGCCAAACCGACCGACCGACCCTGTGGAGCCAGGAGCAACCCCTCCCATCCCGCCAGCCCATAATGACATTACACTGGGTTGGTCAGTAACCGCGGCAACCTGGGAATGTTAACAGCCTGGGGCCTCCAGCAGGAGAGGCTGCCAACGCCTCCAGTCTGATAAGCCGGTGAGGTGGAGTTGGCGAACACCTTAGATCCAACGATGTCTTCTTGGGAAATGGGTGGCCTCGTTAGACCATCCTGATCTAGCGAGCTCACATTCTGTTTCTCTCCGCGGAGATCAGTTAGGTGGGAGTACTTGCCTTGACAGACTAACTCCTTCAGCCAGTCAGACAGTGTAACAAAACCTTTGCCAAATCCAGTCGGAAGAACATCGAAAACGTATTTTTCTCTGAAGTAGCCAGTGCATAGGCTACTCTTGTTCTTGTTTAATTGTTGTTGGCTGTGTTTATTGTACTTATGTTAATGTGACCACTCATTGCTTTGGGAGATGCCATTAGCCTACTGTTTTGCCAGCGGGCTGTATTTCATTTTCACGCATCAACTACGGGAACCAATCAGGGGCTGTGTCCCCACTGGGGGTGGGGGCGGGGGTGCAGAACACCAATTAAAACTCAGCCTCTGATTGGCCCAGTTGCAAATGCAGTCTCTTGAAATCGTTCAAGATGGCTGTAAATCCAGAGTTATCTGCACAGAGAGAAACGGAATGTGAGCTGGCGAGATCAGGATGTCCTGCCGAGGCTAGGCAATGGGCAGCACAAGAAGTACAGTTGGCCTGTCTTACATTTGATAAAACGCACATCAGGCAATTGGCGCTGGTATAAACCCACACACCGGCTGTAGTTAAAAGACTTCTTTATTGAGCGATGTTTCGATCCCAATGGATCTTTATCATGTCATGTTTTCATCAGGTCATGTTTTCATCAGGTCATGTTTTCATCAGGTCAGGTTTTCCTCCTGACCTGATGAAGATCAACTGGGATCGAAACATTGCTCATTAAGAAGTCTTTTAACTACAGCCGGTGTGCAGGTTTATACCTGTCTTCCATTTGAATCATTTTCCCCTCCACAGACAGACAAGGTCTTCCTAATAGGTGCATCCCAAAATCTTTTTTGAATATTGTGAAAAAAGTTCATTATTTTACGTAATTTAATTATACAAGTGAAACTTACATGTATTCTAGTCTAGATCCATTACACAGTGAAATATTTCAAGCCTTTTTTGTTTTAATCTTCATGATTGTACAGTATGTTCAGTTTGTTCATTTATACACTCAATATTTGGTCGGGGCTCCTTTTGCACAAATTACTGCATCAACGTGGAGCGCGGCATGGAGGCAGTCAGCCTTGAAATATTTCATTTCATGTGTAATGAATCTATAATATATGAACGTTTCTCTTTTTGAATTAAATTACGGAACGTAATGAACTTCCCACGATATTCTAATTGTCTGAGGTGCACCTGTAGTGGAGTCATGTTCCAGTAAGGGTGTCGTGAAGGGGTTTAATTCTCAGAGGTCTGTAATGGTCTGCCAAGGGTTTCTACCCTGAAGGGGTTAACTCCGAGAGGGGTCCGTAGGGGTCTAGCACTGGGCTGCTAAGGCCGATCCGCTCAGCAAACTCTGCTGAGGACGAGTGAGTGGTGAAGCCCTGGCCCCTCTGTGTGCTGAGCTGACTCAGGCTCCCCCAGTTACCACAGAAGAAGAAAAGCTAGCAGTTAGACGCTAGGTCTGAACTGTGGGTGTTTGGTGGGGGGAGAATACTGCAAACGAGACGCACACACACACACACACACACACACACACACACTGGACCTCACACACTTCGCATTCACACACTCTCTCAGAGTGAGGATAATGAATGATGCCCGTAGCTCTCTGAGGGGGAACAGATGCGGCGTTTGTGCGCTGGCCCTACGCCACAACTGCGTCAACACTCGGGCTTTGTTTGTCCAGCGTAGAGGCGTCCAAATACCAGCCAGAGCAAACAAAGTGTTCAGTTGCCCACTGCTTCCTCCCCGTCCCGGGGGGTCCCAGGCTGCCCACTCGTCTCGGACCGAACCGGCGACCACGACATCGACTGCGCCGGAGCCCCCCCCCCCCCCCCCCCCCCGCAAACCGGTGACCACCGCTTGTGTACTGGTCTGGGATCAGCAGAGTCAGAAAGGGCCAGAGAGAGAGACGTCTGGTGGTGTTTGTGTCTGTAGACTCTGGCACTTCCAGGTCCTGGGGGGGGGGGGTTCGGGCCGGCAGGTGATCGGGCCCAGCGCTCCCCGTTCTGGGTCTGAGTCAGTCCGGCTGCACTCAGCAGGACCGAGCAGGTGGCTCCGGCTGAATGACTGACGGGAACAAAAGCCCACAGAGCCGGCGCTGCACGCCAGCGGGAGCGCAGGGGGGAGTGTTTTAATATTCAGCTCCTACCGGCGGCCCACTCGCTCATAGACTCTGGGACATTTGAAGTAATCCCTTGTGGTGTTAGACTAGAGTTTACAGTCACTTTATTTCTGAGCAAAGCCTTTGTCAGTGTCAGATTTGTTTACTGTTGTGGAAATTTCCCGCTCGCTCGCTCTGCGCAGAAAGGGCAGTAGAGTCAGTGGAGGAGAGGAAACCTGAGATGAAGTGCCTGCTGGCTTCCTTCTGACCTCTGTGGTTGTGTTTTAGTGGAACCTAAAGGCCAACATCTGTGGGAGACTGGGAGGGAGAAACGGACCAACAGAGCGAACAATTTGGAGAGAGAGGAGGAGGGAGGGAGGGAGGGAGAGAGGACGGAAGGAGGGAGGCAGAGAGAGAGAGAGAGTGAATGGAGTGTGTACCTCTCAGAGGCAGGCCATAACAGACTCTTCAGCCCATCAGGAAACACATGACTCTCCTCTGCTCCCAGAGTCCTCAGGAAGAAACGAGAAAGAGTTATTTTCGATTTCATTCGTTTCTGTGACCGCAGAACACGCCGGACCCACACGGCCCAGTTAAAGCCCTCTGAGATGAATAAGTTGGAAGGACTTCTACCGCCCCGCGCCTTCTTCGGCGTCCTTGTCTCTGTCCCTTCCGGCTCATCGGCGCTAGCTCTCCGTCCGGCGCGGCCTGGCCTGTTTCCCTGGCAACCCCCAGCTGCTCCTCCTGCTACAGTAGATCAGTCCTGGGCCTGATCCTCTCTCTGCCCCTGAGGAGGCTCTGTCAGCAGCATCACACTGACGAGCTCTCCCTCCCTCTCTCTCTCTCTCTCTCTCTCTCTCTCTCTATCTCTCTCTCTCTCTCTCTCTCTCTCTGTCTCTTTCTCTCTCTCTTTGTCCCCCCCCCCCGTTCTTTCTCTATCTCTAACTCTCTTTGTACCTCTCTGTTTCTATCCTGCTGTCTCCCACTCTACTCTTTCTTTACTCTCTGTCTTTCTCAATCTCAACTTTCTCTCAACTTTCTTTTTCTCTCTCTCTCTCTCTCTCTCTCCCCCCCCTGTTTCTCTCAGCTGTAATGCGAGTGGGTTCTCTCCCGCGAGAGTGGTCTTAAAGTCTGGAGTATGAACTGGCACGCAGATAAAGGCTTCGGTTCCCTCAGGTCCGCTTTAGTCAGCCAGACAGACCGTGTGATCCCCAGGCCACCCAGAACCAGCCTTCAGCGCTGTAGTGAGGCCAGCCAGGTAAAGACAACACAAACACACACACACTAAGTTAACACACATGTGCACACACATAAGAGGTGTATGTAGAAATGCATGGGGTGTTACATAAAATGGCACCGTCGCGCACACACACACACACACACACACACACAGAGCAGCTTTATGAAAACCTTATGTCCGACTGCTCTGTTGCCATAATTCTTCCATAAATCTCGACCCCCTTCCTGGCAAAGTGCTTTTTTTTTATGACTAATCTGTAGCTTACTAAATGCTCCCCCTTCAGCATTGTCTCAGTTGTACTTCCATGCGTTTAATGTTTTTATAGATTTTTCCTCTTCTTTAAAACTGAATTCTGAATGTAGTTTCTGGTTTGCATATGGCCGCTTCCTGGCCAAGGAAGGACCGCTTGGATCCAGGCCAAGGACTGCAACTCCCAGCCGGCAGCTGAGCAGCCCGTAGAGGGAGGATTTGTAGGGGTCAGTGGCTGGCTACCTCCGAGGTGTGTGTTACCTCTATATCTGTGTTAGTCAGATGGAGACCCTCTGTATATCTGTGTCAGTCAAAGAGAGAGAGAGAGAGAGAGAGAGAGAGGGGGGTGGGGGAAACGCAGAAGGGGACCATGAAGAGCAGGAGAGTTGAGGGTACCAGCGAGAGACGTCCTGTTCTGCTCCCGGCCATGTGGGACCCAGACTTCCATCTGGCTTGCAGACGTGTGTGAGTGTGAGTCAGTGTGAATGAGACAGAGAGAGAGTGCGTGTGTGTGTGTGTGTGTGTGTGTGTGTGTGTGTGTGTGTGTGTGTGTGTGAACACGTAAACATGCATAAAAAGGAAGCTGCTGCAATTAGCCCACTTGGTTTTACTTTATATTATAATTATTTTATTCAGTAGATTAGGTTGTGCGTTCTGATATCTCCATGTGGTTGTACTTGGTTTTACTTTATATTATAATTAGTCTATTCAGTAGATTAGGTTGTGCATTCTGATTTCTCCATGTGGTTGTACGGTTGTCTGTAGTCCCCCAGAAGAAGGTGATACTCCACCAGCCCTGCTCCTCCCTCCCCTGCCCCCCCCCCCCCCCCCCCCTGCTCCCTCCTTCTACAACTGGATACACCACTGACGGTGAAAGACTCTCTTTCATAAGATTCACCACATTGTCAAAGGACCCATAAATAGCTCCAAAAAAGAAATCCTGCTGTGACAGGTTGCCATAGTAACCAGCGAGTGGAAGTTTTCTCTTTGTCTCTGGGTTCCAATGCGTGAGAGAGAAAGAGAAACAGACAGGAGTAGAGAGAGAGAGAGACGGGAGCAGAGAGAGAGGGAGAGAGAGAGAGAGGGGGGGGGGGACTCACTGTACAAACATTTTTTTTCCCCCCCGCTGAGTCACATGGACGGAGCTTCCTGCCCTGTCTAGCTCCGTCTTTCCTGAGACGGTCTCACATAAACCTGTACCTGAGACTTCCTCCTCCTCCTAAGCATGGTCATCTCTCTGGCCCCTGTGGGAGAAGCTGGAGGCCCCTGGGGAGTGTGTAGAGAGACTGGGGGGGGAGGTTGGGGTGGCAGTGGGTCAGGGCTGTCACAGTGGTCGTAAACAAAACCATTAGGAGCCAATTTAAAGTAACGGCGCTCTAATGAAAACAAGATGGCTGCTGCCCTCAGAATTCCACACCTGCATGTGTGAGCGCGGGGTGTGTGTGGGAGCTCCATTGGCTGACAGGGACATGCTAAATGAAGAAGTCGGGACCGGCAGGCCTGGGGAGGGACACGGCCCCCTCTACAAGAATGCCTGAGATGGCTTTAGGTGGCGTTGGTAGACCAGACTGTTTGGCTGTATGGTACCTCCCCACCATAGACCAGACAAGACACTCTAGCTGTACCTACCCACCATAGACCAGACCAGACAGTCTAGCTGTACCTACCCACCGTAGACCAGACCAGACAGTCTAGCTGTACCTACCCACCATAGACCAGACCAGACAGTCTAGCTGTACCTCCCCACCATAGACCAGACCAGACACTCTAGCTGTACCTACCCACCGTAGACCAGACCAGACAGTCTAGCTGTACCTATCCACCATAGACCAGACCAGACAGTCTAGCTGTACCTACCCACCGTAGACCAGACCAGACAGTCTAGCTGTACCTACCCACCATAGACCAGACCAGACAGTCTAGCTGTACCTACCCACCGTAGACCAGACCAGACAGTCTAGCTGTACCCTACCCCCTGCAGTGTCTCTGTACGACTCCATATGTGAGCGGGGGGGCTTGTCTGTAACAGACGTAACGGGGACAAAGGTTTATGTCTGCAGCCACGCGCGCACACACTCCGAGAGGCCGGCGGTGACATCACAGGAGCCGGGGCTGCCCGTGGCCTCCGCGGTAGGCAGAGCGGCAGATAACGCGAGCGACGGGGCAGAGCGCAGACGGCGCCGCGGGGCCTCGGCCACGCCAGATGGCGCGTCGATCGCCAGACGCGTTGCCCGGGCTGTTGGAACCATTCGGCGGTTGTGGTGCTACACTGTCAATTTGAAGCGTAGCCAGCGACCCGGTGTTACCTCTGTGTGTGTGTGTGTGTGTGTCTGTGTCTGTGTTCCGTGTTCCTGTTGTGGCTGCTAAGCGGTTGTTGACATTTGGCGTTGTGGAGCAGAGCTGGCCCGTGGTGCGGTAATGATCCAGCGCAGCGGAAGCCAAACAGCCTCACATCTCTGATCCGATTGGTTGTAAATATCTGGGTGAGGGAACACGCGTGATCCGATGCTGCTCTTGACTAAGCTCAGTCTCACACACGAGAGAAACACACACACACACACACACCAATTCTGAGGCCTAGGCGTCAGGCTGTGAAGCATCTGCTGGGATGTGGATGTGTGTGAACAGCGTAGCAGTCATTACTCGAGGCCTGCAGATACTCATTAGGAGGCGCTGCAGTGAGACGGCATTACTACCTGACAGCAACTTATGGTGCTGAATGATCACTCCCATTAAGCACAGCCTCCACAGCTGCTGGATGGATGGAGGGAGGAGGGGGGGGGGGGGTTGATCGAGGAGGTGGGGGGGCGGGGGGGGGGGAGGGTAGAGAGACAGAGAGAGAGAGTGAGAGAGGGGGTGGGTGGGGCTTCTGAGAGACTGCGACGGAGGGATGGAGATGGAGGGAGGTGGAGCTGGGCTGTAATTAAAGCCTGCGTCCGTCCGCTCTCTCCGGGGAGCCCCCTCCTCAGGGAGAGACCGGTCTTGAGTGGGAGAGAGGCTGGCGCAGGAGAGACGCTCCCCTCTCTAGCTAATGCGGCCTTTCCCTGCGTGTGGGGGACGGGTTAAAAGAGAGGGAGGGGGCGGGGGGTCGTTGCAGGCAGGAACGCCGCCCTGGTATGGATGGAGTGTTGGGGATGTTTGGACTGGACGGAAGCCTAGGCTGTGTTCCGTCATGTGGGTCGACTTCAGACACATCAGTAGCAGAGTTTCCATGGCTGCAAACCGGATACAAGCCCCCCCCCCCCCCCCCCCTCACTCACTCTCATTCATACAGACTACTCCTATTCCGACCCCCCCCTTAACTTTCTCTCTTTCTCTCCCTCTCTCTCTCCCCTTGACTCTTTACCTTCATCCCACTCCCTCTCTCTCCCTCCTTCTCTTTTTCCCCCCGTCTCTCTCTCTCCCTCTCCCCCTCTCTCTCCGTGTTAAGCCGGGTGAAACATGGAAATGTAAATCTGCTGACGGCCTCTCTAATGTGAGGCCAGCAGAGGGGCGGCCGGACCGAGTGTTCAGCACAGCAGACCGGAGAGCTCTGGGCTCGAGCGCTGGTGTTTTTAAAAGTCAACGCGCTTCAGCGCCACAACGGAGCTGGGATTGTGTCACACTGTGTGGCTCGACTGCTACATTGACCCGTGTTGAGTTTCTGGCTCACACACACACACACACACACACACACAGTATTTGACGCGCAACTAACCGCTCCGACGGTGTACAGTGATATTGTGCCGTTGTTTCAACATGCCAGTAAGCGGTTGTGAGCTGCAGTTGGCTCGGACCCCCTCCCCCCCTCTTCTCTGTAGAACCAGTTTTTGTTATTTCAAAACATGTGGCGCTGTCTTTCTTTACATTAATTCGCATTTACATCACAAAATATCCCTGTTAGGCCTGGTCGGACTCAGAGACCTGTGCTTTCCCCCTCAAAGGAGGCCCCATTATAGTGCAGCATTCTGGGGGGGGGGGGGGCTACCACTGCCCGCCGGGCCCCCACAGCACCACCCCCCCTCTTCCCCTTCAGGCTCGCTGACCGTCGAAGGCTGTGGCGCCGCCCAGGCTTGCGTGATCCTGTGCTCGCCATCACAGCGCGCTCTGTGCTCTCGCAGGCTTTTAACGCTTCATTAGGCTTTAACAAGGCTGCTGCGCCGGCTCTAAACTCTCCCTCGCTCTCTCTCACTCCTCCTCCTCCCCCCTCCTCCATCCTCTCTCCCTCTCCGGTTCTCAGTGTCGGCGTCGCTATCTGGACACGGTCGGTCTGTGATTGTGATTCCGAGCACCTCGCAGGGGCATCCAACACGGAGAGATGCAGGGCCGGGGGTCTAGGGGCCTGTTTTGGCCCGCAGCCGTCCTCCTGGACGGTCACACCCGTCCTGAATGGGCTCATTGAAGACCCCCCCCCTCCCCCCTCCGCTCCCCCCCCCCCCTCCCCCCTGCCCCCTTCTCTTTGGATTGTCGTCCCTGAATGGTACTTTCAGGCCTTCAGACTACCAGGTCGGGATCACAAAACCTTCCGTCGGGAGATAAATGGGTCTGGCCCTGGGCTTTTAGAGAGCATTAGTCAACCAGTCAGGGAGGCGGCCAACCTCGTCACATGCTTGCCTCTGATCCCCTGGCGCTGACTTTCTCACTTTTAGGACTTCACACACACATCACACACACACCACATACCCATACCGTACACATACACACACACCACACATCACACATACCCATGCACACACACTCACGCACACACATACACATACACACACATGCGCACACAAACACACACACAAACACAGAGACATCACACATCACACTCACAGGTTCTGGTAGATCTGCTCCAGCCTGGGACTGCAGCCTCCCTGTTATGGCTCCCCTTCGCAAGGACATACTGTGCACTCTCTTCTTTTTGTTTCCATAGTAACTCGTGCGGCCCATTTTGGACCAACCCTTAATAGTTCTGTCTTTCTCCTGCGAGGGAGGAGAGGCAGATCAATTTCAGGCGCATCTGTGTGTGGGTGGGTTGTGGGTTTGAGGAGGGATCCTCAGTTTGGGCAAGTGTCGGTTCCCAACACGAGTAAATAAATGTGTTTCTGAGTGGTCCTCAATTATCCGTGACCGCGGATGATACGAACCTGGCCTGAACTCTCTCTCTCTCTCCCTCCCTCTCTCTCTCCCTCCCTCCCTCCCTCCCTCCCTCCCTCCCTCCCTCCCTCCCTCCCTCCCTCCCTCCCTCCCTCCCTCCCTCCCTCCCTCCCTTCCTCTACAGGGTGTACCCCAGCTTCCCTGCGCCAAGGCCCTGTACAACTACGACGGCAAGGAGCCGGGCGACCTGAAGTTCGCCAAGGGCGACATCATCATCCTGCGCCGGCAGGTGGACGAGAACTGGTACCACGGGGAGATGGGCGGAGTCCACGGCTTCTTCCCCACCAACTTCGTCCAGATCATCAAGCCGCTGCCGCAGCCCCCGCCCCAGTGCAAGGCCCTCTACGACTTCGAGCTGAAGGACAAAGAGGCGGACAAGGACTGCCTGCCCTTCTCCAAGGTGGGGGCGCGGGCCTAGCTAGCCTAGCTAGCCTAGCGCTAGCGGGCAGCCCTGCCACATAGTCACTGAGGCTAAAACAGGTCGTCATTACAGTGACGCTTAATCCTCCCAAGTATTAATTTTCCCAGGTGTCAGGAGTGTAGCGCTAGTTAGATGGCCGCCGAGCGTCAGCTGTGGCTGAACACGGACTGGCTGATCACTGCTCTAGAGACGTGTCATTCTGATGACTCGTGACTACCCATCACTTAAGAAGGCCGCACTCCAGATGACACAATGTCGGGGCGTCGCTGCTTGCGTGGCGTAAATGTAATCTCTCTAACACGCACACCTGCTGGAGCACGGACAGCCTAGTCAGTACTAGTCAGTCTTTGATGACCGTGTAGTTTCTCAACATAACTGATTTTTACATGCGTTTTTTTATGTAATATGAGAAAAGAGATGGAGGAAAGAAAAGTGCTTATCGTGCTCATCTCTACACTGAATAATATCACACCATGATTATTCCCTCACTATGACTCCTCCCTTTTAATAAAACATGATCTCTTTACACTTCCTTTGTGGTTGTTCCTGGTAGATGTGGGGGGGGGGGATTCTCTGTTAACTGCAGCCTCAATAACTATCTGCCCGGTAACTAGAGCTGCCTCTTGTCTTCCAGGATGACATCTTGACTGTGATTCGCCGAGTGGACGAGAACTGGGCAGAGGGAATGTTGGCAGACAAAATTGGAATTTTCCCCATATCTTATGTTGAGGTAAGCGAAAACGTGCCGCATCTTAAAATCACCGGTGCCGGGCGGATGTCCAGGGGCCCATTTACCTCAGGAAGATGCTGAGTCTGGTTGTGCGGCGCTGGTTCCTGCTACCTTAACATCTTGCAAAGTGTGCAGATTAGTACCGTTCACTGAGAGTGTACAGAATACATTCGGCAAAAAAGCACTAAACGTGGCAGTAAAGTTACAAGCAATTAAGCGTCTCTCGTGTGTTCTGCCGATTCCCCTATGCCTCCTGGGTACAGCTGAGGTCTCTCTTATGAAGCATTTGCATTCTCCTCTCCTGGCACAATCCCTTTTTTCCTTTAAAATGTCTTGACCAATTTTAGCGGGAGTGCCTGCAATGATTTTCCTTTCCTTTGTGTTAAACACAGAAAAATAACCTGAACATATTCATAAGAATCAGCACTGGAGGCACATTGAGAGCTCCTCAGAAAAGCATGTTTCTCTTCTCTCGAATAGAGAGTGCAGAGGATCAGCAGTGGGCGGACGTTGTCAGCTGTCTCAGAAAGGCTAGACATTTTCAGTGTAAATGCTTTTATGGAGGTATTCTTTTATTCAATGACTTTGAAACTGACATCCTCTGAGAAAAGATTTCATTTTTTTTCTCCAACGCTACTCATACAACAATGACAGTTCCTGGGGGCGGGCGGGCCGTGACTCCCGTCGGCCATATTCTCACGGCATGCTCTCAAAAGATTGTTCTGAGAGGATGTAACAGATCCATCTTGTCACGATTATGCACACAGAAATTCGCAAGCGAACATTTCAGAGACATCGACTGGATAAAAAGCAGCAATTCTCACAGCGGGGCCAGCCCTATGAATGCAAATGTCTGACTGACTGAGTGATGAAGTTACACCATTTGGTCGAATTTCACAGTATTTAGTCATGTGATTCCTGGAGCCCTGGTGTCTAAAACAATGTTCAAACATGGCAACACTGGAAACTCTACAGTAAGTAGCCTTGAGAACCCAGTGGCCCATAGGACATCTGATTCCTTAGCATGAGGCAGCTTGATGTACAAGTACACCCACTGGACATGACACTAGTATGTCACAGGGATTTGCGCCCAATCCAGTCCTTGATGCCGAGTGCCAGGCGAGCTGATGCAGAGAGGCATTGGGTACCATTTTTTTTAATAGTCCTTGGTATGACTCGGCCGGGGATCGAACCCCCAACCTCCCAATCTCAGGGCGGACACTCTAACCACAAGGCCACTGAGCTGGTTGGAAACTGTATAGCTACGGCACAAGTCGGTCAAAAAACAAAGAAATACAAACAAACTGCAAAATCTTAGGCAGTTGTGACTCATATACAGCACCCGCCATGTTGTTTAATTTGTTAAGACGTCCCTGCTGGAGCTGAACTTTCTTTGCTGATGTCTACATGTACCTTGTAGAGAATCCATCCCCGTTCCCATATGCTGTGACGTCAGGACTATGAATACTATGAATGAAACTATGAATACACGGTCAAGCCGTATACTAGGTTTTGGCCTAGTCTTGTTGCTTTTCTTCACTTGTTATATACTTGAAATAGCACACGCTTTAACGGCGCCGCACCCCGACACGCGTGGGGTGCGAGGGCCCGCTCACTGCTCACAGCCCTAGTCTCTATGTGATTCCTCCCTAAGCCCTGCATTGATCTAGTGCTCTGAAACGCTCCTCCTTGACGCTCTAAGCAGAGAGAGGGTTGCTTGGGGCGATCTGTGATTACCTCGAGCCCCATTTAGTGTTCCTCCTTTGATTTCTGCCGTCTCACACGAAAGAGCCGCCTCCTGCATCCCCCCCACCCACGGGGCCCGTTCTCCCCCCCAGGTAGCACAAATCAGATGAGGTCTGGGGTCGGGGGTGGAGCGCCTCCACTAGCTTCATTAGAAAGATTGACAGCTTTCATTATCATATTAACAACTCCCCTTCTCCTCTCCCCCTCCTTCGGTCTCTCTCCTGCATTCCTCCTCTCTCCCCTGCCCTCTCCTATTCTCTCTCCTATATTCCTCCTCTCTCCTCTCCTATTCTCTCCCATATTCCTCCTCTCCTCCCCTGCCCTCTCCTCTCCTATTCTCTCTCCTGCATTCCTCCTCTCCTCTCTCCTCTCCTATTCTCTCTCCTGCATTCCTCTTCTCCTCTCTCCTCCCCCTGTCCTCTCCCCTCCTGTCCTCCCGCAGTTCAACTCGGCCGCCCGTCAGCTAATAGAGCTGGACAAGCCCTCCGACCCCGGCGGGGACGCCGGCGAGGGGGCGTCGTCCGGCCCCCAGAGCAATGGCGGCGGCCCCCCCCACCACCGGGACAAGAAGAACAGCAAGAAGCGTCACTCCTTCACCTCCCTCACCATGTCCCACAAGCCCTCGCTGGCCCCGCCCCCCCAGCGCCACTCCATGGAGATCAGCGGGCCGGTGCTCATCAGCTCCAGCAACCCCACCGCCGCCGCGCGCATTGGCGAGATCAGCGGGGGTCTCTCCTGCAGCGCGCCCTCCCAGGTGAGTCACCGGGGTCGGGAGGGAGGAGGAGGAGGGGGAGGAGGAGGAGGGGGGGGGGGGGGGAGGGTGCGCTGCTACTGCTGCATTGCAGGTGCTGAAATTTATTCTCCTGTATTTAGGAACCTTGGGAAGTGAGTGAATTGGCGGCAGAGAGGAGGGGGAGGGTGGGGCAGAAAAAAAAAAAGATAATCTTTTGAACTGCGCACAGCATGATGAATGGACTCAATTTACTCATAATCACGCAAACTCCGTTTTGCCCTTCGTAATGAATCCGTCCCGCAGTAGACCAGGCAAGAATGAGTTATATCCCCCTTTAACCGGGGATTAAAGGCTTTGTGCAGCCAGGGCGGCAGCTCGCCAGCCTGTGTGTGGAGGAGCGGGGCCCCGGGCTCCGCAACCCGTCTCCGCCGACGCTTTCTGACAGCCGGACGCGGCGCGGCCCTCCGAGGCTCCCAACGCCCCGCAGCCACGGAGGCAGGGGCCAGTGCACACTGTCAACACAGACGGGCAGTCACGCAACAACAGGACAACGGCGACCGGATTTGACCAGAACACTTTAGTTTTTCCACAAGATGTTTGTTCTTTTCAAAGATCCCCCCCTCTCCGCCTGTCAGCAATTACCCGACCCCCCCCCACCCCAACATCATTCCGAGCAGGCCATCGCTCCATCCAAGCGTTTGAAATCACGGATGCGTGACTCCAGTCGCCCGCAAAAAAAACAAAAAAAAAGACTCCAGCTTAGCCCCCAAGGTTTCCACAGCAACCCCGGAATGGCAGCCACTCACAGCTGCTGTGCGGTTGCCATGCGCCGAACTCACAGGGGTTGGCCCGGGAGCACGACAGACAGACAGACACACAGACAGACTC
Source organism: Borostomias antarcticus (assembly GCF_949987555.1). NCBI lineage: Eukaryota > Metazoa > Chordata > Actinopteri > Stomiiformes > Stomiidae > Borostomias > Borostomias antarcticus. The sequence goes on from NC_140243.1 coordinate 9,634,388, forward strand.
ACGCGCACACACACACACACACACACACACAGCCATGCAGGCAGACAAGAGAGTCAGTCATGCAGACAGGAAGTCAGACACTAATGCAGTTCTGTCAGGAGTCTCAGGTCCTCTCTGACAGAATGGTGCTGTGAGGAGACGTCTTTCTTCATTTCCTCTGAAGCCTACAACAAATAGTGATCTGAGGAACCCCCCTCTTCCCCTCGCCCCCTTGTGCCTGCTACACAAAGTAGCCCTAGCCGCCTCAACACAGGCATGGCAAATGAGCGCGCAATCTTATCACAAGCACGGCAACTTATCAAAGCACTTCTCCCCGGCCTTGAAACATTTGATTCTCGCTCGCAGCCTCGCAGCCTCACAGTGATTTCTGTGTGTTCTGCATGCGGCTAAATCAATAAGACTTTCTGCCGCTCTTCCATAGCGCTCAGAGCCAGGCCTGTCCTCGCCCCGGCACTCTCCGTCTGACTCGGCCGTCTGGCACAACCAGGCGTGATCTCGTTTTATATTATGTTATGAGTTGGGGGAAATAGACGATGCCCTTGAGTGCCCTTCCCTCTCCCTCTCTCTCCCTCTCCCTCTCTCTCTCTCTCTCTCCCTCTCCCTCTTTCTCTTTCTCTTTCTCTCTCTCCCTCTCCCTCTCCCTCTCCCTCTCCCTCTCCCTCTCCCTCTCCCTCTCCCTCTCCCTCTCCCTCCTTCCCTCTCTCTCTCTCTCTCTCTCTTTCATCTCACTCCTCTGCACACAGAAACACACAGACAGGCTGGCTCATCAAAAAATCCCCCTTATCGAAGAAAAGGCATTCCTGTAACTGCCCTAATGAGTGTGTGTGCTGAGAATAGCTGTAAAGACTAATGGTGTGTGTGCGTGCGTGCGTGCGTGCGTTGCCATGTATCATCCTGTCTGCGGAAACAAGTCTCTCAGATGTTCTTCCTCATCTCATTCCTGTAGGTCTGATCTGTCTCATTAGATGCCTTCACCCCGGGGGAGGGGCTAACCATGCCTTCACCCTGGGGGAGGGGTTAACCATGCCTTCAGAGGTGCCAGACTCGGCTGCTCTGGGCTAATTATTAACCACACACCGTCTGCAGCATCAAACCCCCTTCCAGACCCGTGAGGGGGATCTCTCTCTAGTGGCGACAGCTAGCTACCACTCAGAAGCCCTTTTGATTTAAAGATCAGTGAAGTGGTTTGATTTATAGTTAATGTGCTTTAATGAAAACGCACTAAAAGCGAGCCTCACCAGGCATGATCTACAGGTCCCTCCTCTCCTCATCTTTGCTCCTTCGTCGAAGCAGACAGAAGAACAACAGAGTTGAGACTCAGCGGCAGGGGGGGGGGGGGGGGGGGGGTTGGGAGAGTTTACCTGGAGAATGAGCTCCCCCTCTCTTGGAGAATGAGCTCTCTCTTTCTCTCTCTCTCTCTCTCTGTCTGTCTACAGTTTCCTGCTGCAGTACGCCAGGGGGGATAAATGACGCATTAGGACAGAGATAGCACTCTCCTGCCTGGGCTTCCTGTTTGAGGCCAGGAAAACGCAACCCTGTTGCCTTTATTTATTTATTTTTTAATATTTTTTTTTCCCCCAGCGCAACAGAACACATTTGTTTCCCGACCTAGTTCATTCGGTATGATCTAATACCCTGTGTGGAACACATGAACATGTTCTCCTTGCAGTAGCTTATACTCACAGTTACGGTACCGGAGTGTGTTCTATATAGAGCACGGCACTCTGCACCCTCTCGCTAGTGCCTGTGTGTTTGGGGCCCACAGAGACCCACGCAGGGCTGCGGCACACTGGATGGGAGGCGGGTCCTGTGTGTAGCTTCACCTTGAGAGGCAGCGCCCCGGGCACAGGGAGACATTGTGAGGCCAACAGTGTGGCCTTGTTTCTGTGACTTTACTCAACAACGCAAGAACACTAACCTGAACCCTCCGCCGGGAAGAGAGTCACCTGGCTTGGCTCAAGCCAATGAAAGCCTGCGCCGGGGCGATGTCCAGCCAATCGGGTTCAACCAAACGTCACGGTGGCTTTGTGCGACAGGGGCATTTCTGTACAATGTGACATTTGAAGGGTGTGGTTCAAAGCTATACATGAGTCGTGACAGTCTCTAACGTGACCGTACAAGCCACATGGGACCCAGTGTGTGGAGGCAAACGTTGAGAGACAGCTCCCCCCTCCGCCTGTCACCTCTGATAGACCCCTGCCGGGCTGAAGGAGCGAGGCCTCCACACCAGCGCTCCAGCTGTCCTAACACGTTTTATTTCTGTTCTCCGTCTGGGATTGAAGTCTGTGTCCACAGGAAGTCGGCCACTTTCCTTCTGTAGAGGCGGCTGCGCTTGTCTGACCCCCCCCCCCCTCGTCTCTTTGGCAGGTACACATCTGCACAACTGGACTCATCGTGACCCCGCCGCCCAGCAGTCCAGTTACTACGGCAACAGTCTTCACGTTTCCCCCGGAGACCAGCTATGTGTCCATCCCAGTGGTAGGTGGAGAGTTGTGTCAGGTGACAGCAGTGCAGAACTCAATAGGTCAAGTTATATATATATATATATATATATATATATATATATATATATATAAATATGTAAATATATTTATATATAAATTCATAATTTTTAAGACTTCTTCTCATGCTGCTCTCGATTCATGCCTTAATAATAGGTCACATATTTACAATGAGCCTGCTTAAAGAGGCACGCCTGTTTTCCGTAGCTTAAGCTTGCTCAGCTGTGTGTGCGCGTGCACGTGTATGTGTGTGTGTGCGCGAGTGGCGTGTGTGTGTGTCGGTATGCAGTACTGCTGAATTAGGAGGAATGTGTACACAAAGGTTGAGCTCTCTGCTTCAGTGGGAACACGACATGATGTTTCTGTACAGATGATTTCTCTGGCCTGGAGGCAATCTAATTATCTCAGCCGGAGCGCCAGCGCTGAACCGAAACAGACACACACACACACCTACACACACACACACACACACACACACACACACACACAGTCAGTAATGCACACACAATCACAATCATTATCGTTATGTGCCCACACAGCACACACACAGGCACATATCCTCGGCCACCTCTCCTCCCCCATATCCCATTTATTGCCGTCTTCTCCCCTGGGCTGTGAGTGTGAAGCTCAGACATCCTCGTCTCAATTCCTACGCACCAACGCCGTGATGTTCGCTGTCTGGGAGGAACCGCTGGTACCTAGCGGCAGATCAGACAAGACGCGGACGCCCGTGTCCGATGAGGGAAAGACGAAGCCCTCCTCTCTGGGGGGGCACACGGCACTGCCAGTGTGTTCCTCTGCGTTCTGTCACGTTAAACGAGACCGAACGAGAAGAAACCCCAGAGAGGGAGCCAGGAGGAGTCCACTGTGGGCTGCGGGCCGGCCCTGTGTAATGTTTACGGACATGTTTTTCATTTTCATATGGTACCAATTAAAACGCAGCATTGGATTTGCCGTTCAGCCACGCCGTTACCTAGCAACAAACAAACAAGCCCCGCCAAGCAGGAAGAGCTTCCCCGTTCCAGAGGAGAAGCTGCGGATCAGGACCAGACCTGGACCAGACGCCTCTGCCTTACCGGGCAGGGAGTAGTCTCGCATAGCCAGACCTTACGCTGTGCCAGCGCCGAAGACAGGTCTGGCTGGACATATTACCATTCTGCAATAGGAGGGGAAAAAACACAGTATTTCTTTAAACCAATCACAGTCGTCTTGGGCGGAGCCAGCCCCGGACGCAGCGACAGTGCTCTTGCAAAATAGTCAGAATCGAATCTGATTGGTGCCGAGAGAATCTCTCGGCCTGAATCTGATTAATTTGCGTCGCCAGTCTCGCCACTGATTGGGCAGTGTGACAACAAATGAGGAGGTTTATTGCCAAAACCTACATCCGTTGAGTCAGACTAGGCAGGGAGTAACTGATCTCTCTCTCTGTCTGTCTCTCTCCGTTTCTCTCTCTCTCTCCCTCCTCTCTGTCTTCCCCCACTCCTCTCTCTCTCTCCCTCTCTATTTTTCACTCTCTCTGAGTCTCTCTCTCCCCTCTCTCTGTCTGCCCTTCTCTCTCTCTCTCTCTCTCTCTCTCTCTCTCTCTCTCTCTCTCTCTCTCTCTCTCAGACCGGTTTGTCTCATTATGTAACGCCTGGCCGGTGGTTATTGAGGAGGGAGCAGGGATAGTGTTTCTCTTGTCTGTGTCAGGAGCCTTCCTGCTCCACAGTGTGTTGGATGTTAGACCGAGGACGGTAGACACCGGGCGGGTCGGTTCGTAGGCCGTGTTTCACAGCGTTTGTCGTGTTGTGAAGGTCGTTTGCCGTGCCGAGTTATTAGTAGGAGAGGCGTTGTTTTGCCGCTTATTAGATCTAACCTATTATGGTTTAGTTTGTTGTCTGATCCCAGTGCCTCTGGCCCACCTGGTTGTTGATCTGTTTACGGTTTGTCAGTCTGTCTGTTTGTTTGTTTCTGTCTCTCGTAGGATGCACTCCCCCCTCCCCCTCCCCCTCCCCCACAATCCTCCTCTGTGGGAGCAGCGGCGTCATTGGCGGCCGGACAGAGGTCCTCCCCCAGCACCAGCGACCAGAGCGGCAGACAGAGACCCACCGTGTGAGTGCACCACACACACACTCACACACACACATGCTCACACACAGCCCTTAGGTCTTTCAGAGGATAAACCAGGACATGTCAGGTGAACCACCATCAGGAGTCTGCAGGCCCACGGTGCCCCTCTCCAGGCCTCTGATGGCGGGGGCTGGGCAGGAGAGGCTGTCCTACCCCCTGGGTGAACCCCGGCTGTCAGTGTGGGGCTGTAGAGTGTGAGCCGCAGCGCAGGTGAAGGGGGTCAACACCTGCAGGGGCAACAGTCTCCTGGGTCCCATCAGAGAG